>NC_134906.1:29779480-29889480 GCF_041734735.1 Babylonia areolata
ATAACTTGGTGAGTGAATAAGAGACACACACACACACACACACACACACACACACACACACACACACACACACACACACACACACACACATACACACACACACACACACACACACACACACACACACACACACACAGAATAATAATGATAATAATAATAACAACAACAACACATGTATGTCATATATATAATCAGCTGAATTTCCTGACATAATTATGTCATTGAAAAAAAGCTTCCAGATTAGTATATTCACTTTTCCTTCCAGCAAACACCCCTCACCCTGCCCACCCCACTCCCCCACACCCACCACACCCCACCTTCCCCAAGTCTCCCACCCTTCCTCTTCTCATCACCCCCACCCCCACCCCCTAATTGGACGCGAATCATTCCAACCGACAGATAGACTCTCGTCAATACCGGTGTGTGTGGTGTGCCAGCCAAATATGTGACGTCCCTGCCTTGTTACCATGGACACCGTGCTGTTTCCACAGTGCGTCTAATCGCTACAGTGCTTCTGGACGTTCTGTGTGTGTGTGTGTGTGTGTGTGTGTGTGTGTGTGTGTGTGTGTGTGTGTGTGTGTGTGTGTGTGTGTGTGTGTGTGTGAGAGAGAGAGAGAGAGTGTGTGTGTGTGTGAGGGAGAGAGAGAGGGAAGGAGAGGGAGAGAGAGAGATATGGAAAGAGTTGGAAAATTCAGAAGAACACAGTGACAGATGCACAACAATAGCAATCCTGATTGATTTACAACAATCATGCTAATAGCCTGATTAGCAATTCACTGTCGTCCCAGCTAATTGACAGACAACGAACTTCCTATTCACCGATCAACCGTGGTAATAGTAGCAGTAGTAGTGGTAGTAGTGTTGTTCTTCTTATGATTATTATCATCATCATCATCATCATAATTATTATTATTATCATCATCATCATTATCATTATTATCATTATCATTGTTATCATCATTGTCGTCGTCCTCATTGAAGTTGTCGTTGTCGTCAAGAAAGAACCGACATGGGAAGACAATCAAACTTGGGAGCACAAAACCGCCATCAGGCGGTGTCCTACTTTAGCATCCTGGATGACTGCACCTCCTGCTGGTGACAGCGTTTCCATGGTTTGTGGGACGAACAGCGGAAAAAGCAAGATGGTGGCACGTTAGTTTAGCTGCCAAAAAGAAAATATCTGTACCAAAGTACAGACAATAAAATTTGTGTATTGTATTGTATTGTGTATTGTGACAATCCACATCAAAACGGAGTCAGATGACACCCAAAATAAGAGTCGAAATCCACTGAAAATTTGTATTTGTATTTGTATTTCTTTTTATCACAACAGATTTCTCTGTGTGAAATTCGGGCTATAGCACCACCCAATTTTTTTTGTATTTTTTTCCTGCGTGCAGTTTGGTGGGGGGGGTTTTCCTGTCGAAGTGGATTTTTCTACAGAATTTTGCCAGGAACAACCCTTTTGTTGCCGTGGGTTCTTTTACGTGCGCTAAGTTCATGCTGCACACGGGACCTCGGATTATCATCTCATCCGAATGACTAGCGTCCAGACCACCACTCAAGGTCTAGTGGAGGGGGAGAAAATATCGGAGGCTGAGTCATGATTCGAACCAGCGCGCTCAGATGCTCTCGTTTCCTGGGCGGACGCGTTACCTCTCGGCCGTCACTCCACACGGGTTGTAATAATTATCATTTCATGCATGAAAAAAGAAAAAGCCGGTAAATTAAGAAGCAAAGATTTAGGATGCTAAAATAGGACTTCACCCCGCTGCCATGATTCCACCCCAACCCACTCACCCATCCCACAAAGTGGCACCATGTCTGGGTCCCTGGTGGTTGTCCCGGGATTGAAGATGTCCCTGGACCTCTTCCCGGAATCCCTGCCATGCACACAATATTCCGAGCGCCGCTGAGTCCCTGAGCAAAGACCTCCTCCCCTCCGCTGAGCCGCCGCTGCTGCTGCTGAGTCGCGTGACGGTGAGCCCATGATGGTTGTGTAAGCGAGCGACATGTTGAGCAGGGTTGCTCAGAATGAGATCAGACTGAGCGTTGTCGTCGTTGTGTGGGCAGTGAAGCAGACGTTCTCCTCCAGAACGGTGTGATAGTGATGGGCCGCATGATGGCCGGCCCTCCGCTGTTCCCTCAGGGCGTCACCTGGGGAAAAGAAAAGGTGTGTGTGTGTAGGGGGGGGGGATTGGTTGGTGTAGGGGTGAGGAGAGGTTGTTGGGGAGAGGCGGGTGAGGGGTGGGGTGGGGGGGCAATGCACCAATGCAATGAAGAGAGAGAGAGAGAGAGAGAGAGAGAGACGTATGTGGTAGGTGTGTGTGTGTGTGTGTGTGTGTGTGTGTGTGTCTGTGTGTGTCTGTGTGTGTGTGTGTGTGTGTGTGTGTGTGTGTGTGTTTGTGTGTGTGCATTCTTCAGTTTAACGTCCACTCACACAGTGTTTTTTAAACTGAGGTAATAATTAAAATGTATGAAGTGGAGGGGCGAAAACGCGATCAATTGAAAGTAACAAAATCTTCGCAGAGAGAAAGAAAAAGAAAAAAAAAACGTTTCAGAAATTAAACAATAAAATCCGCGCGCGCACGCACGCACACACACACACACACACACACACACACACACACACACACACGTACACACACATACACACACACACACACACACACACACACACACACACACACACACACGCACACACGTACACACACACACATACACACACACACACACACACACACACACACACACACACACACACACACACACACACACACACGTACACACATAGACTAAAATAGACTACAAGATTCCGACAGACGGAGAGAGAGAGAGAGAGAGAGAGACGGAGAGAGAGAGAGAGAGAGAGAACTCAGAACTCAGAACTCAAAACGTTTTTATTCAAGGATTAAGATTTTAGGCATAGCCTATTCTTCCAATCTGTCCTCGCTAATCTACATCTATTACAAACAACACACACATAAATGAAAGGTAAAGGTTTTCATGCAGGAGGGAGAGAGAGGAGTAGGAGAGAGAGAGAGAGGGAGAGAGAGACAGGGGGCAGGAGACAGAAACAGACAGACAGACAGAGAAGGAGAGACAGAGAAAGGACAGACATTGGGCGGGTGCCGTGTCGTGTCTTGAGGACTCCAATTGTTGTTAATCCGCTTCACTGCTCTTGCGAGGAAGTCCGGTTAGAGCAGGTGTGTGTGTGTGTGTGGGTAGGTCTGCAGTGTACGTGTGGTGTGGTGGTGGTGGTGGTGGTGGTGGTGTGTGTGTGTAGGTCTGCAGTGTATGTGTGGTGGTGGTGGTGGTGGTGGTGGTGGTGGTAGTGTGTGTGTGTGTGTGTAGGTCTGCAGTGTATGTGTGGTGTGGTGTGGTGGTGGTGATGGTGGTGATGGTGGTGTGTGTGTAGGTCTGTAGTGTATGTGTGGTGGTGGTGGTGGTGGTGGTGTGTGTGTGTGTGTGTGTGTGTGTGTGTGTGTGTGTGTGCGTGTGTGTGTAGGTCTGCAGTGTACGTGTGGTGTGGTGGTGGTGGTGGTGGTGGTGTGTGTGTGTGTGTGTAGGTCTGCAGTGTATGTGTGGTGTGGTGTGGTGGTGGTGATGGTGGTGATGGTGGTGTGTGTGTAAGTCTGTAGTGTATGTGTGGTGGTGGTGGTGGTGGTGGTGGTGTGTGTGTGTGTGTGTGTGTGTGTGTGTGTGTGTGTGTGTGTGCGTGTGTGTGTAGGTCTGCAGTGTACGGGTGGTGGTGGTGGTGGTGGTGGTGGTGGTGGTGGTGTGTGTGTGTGTGTGTGTGTGTGTGTGTGTGTGTGTGTGTGTGTAGGTCTGCAGTGTACGGGTGGTGGTGGTGGTGGTGGTGGTGGTGGTGGTGGTGGTGGTGGTGGTGGTGGTGTGTGTGTGTGTGTGTGTGTGTGTGTGTGTGTCTGCAGTGTACGGGTGGTGGTGGTGTGGGGGGGGGGATAGGTCTTTAGTGTACGTGTGGTGTGGTGGCCTTACTGAATAAAATTCTGATTCTGATTCTGATTCTTCCTCTCTCTCTCTACTTCACACACACACACACACACACTCTCTCTCTCTCTCTCTCTCTCTCTCTCTCTCTCTCACACACACACACACACACACACACACACACAGACACACAGGCGTGCGCGCGCGCGCACATACACACACACACACACACACACACACTCTCTCTCTCTCTCTCTCTCTCTCTCTTTCACACACACACACACACTGAGGTACACACACACACACACACACACACACACACACACACACACACACACACACGCACACACACATACTGACACACATACATACGCGCGCGAGCACGCGCGCGCACACACACACACACACACACACACACACACACACACACACACACACACATTGATGGAAAAACAGTATATATGACCTTACTCTGAACAGCAGAAAACAATCACCCACCTCCCCACAACTGCCGACAACTGAATAAAATATTGTCCACCTTCGTACAGGTTTAGTCTGTAGCATCATTTCGCTCGCAAACTAAAGGCACAAATGCATACTTGGTCCACTTGGTGATCGGTAAAGATCTTCGATGAGAGAAGAAAAAAATCAGCCAAGAATAGAATCCATTGCACTGATGCTAAGTCTTGGCACTACCGGTTTGTAAACATTCGCAAACTGTGAAGTGCTGGACTGTATTGTCGGTTGAAATCTGTATCGAATTGTGCTCACGGTAAAGAATCATTCTCTTTTGCATGTGACCCCGAAAGCTTTGTGTAGTAACCCATTACGTCATAACAAATTGAGCTTGGGACCATTTCTCAATGACGTATTGCCCAACTTCCGCTGAGGGCAAAACCAAACCAGAACTGGGACAACAAGAAGGCTGTCGCAGTTTGAAAATGAACTAATTCAAGCGACGTTTGTCTCAGGTAAACTGACACTTGGGGAATAAATTTGTATCGAACATATACATCTCCTGGGATTTCTGTTCCGGTTTCTTTCACTTGCAATAAATTGTAAACCTTAGTCTTAAATTCGATAGAAACTGAAGCATTCTCGTCTGCTTCATTGTTGTGGGTGAGAATGGTCCCTGAACCTATTATTTTCAACAGGGCTGATTAGGTCAGCCTGGAAGACATTACAGCCATATAATGTTACATTTACCAGACGCTCACAGCCTTCACATTCTGTTCGTGATTGTGGGTACGATGCGTTATCTACTTCTTGATTATCCGTGTGCAGTCTTGCACGAGTTATGGAACAAATGTGATCGTTGATTGACAGTTGTTGCCATTACTGGGTTAAGTTTCCTGGTTAGATTAATTAACAGAGAAGAAAAAGCTGTATCTTTCTATCAAGCCTCTTGTCTGTCTGTGACACAACCGTGTGTTTAACATGTTCTACACGGAACATATCAATTCAATAAGTTAACGCATTCACGCACTCACGAACACACACACACACACACACACACACACACACACACACATACATACATGCACACGCACACACACACACACACACACACACACACACACATACACACACACACACACACACACACACACACACACGGAGAGAGAGAGACACACACACACACACACTAATGTTAGTCACACAAAATAAAAGAACAATGAGGCTAGGACAGGTAAGGATTAAACAACAATAACGAGAAGTAACTCTTTCCATTTTGCACATATATTCAGGACTGAAAGGCTTTGCCAGTCTTGAATGAAAGCTAGTTTGTGTTTGCACACTTCTGCTGCTTTGTCAATTAGTGCACATGTCAAATGATTGGTATAAAGACAAGTCTGGAACTTCCTTTTTTGAGGAAGTGTCTGGGTTTGTTGTGACTATGTACCTTTCATTTACCTGTGAATTAGCTGAATCGGCAGCATAAGCCACATCAACTTGAAGTGATCTATCTTGTAAATGGAGAGAGTTACTTCTATTGTTGTTTTGTCAATCAAAACTGATAAAGCACAGAGGGATGTTCTTCCTTGTTTGAGATTTCAGTTTATCCCCAAAGCAAACACTTGAGCTGAGTTACTTGATAAGACAGAGAGCATATGGTGCTCTGACCTGAAGATGGAAAAATTATAGAAAGATGGGATATGCCTGCCCTTCCTTGTCTTTAGTTTCTACAGTTTTAGAGTTATGCATGCGTGTGAATGACTGGTGCGAAAGCGCTTTGATTTGTCTCTGCACAAGATCCAGCGGTATATAAATACCATTATTATTATTATTATTATTATATATGGAAAGAGTTATGGCTATGTTAAAAGTATGTATACTGAAATAAACTAAACCAAATAATCAATTCATGTTTAAAACACACACACACACACACACACACACACACACACACACACACACACACACACACACACAAATCTATTGATGAATTGTTTTCTTTCCTCAGGGCAGTGTGGCAGACTGGGAGAGAGCACAGAGTGACAGTAATTGAGTCAGGATGAAGTTCGCCGAGCACCTGGGTGCTCACATCACCCCGGAATGGAGAAAACAGTACATCTCGTACGAGGTGGGTGTGGTGGTAAAAGTGCAGAGATACCAAGTGTTACGATTTTGCCGTATTTTGTTACACTTAGTCGCAGTTTGTTTGAAAGCAACTGAATCCAGCGTCAGATTGTTCCAATGGTTTCATTTTTGACTACATAGCATGGTCATATGCTTTCCTGTTGTAACATTATCCAGACGCTCTAGACTCACCAATCACAAAGCCAGGGCAGTCACTACTATCCTTGGTCTCACGTGATGATGCTCAGCAAATCGCGTCCTTGTTTACATTGAAACAGCATTGATTGGACCAGTCATCTTAATCGTAGCAGTTACACCATGTTGCAGGTAGGCTTTGTATACCATGTAGATAAAATGTACATTTGCTGATGTGGCTTGGAGTCGGAGTGTTCCTACCAATTCAGAATGTTCCATCCAAATTTCCTGATTGTTTCTACAAACACTTGACAGGGGTTGGCATCTCTGGTAGTGTAGCTGTAGAGGTGGAAGGTGGCAGAATGGTTAAGATGCCTATCTGCCAATACATAGAGTCTGTCAGGGTAGGGGTTCAAATCCCGCTCTCGCCCTTTCTCCCAAGTTTGACTGGAAAACCAAACTGAGACCATGAAAGAGTTGTACAAAGCTCAGGGTCTAACCCACCCACCTGCCCTGTTTTGTTGTTTCAGACCATGAAAGAACTGTTGTATGAAGCTTGTGGTTTAAACCATCCATCTGTCCTGTTTTGTGTTTCAGACCATGAAAGAACTGTTGTACGAAGCTCATGGTTTAAACCATCCACCTGCCCTGTTTTGTGTTTCAGACCATGAAAGAACTGTTGTAGAAGCTCAGGGTCTAACCCACCCACCTGCCCTGTTTTGTGTTTCAGACCATGAAAGAACTGTTGTACAAAGCTCATGGTTTAAGCCACCCACCTGCCGTGTTTTGTGTTTCAGACCATGAAAGAACTGTTGTACAAAGCTCATGGATTAAACCATCCACCTGCCCTGTTTTGTGTTTCAGACCATGAAAGAACTGTTGTACGAAGCTCATGGTTTAAGCCACCCACCTGCCGTGTTTTGTGTTTCAGACCATGAAAGAACTGTTGTACGAAGCTCAGGAGGAAGCACCGTCACCAGAAGGTACGTTGGTGTTAGACGTTACAACAGAAGGTTACTGTGTAAATGTTACAAGTCTCTTTTTTTCTTTCTTTTTTTCTGTTGTCCCATCATCTGCGCTGTTTCATTGACATTACTCCCATGTCACTTGTTCTGAGTCCCCATGCACAGCCACACCTGGGTTCATCTGTCACAGTCTCATTACAAGCAGTCTGCAGAGATACCAGAATTTGGTGTCGCAAATTTGGCTTGGAGTTACTGAAGTGTCAGGCTCTATGTAAATATCAATTAAAATAATGTTTGTGTGGACAGTCACGGACTAGAGCATGATCGGCATTACTTTGCCAGGTTTGATGAAAAGTTCTTCAACATAGTGGTTAGCATGGTGGACTGACGACCGGGAGGGTGCGGGTTTGATTCTCAGCAGAGGTGGGGTTTTTTGGCCCATGGCCAGCTCCTAGCCAGAATTGAGTGTGCTAAGGGCTTAAATGGGAAGACTGGGACCACACAGTCGAGTATCGTCCACTTCACGGATACGTCTTTGGGTGTGTTGCTTTAATTTCCTGACCAACACTGCAAATGTCTGTATCTTTTGGGCCTGGTTGACGCCGGGATATCATTATGACAGAAAGCATAGAGAACAGTCTTGTCACATAAGTCCCAAACCAAAATGGACCTCCCTAGTAACGTTGTCATCATTATCATTGTCAACCACCTCCGCTTCCTTCTTCATCAATAAAAGAAAAAGTCCCGAATTATGTGGCCTTTTGGTGACCTCAGTTTTGATACCCCTTCACTTCAGTGCTTGGAGTGAGTCTTGTCAAGGTCTGTAGTGTCAGCAGATTCATGGGGAGTTGTCGTTAGAGGGATGTGGTGGCGGTCTCCACTCTGGAATGGGAGTGGGGGGGGACGTTCACTCAGTCTGGCTTCGTGACTAAGCCATCATTGTCATCAGCAGGGGTCTTAGTAGGTGGTGTCCAAAGTATGCTAAATCAGGACAGGCTCTACTGAACACCACCAAAGTGACTCAGCAGTAGTGCAGGGTCTCTTCTGGTGTGTAGCCACCTGGTGGCCTAACATCAATGGTTCCCTGCGGACTACTGATGCTGGGACTGTGACAGACGATCCCGGATGTGGCCGTGTATGGGGGACTCGGAAGGACCGGCGCAAGAGTAATGCTACTGAAACTGCAGCAAAAAACAAAAAAAAAAAAAAAAAAGAGAAAAGTTCTTCCAGTTCTGTGACTGTGACATAATAACGATGGTGAAGATGTTTGTGTTGACAGTGACGGACCAGGCCACGATTCGGCGATACTTTGCCAGGTTTGACGAAAAGTTCTTCCAGTTCTGTGACTGTGACATAATAATGATGACTGTGACATAATAATGATGGTGAAGATGTTTGTGTTGACAGTGACGGACCAGGCCACGATCCAACGATACTTTGCCAGGTTTGACGAAAAGTTCTTCCAGTTCTGTGACTGTGACATAATAATAATGGTGAAGATGTTTGTGTTGACAGTGACGGACCAGGCCACAATCCAGCGATACTTTGCCAGGTTTGACGAAAAGTTCTTCCAGTTCTGTGACAAGGAACTGGCCAAGATCAACACCTTCTTTCTGGGTGAGGGCGACAAGGACACTGAAGGCAGCCCCATTCTTTTCTTGCTTCGTTTCAGTCATTTGCCTTCTGTGTAGTGTGCCTTTCATTTTTGACTCACTTGTGTAAACAAAGTGAGTCTGTATTTTAACCCGGTGTTCGGTTGTCTCTGTGTGTGTGTGTGTGTGTCCGTGTGTCTGTGTGTCCGTGGTAAACTTTAACACTGACATTTTCTCTGCAACTACTTTGTCAGTTGACACCAAATTAGGCATAAAAAAAGGAAAAATTCAGTTCTTTCCAGTCATCTTGTTTAAAACAATATTGCACCTCTGGGATGGGCACAAAAAATATAAAATGAAGCCTAATTATATGTAAACTGCATTTACTGTTATATTTATATATTTTGTATTCTCTAAACTTGGCACTTTGATCTGATATTCTGACCCAACAACAAGAGCAGTCATTATTATCATTTTTTGTTCAATCAGGAACTTCTTTTGCTAAGCATGGAATTTTTATTTATTGTGCAAACGTTTTGGTGCAGATAGTAAAAAAGGGAAATTACTCTGTAATTAATGCTAGGGGACTTAATTTATCACAAATGAGTCTTGAAGGCCTTGCCTCTCTTGTTTATCATGATTTAATGTGCTTTCGTTTTGGTTTGTTTTGATTGTTTACTTTCTTTCATTTTATGTTAATGTTTGCTACAAATGTAGGTAGGCTTTAAAGGCTCTGACCATTGCATTAGGTTCATGTGTACATCAGGCATCTGCTCCTTATAAAAAAAAACCCCAAAAAATCAGTCAAAGCAGGTATGGATCAGCATTGATGCTTCCTTGAAATTTGAACAGTAACTGAAGGTACCTCACTACCTGTCTGATTCTTCAGTCACATATTGACAGTCCGTGTATACTTCCTATCTGGCTGAAAGGAAAACAATTGCAATATGATTAAAGTGAGAAGCTGTACTTAGCATACATATCAGTATTTATCAGTATCTATCTTTGTCTGTATCTATCTGTCTATCTATCAGTCGTCTATCTGTCTATCAATGGTCACAATATAATTAATGCAAGAAGCTGAACTTAGCACACACATCAGTATTTATCAGTATCTATCTTTGTCTGTATCTATCTGTCTGTCTATCAGTTTATCTATCTCTCTGTCTGTCTGTCTGTCAATGATCACAGTATAATTAATGCCAGAAGCCATACTCAGTATAGATATCAGTATCTAATCTATCTTTTTTTAAGATCTATCTATCTGTTTGCCTGTCAGTCTCTCAGTCCATCTATCTATAATATTATCTAAGTATTTATCTGTCTGTCTGTCTGTCTATGATACTGTCTATCTATCAGTCTATCTGTCTATCATTATGTCTCTTTGTCTGTCTGTCTCTGTGTATATGTAGAGAGTAAGGTAAAGATAGATGGATAGAAAGAAAGAAAGAAAGAAAGAAAGTTATTTCACACACAGAAATCAATCACAACAAAAAAACAAAACAAACAACAACAGCCGTCAAAGCGGCACTGTGCTGCACCATACATTACCATCTCCCCCTTGGCAGAGAAACTGTCGGAAGCGAACCGAAAGTACGCCAACCTGAAGGCCGAACTTCAGCACTACCTGACCCATGACCACCACCACCGCCACTCCTCTGCAGGGGGGCCAGGAGGTCTGCGACAGCGCCGTCGTCAGAGCGTGTACGGCATCTTCAAGGACAAGGGAGACAACAAGGCGACAGCCAGCGTGCGCAAGCTGCATGACCTGAAGCTGGCCTTCAGCGAGTTCTACCTCAGCCTGATCCTGCTGCAGAACTACCAGACCCTCAACTTCACCGGCTTCAGGAAGATCCTCAAGAAACATGACAAGGTGGGTGCAGAGAGAGAGGGGGAGATGGAGGAAGAGAGACAGAGAGAGAGAGGGAGATCGAGGTAGAGAGAGAGACACACACACACAGGGAGATAGAGGTAGAGAGAGGGAGATAGAGGTAGAGAGAGAAAGAGAGACACACAGAGAGAGGGAGACAGAGGTAGAGAGAGAGATAGAGGTAGAGAGAGAAAGAAACACAGAGAGGTAGAGAGAGAGAGGGAGATAGAGGTAGAGAGAGAAAGAGACACAGAGAGAGGGAGAGAGAGAGGGAGATAGAGGTAGAGAGAGACACACAGAGAGAGGGAGATAGAGGTAGAGAGAGACACACAGAGAGAGAGGGAGATAGAGGTAGAGAGAGACACACAGAGAGAGGGAGATAGAGGTAGAGAGAGACACAGAGAGAGGGAGAGAGAGACAGAGAGAGGGAGATAGAGGTAGAGAGAGAGAGTCAAGGACAGGGAGAAAGAGTGGTCTTTGTGTGTGTGTGTGTGTGTGTGATAATGATGATAGAATAGAGTTCTATCTGAGCCTGTAACCTGCTGTGAAATACCAGACTGTCAGCTTCACTTGGTTCTGAAGATCCTCAAGAATCATGACAAAGTGGGGTGGGGAAAGAGAGAGAGAGAGCGGTCATGTTTTGGGGGAGTTGTTATTGTGTGTGATGATGATGATTGTGATGTTTATGGCTGTGACAACTGATGATGACGATGGTGATGATGATGATTGTGATGTTTGTGGCTGTGGCAGCTGATGATGATGATGGTGATGATTGTGATGTTTGTGGCTGTGACAGCTGATGATGATGATGATTGTGATGTTTGTGGCTGTGACAGCTGATGATGATGATGGTGATGATTGTGATGTTTGTGGCTGTGACAGCTGATGATGATCATGGTGATGATTGTGATGTTTGTGGCTGTGACAACTGATGATGATGATGATGATTGTGATGTTTGTGGCTGTGACAGCTGATAATGATGATTGTGATGTTTGTGGCTGTGACAGCTGATGATGATGATGATCATTGCGATGTTTGTGGCTGTGACAACTGATAGTGATGATGATGATGATTGTGATGTTTGTGGCTGTGACAACTGATAATGATGATGATGATGATTGTGATGTTTATGGCTGTGACAGCTGATGATGATGATTGTGATGTTTGTGGGTGTGACAGCTGATGATGATGATGATGATCATTGCGATGTTTGTGGCTGTGACAGCTGATGATGATGATGATCATTGCGATGTTTGTGGCTGTGACAGCTGATGATGATGATGATGAAGATGATGATAATGAAGATGATGATTATGGGTGGGATGTTCGTGGGTGTGACAGCTGATGATGATAATGATGATGATGATAATGAGTGGGATGTGTGTGTGTGTGTGACAGCTGATGATGATAATGAAGATGATGATAATGAGTGTGTGATGTGTGTGTGTGTGTGTGTGACAGCTGATGACCACTAACCGTGGAGCAGAGTGGCGCATGGCCCACGTGGAAGCAGCTCCCTTCTACACCAACAAGGAGGTCGACCACATTATCAAGGATGTTGAGGTGAGTGGGAGGGGGGTGTGTGTGTAGGGGGGTTATTTGTGGGAGTGGGAGGGGTGTGTGTGTGTAGGGGGGTTATTTGGGGGAGTGGGAGGGGTGTGTGTGTGTAGGGGGGTTATTTGGGGGAGTGGGAGGGATATGTGTGTGTAGGGGGGTTATTTGGGGGAGTGGGAGGGGTGTGTGTGTAGGGGGGTTATTTGGGGGAGTGGGAGGGGGGTGTGTGTGTAGGGGGGTTATTTGGGGGAGTGGGAGGGGTGTGTGTGTAGGGGGGTTATTTGGGGGAGTGGGAGGGGTGTGTGTGTAGGGGGGTTATTTGGGGGTGTGGGAGGGGTGTGTGTGTAGGGGGGTTATTTGGGGGAGTGGGAGGGGTGTGTGTGTGTAGGGAGGTTATTTGGGGGAGTGGGAGGGGTGTGTGTGTGTGTAGGGGGGTTATTTGCCCCCCTGACTAGCACCTCTTTTTCCAGCAGCCATTATGACTCCTGTTCCTGTGCTCTTCATACAGCTAAGCAACATCTTCAAGGTGTTTGTACACATGTGTTGGGGTGAGAGGGGATGGTGGTGGGGAGGCTTCCTTCTGCACTAACAAGGAGGTGGAAAATATCTTCAAGGATGTCGAGGTGTGAGTGTGTTTGGGTGGAGGTGAGGTGAGGTGTGGGGGGTGGGGGGGTGGAAGGGGATGTGGATTAGTGTGTGTTTGTGGGTGGTTGTGGATGGATGGGTGAGAGTGGGTGTGTCTAAGAGGGGTTTGGGTGTGGGTGTGATTGCGTGTGTGTGTGTGTGTGATTGTGTGTGTGTGTGTGTGATTGTGTGTGTGTGAGTGATTGTGTGTGTGTGTGTGTGTGTGTGTGTGTGTGAGAGTGATTGTGTGTGTGTGTGTGTGATTGTGTGTGTGTGTGTGTGTGTGTGATTTGTTCACTTCATCCACAATAAGACATTCTTTCCATTGTTGCTTTGAGTGTAAATTTTCTGTCGATAATTTGTCTCCTGTGGATAATTTATTTCTGTCTGTGTAATAGTTTATTAATTTTTTGTTTTTGGCCCCTTTTCTCAGTCCACTGTAAGAGTGCCTTTCACATCTCTGTCTGTATTTGTTGTTGTTGTTGTTGTTCTTCTGCGTTCGTGGGCTCCAACTCCCACGTTCACTCGTATGCACACGAGTGGGCTTTTACGTGTATAACCGTTTTTACCCCGCCATATAGGCAGCCATACTCCGCTTTCGGGGGTGTGCATGCTGAGAATGTTCTTGTTTCCATAACCCACCGAACGCTGACATGGATTACAGGATCTTTAACGTGCGTATTTGATCTTCTGCTTGCATATACACACAAAGGGGGTTCAGGCACTAGCAGGTCTGCACATATGTTGACCTGGGAGATCGTAAAAATCTCCACCCTTTACCCGCCAGTCGCCGTCACCGTGATTCGATCCTGGGACCCTCAGATTGAAAGTCCAACGCTTTAACCACTCGGCTATTGCGCCCGTCTGTATTTGTTCATCTGTTGGCATTTCCTTTCTGTCTGATTGATTATTTATTTATTCATTTTCTCTCTTTGTTTTTTTCTTTCTTTCTTTTCCCTTGTCACCAGTCCCCATTGTGTGTGTGCAGGGGTGTGTGACCTCCGAACTGGAGGGAGGCGACCGCTCCAAGGCCATGAAGAGACTGAGAGTTCCTCCCCTTGGTGATCAGGTCGGTGAGAGTGATGAAAGGGGTGTTCTGGTTTGGAAATCCAAACCGGTTTTTAACCTTTTCTTTCATTTTTTTTTTAATTCTAACCTGGTATTTTCACACCTGTGCATGCCACCATTGCCAGCATTCATTCATTCATTCATTTGCATTCTACCTTGGCTCCCTCAAGCGTGTTTGCTCTTGTGCACACGCATGCAGACACAGATACACACACATACACATCCTATCATACTCACACACACATGCATTCTGTCATACACACACAAACACACACACTTTCTCTCTCTCTCCTTCACACACATGCACACACACATACACACTCTCTATATCTGTCTCTCACACACACACTCACTCACACATACATTTTCTCTCTCTCGCTCACAAACACACACACACACACACACACACACACACACACACACACACACACACACACACACACACACACACACACACACACACACACACACACACAGCCAAACACGCACACACATTGACAAAATGTATATTCACACAAAGTGGAAGCTGCTTTTCTCTCCTCCCCCTTCTAATCACATTCTTTTTTCTTTTCTTTTGTTGTTCAGTGATTTTACTGGTGGGTGCAGTGTCATATAGCCCAGGCTCAACACTTGACTTATATCAGAGAGGGACATGAGTTGACAGCTGATATCAGAGATGGACATGAGTTAACAGCTGATATCAGAGAGGGACATGAGTTTACAGCTGATATCAGAGAGGGACATGAGTTTACAGCTGATATCAGAGACGGACATGAGTTTACAGCTGATATCAGAGAGGGACATGAATTGACAGCTGATATCAGAGAGGGACATGAGTTTACAGCTGATATCAGAGACGGACATGAGTTTACAGCTGATATCAGAGACGGACATGAGTTTACAGCTGATATCAGAGAGGAACATGAGTTAACAGCTGATATCAGAGACGGACATGAGTTTACAGCTGATATCAGAGAGGGACATGAGTTTACAGCTGATATCAGAGAGGAACATGAGTTAACAGCTGATATCAGAGAGGGACATGAGTTTACAGCTGATATCAGAGAGGGACATGAGTTTACAGCTGATATCAGAGAGGGACATGAGTTAACAGCTGATATCAGAGAGGGACATGACCTTACAGCTGATATCAGAGAGGGACATGAGCTTACAGCTGATATCAGAGAGGGACATGAGCTTACAGCTGATATCAGAGAGGGACATGAGCTTACAGCTGATATCAGAGAGGGACATCAGCTTACAGCTGATATCAGAGAGGGACATGAGCTTACAGCTGATATCAGAGAGGGACATGAGCTTACAGCTGATATCAGAGAGGGACATGAGCTTACAGCTGATATCAGAGAGGGACATGAGCTTACAGCTGATATCAGAGAGGGACATGAGCTTACAGCTGGGCCAACAGCAAAGTGACAGCTGTATGATCAGTGGTTTCTACACTGCAGTGGGAAGTCATTTACAGCTTAGTCTTTTGTGAAGGACTGTTATGACTCTCAAACTAGGAGGCAAGATTGCACTGGCTCTTAGTGCTGCAGCCTTGGGGGCTAGTTGGCCTTTTGGAACCATCCTAGTGCCGACTTTCCTAAAACCCTCTTAGCTGAGAGAGTGGGGATGTAACTTGGGCAAAACACACTCCACTGTATTCAAATTCTTGCCCATACAGGCAAGCAGTTGCCTCCTCTGCTGTTCTGATGGTCATTACTGGACACGACTGACTCCTATATAAAGTGTCACCAGCATGACAGAATGATGCTGAGGTGTGTGTGACAGGACTCATCTCATTGTCATGAAACCCAATATGATAAATAGAAACAACAAAGGAACAAAAAGAATGAAGAAGTGGTCATCTACGATAGATGCAGTCAAACTAATATTTGTGTGTGTGTGTGTGCAGCAACATCCGTGGACCAACTTCAAGACAGGGTTCTGTCTGGGCATGTTCCTTGTTCTGGTTGTCGTCATCATCCTGTCAGGTTTGTCTCCCTTTCTTGTGGCGGGGGGATTGCCTCCCTTAGTTTCTGACTGTTTTGGATGAAATTTCCGATCTCCCAGGTCAACATTTGTGTTCAAATATGCATGCATGCATTCTTTTGGCATTCAACTGACGTGTGTTAGTGGCATAATGTTTACTGTAGATTACCTCCCCTCGCCCCCCCACCCCCCACCCCCAGTTTGGGGCCATGGCCTTGTGAATAAATCATCATTGTTGTTTTCTGTTTGGCTTTAACATCAGAGCAGCAAAGCATTGACAGACGATCGGAATTGGCAGCCAAACGTCAAACCCAGCAGACCAGTTAACTCTCTGGACGAAAGGCCCCAGTCAGGGCACGACTGTTCACAACCATATCAGACCTTAGATAGTTCTGAATTTTTGGAGTGGCACCTAATTTGCATAACGACATTATGAGCCAAGGATATCTTAACTGACCTTCCCACTCTCCACTGCCACCAATAAATGCAGTGTGTGTTGCTGGGCTCACCAGCAGGAGAGTGAATTTCGCAGTGACTGGTTCATGTGAACGGTGCGTGTCAACAATGGTGTGTGACCCACATTCATCTCATTCACAAGGCAGATAACAGAATTAGACGAAGGGGCCCTTTCTTGGCTGTATAACATTCCGATTTTAATCTGTTTCAAACTCTTTATGCTATCCTGGATTTGTTTATAAGTCATCAGTGTGTGCAAATTAAAAAAAAAAAAATATGGATACTTTCATCATTTTACTGTATGATAGCACAAGAAGGGGGGAAGTGTTGTATTTTGCCCCCAACTGCGCATGTTACTGATCAGTTTGGAAGCTTTCAGTTCATATACTCTAACTTGACTTAAAAATATCGACAAAAATTCTCATGCTAACTGAGCCGAAAGAGAACTTTCTGTTTTGGGTGAAGCAGACAATAAAGTATTTTGAATTGAATTGAATTTGTTTTTTTGGTGATTTTATTTCTTTCCCATTCTGTGGGGAAAGTCAGGGGAGCTAACAAGTTAATCTGTTCGCTGTCTGTGTGTGTGTGTGTGTGCAGCCAACTTCACGGACCACTCGGAGGACTGGGAACCAGCCATCAGGATGTACCGCGGCATGTTCCTCGTCATCTTCGACCTCTTCCTGCTGGGAGTCAACACCTACGGCTGGAGGTCGTCGGGGGTCAACCACGTGCTGATCTTTGAGATCGACCCCCGAAACCACCTGTCGCACACCGAGCTGATGGAGGTGGGTGGGCGCGATTGGGGGGTGAGGGGGGGGGTGTCCTTCGCCGATGGCTGTGCAGGTCCATGACGGAGGAAATGGAACGTGGAAAGACGTGGATGATGTTGCAGTGCAGTGTGTCCTCTGCTGAGAAAAGCAGGCTGAATTTCACACAGAAGTGTTATTTGATGTGACACATGACGGGCGCAATAGCCGAGTGGTTAAAGCGTTGGACTGTCAATCTGAGGGTCCCGGGTTCGAATCTCGGTGACGGCGCCTGGTGGGTAAAGGGTGGAGATTTTTACGATCTCCCAGGTCAACATCTGTGCAGACCTGCTAGTGCCTGAACCCCCTTCGTGTGTATACGCAAGCAGAAAATCAAATACACACGTTAAAGATCCTGTAATCCATGTCAGCGTTCGGTGGGTTATGGAAACAAGAACATACCCAGCATGCACACCCCCGAAAACGGAGTATGGCTGCCTACATGGCGGGGTAAAAACGGTCATACACGTAAAAGCCCACTCGTGTGCATACGAGTGAACGCAGAAGAAGAAAGATGTGACACAAAAAAGTAATTGATTGCAATTTAAATCTGATACAGAACAGTGTGATGCAATACAATGCAGTGCAGTACAATACAGTACAATGCAATTTAGTACATAGTAGTAGGCCTCCTTCGGTCATGGCTGACCATGGATAGAGTATATCCGACCTAATGTCTAATTGGGCTGTCTGCTTTGACCAAGCAGCATCGCCTGTGACTGTAGAGACCGATGCAAGAGAGACAGTCTCTGTCGCAGCGGTCACATGTGTAAGCTGATGCTGGTCTGTTGGCTGCCGTCCCTTTTCTGCGAGCTCGCTTTTCTGCTGCAGCAGCTGACAGTTTGTCCTCACCAATCCGTAGCTGATTCTTGAGAGTGCTTCTCCATCTGTTGCGGTCATCTGCATGGTCCTCCCAGGACTCAGTGTTGATCTCAAGTGCCTTCATGTCATGTTTGCAAACGTCTTTGTATCTCAGCTGTGGGCGGCCGATGCTTCTCTGCCCCGTGGCGAGCTCTCCATAAAAGATGTCTTTTGGGATGCAACCATCTTCCATGCGGCGAACGTGGCCCAGCCAGCGCAGCCGCCGCTGTCTCAGCATTTATTTAGTACTTTTTAAAAAAAATTAATTTAGTACAATACAATACACAATACAATGCAATGCAGTGCAAGATATAATGTGATGCAATACAATAGTTTGCAATACATTACAAGTCAGTGCAGTACAATACAATACAAATGCAATACAATGCATCGCATTACAATGCAGTACAAATACACAGCAATGCCAACTGTTACAGTATCATCTTCTTATTGTCACCATATTACAGATGGCATCATTCCTGGCAGTGCTGTGGTCAGACTGCGTGTTGGGTTACCTGTACAGTGAATACCTGGGGACAGTATCACCTTGTTATTGTCACTCTCTTTCAGGTAGCATCGTTCCTGGCAGTGCTGTGGTCAGGCAGCGTGTTGGGTTACCTGTACAGTGAATACCTGGGGACAGTATCACCTTGTTATTGTCACTCTCTTTCAGGTAGCATCGTTCCTGGCAGTGCTGTGGTCAGGCAGCGTGTTGGGTTACCTGTACAGTGAATACCTGGGGACAATATCACCTTGTTGTTGTTTATGTCCTACAGGTAGCATCGTTACCTGTACAGTGAATACCTGGGGATGGTATCACCTTGTTATTGTCACTCTCTTTCAGGTAGCATCATTCCTGGCAGTGCTGTGGTCAGGCAGCGTGTTGGGTTACCTGTACAGTGAATACCTGGGGATGGTATCACCTTGTTGTCGCCATGTTACAGGTGGCATCGTTCCTGGCAGTGTTGTGGTCAGGCAGCGTGTTGGGTTACCTGTACAGCGAACACCTGGGCATCCCCCCAATGGCTATGCCCCTGTCCATGGCTGGACTCCTCATCATCATGCTGCTCAACCCCCTCAAAATCTTCTATTACCGTGCCCGCATGTGGCTGCTGCGTATCTTGGTGAGCCCCAGCCCTCCTGGTCAGGGGTGGTGTGGTGTGGTGTGGTGTGGTGGTGGTGGTAGTGTTGGTGGTGTGGTGTGGTGTGGTGGTGGTGGTGTGTGGTGTGGTGGTGGTGTGGTGTGGTGTGGTGTGGTGTGGTGTGGTGGTGGTGGTGGTGGTGTGGTGTGGTGTGGTGTAGTGTGGTGTGGTGTGGTGTGGTGTAGTGTGGTGTGGTGGTGGTGGTGTGGTGGTGGTGTGGTGTGGTGGTGGTGGTGTGTGGTGTGGTGTGGTGGTGGTGGTGTGGTGTGGTGTGGTGTAGTGTGGTGTGGTGTGTGGTGGTGGTGGTAGTGTTGGTGGTGTGGTGGTGGTGGTGGTGTGGTGTGGTGGTGGTGTGTGGTGTGGTGTGGTGGTGGTGTGGTGTGGTGGTGGTGTGTGGTGTGGTGTGGTGGTGGTGTGTGGTGTGATGGTGGTGGTGTGGTGTGGTGGTGGTGATGGTAATGGTGGTGTGTGGTGTGGTGGTGGTAATGGTGGTGTGGTGTGTGGTGTGGTGATGGTGGTGGTGGTGGTGATAATTGTGGTTGTGGTGGTGGTGATGATAATAATGATGATAATAAGAATAAGAAAATAAAGTAATAGTGATAATGAAAATAATAGTAATAGTGATGAAAATGCTGATAATGAATTAAAAAAACAACGAAAAACAGATAATGATGATAATGGAAATAATATTAAAATAATGAAAATAATAATAATAATAATAACAATGGACATTTATATAACGTGTTTCTTGTGAAGTACTGCTCAAAGTGGTTTGCATCCTGTACCCAGCTCCCCATATCCCCCGTGAAACACGTGCTCCTTGACTGTTGGGATCTGCATGACGTTAGACACAGATATTACATGGCGGTTTCTTTGAAGACCTTGTTCCGTGATGTCCCTCCGTGGACGCTGATGGACTTCTTGAAAGAAGTGAACATTTTTAATCAGATTTGAAGGTTTTAAAACTATGGAAGTTTTTTTTTTAACTTTGAGTGGAAAGTTTGAAGTGGTGATTCGTTTTAATTGTTTGTTTTTTTACCCTTGTAGTAGTTATTAACGTGGCGATAGCCTTGAGATGGCCTTAGTGGTCGGCGAGGCTCTAAGCACTATCATTTTATTTCATTTCATTTCCCCGTATCCCCTCTCAAGCTTCTGGTCAAGTTCAGTTCTGACTGAACTTACAAATTCAGACAGACAGAAAATACGAAAAAAAAACTTAGCCGTATAAAGAGCACAGGAACAGGAGTCATGATGGCTGCCAGAAAAAGAGGTGCTAGTCAGGGATACACAGGGGAGGTAACCTACTTACGGAGGTTATCGGCCGTAGCTACTTTCGTTTTCTCCACATAGGCGGGTAGTAGTTTGCACAGGACAGGAATGTCAGACCCCTGCCAGAGTCTGCACTAGTGGGTCACGGTAAGTATGTTATTTAAACGTAATTTTAGGAAGAAAATTTCCTTTTTGGTTGAATTCTTGCAGAAGATTGCAAATTCTGGTCACAGTAGATCATTAATGAGTATCTGATGAAAGCTTAAAAAATATGGTGAGAATTGAAAATAGTTGTGTGAGTTGCAACTCCCAAAATCACTCATCTGTACGGGTAGGCTGTACCTCCATGTAGGCAGCGGTATTCTGTTTTGGGGGCTGAACTGGACATATAGAGTGTGTGTGTTGGTGGGCTATACCTCCGTGTTGGCAGCCGTATTCTGTTTTCAGGACTGAACTGGACATATAGAGTGTGTGTGTTGGTGGGCTATACCTCCATGTAGGCAGCCGTACTCTGTTTTCAGGGCGGAAATGGACATATAGAGTGTGTGTGTTGGTGGGCTATACCTCCATGTAGGCAGCCATATTCTGTTTTCAGGGCTGAACTGGACATACAGAGTGTGTGTGTTGGTGGGCTATACCTCCGTGTAGGCAGCCGTACTCTGTTTTCAGGGCTGAACTGGACATATAGAGTGTGTGTGTTTCTAGGCCATACTTCCATGCAGGCAACTGTACTCTGTTTTCGGGGCTGAACTGGACATAATATAGAGTGCGTGTGTTTCAGCTGCGGATCTTCACGGCCCCGTTCCACCATGTGGGGTTTGCCGACTTCTGGCTGGCGGACCAGCTGAACAGCCTGGTGACGGTGATGCTGGACTTTGAGTACCTCGTCTGCTTCTACGCCTTTGAGGTGGACTGGCTGGGCGTGGACAGTGAGTACAGATACCCCTGTGTCTGTTGTCTGGGTTGGTTTTTTCTAGCTGGCCAGTCATTTGTCTTGTCTTGTCTTGTATTGTATTGTAATGTATTGTGTTACTTTGTTGTTTTTTTTAGCTGCCCAGTCATTTGTCTTGTCTTGTCTCGTATTGTATTGTAATGTATTGTGTTACTTTGTTGGTTTTTTTAGCTGGCCAGTCATTTGCCTTGTCTTGTCTTGTATTGTATTGTATTGAGTTGTATTGTATTGTGTTACTTTGTTTTGTTTTTTTCTAGCTGCCCAGTCATTTGTCTTGTCTTGTCTTGTGTTGTATTGTATTGTAATGTATTGTGTTACTTTGTTGGGTTTTTTTAGCTGCCCAGTCATTTGTCTTGTCTTGTCTTGTCTTGTCTTGTGTTGTATTGTATTGTATTGTATTGTGTTACATTGTTGGTTTTTCTAGCTGGCCAGTCATTTGTCTTGTCTTTTCTTGCCTTGTATTGTATTGTATTGAGTTGTATTTTAATGTGTTATGTTACTTTGTTTGTTTGTTTTTTTTAGCTGCCCAGTCATTTGTCTTGTCTTGTATTGTATTGAGTTGCATTTTATTGTATTGTGTTACTTTTTTTTTTTTAGCTGCCCAGTCATTTGTCTCGTCTTGTCTTGTCTTGTCTTGAGTTGTATTGTGTTACTTTTTTTTAATAGCTGCCCCATTATCCGTATTGTATTCTATTGTATTTTGTTGTATTCTGTTACTTTGCTGTTGTTTTTTCAGCTGCCCATTCATCTGTATTGTATTGTGTTAATTTGTATCTCTTTTTTTTTTTTTTAGCTGCCCCATTATGTGTATTGCATTGCATTGTATTTATTTGTTACCTTTTTTTTTCTCTCACTGCCCCATTATCTGTATTTTATTGTATTATATTGTAATACATTGTATTCCTTGTTATCTTTTTTCTTTTTATTAGCTGCCCCATTATCTATATTGTATTGTATTACTCTTTTTTTGTCACAACAGATTTCTCTGTGTGAAATTCAGGTTGCTGTCCCCAGGGAGAGCGCGTCACTAATACTGAGAGCGCCACCCTCTTTTTGTAGTTTTTTCTGCCTTGCAGTTTTATTTGTTTTCCTGTCAAAGTGGATTTTTGTACAGAATTTTGCCAGGGACAGCCCTTTTGTTGCCGTGGGTTCTTTTAAGCGCATGCTGCACATGGGACCTCGATTTATCGTCTCATCCGAATGACTAGCGTCCAGACCACCACTCAAGGTCTGAAGGATGGGGAGAAAACTCTGGCGACTATGGGATTTGAACCAGTGCGCTGAGATTCTCTCACTTCCTAGGCGGATGCGTTACCTCTAGGCCATCACTCCACAGCACCATTTCAGTGGCTTTACTCCAATATTGCTCATTCCCAGTACCCCCCACCCCCAAACACGGCCACACCTTGGTTTGTTTGACGTAGTCCTAGCATCAGCAGTCTGTAGGGAACAACTGATGTTAGGTTGCCGGAAGGCCACACACCAGAGGAGACGCTGCACTGCTTCTGAGTCAAATCAATTCAAATCAGATTATGGTGCTTAGAGACTCGTCGACCACTAAGGCCTATCAAGACTATCACCACGTTAGCACCTGGTGCTTGAGTCACTTTGAGGTGTACGGTAGTGCCTTTTCTGATGTAACATAGTAGGACACCACCTACTAATCCCCCTACTGATAACGCTAATCACCTAGTTGCAGAGCCAGACTGAGTGAGCGTCCCCTCCTCCAACCCTAGCCCCCCCATGAATCTGTTGACACTGAAGTCCTAGACAGAACTCATTGCCAAGCACACAGGTGGAGGGGGATAAAAGCTGAGTTAGCCACATAGTTCTGGACAACTTCTTCGAGTATTATTATCATTATTATTATTATTGTTATTATCTTTATAATTTGTCACAACATATTTCTCTGTGAAATTCGAGCTGCTCTTCCCGGCCGATAGTTTGTCTCAACAATGCAGCACAACTTTTTTTTTTTTTTTGTTTTTTAATCTGCAAGTGTATTTGTTTTACTGTCAAAGCAGATTTTGCTACAGTAGTATTTTTCCAGGGAAAACCCTGTTGTTGCTACAGGCTCTTTTACATTCACTGCACACGCGCGCACGTGTGTGTGTGTGTGTGTGTGTGTATGTGTGTGTGTGTGTGTATGTGTGTGTGTGTGTGTGTGTGTGTGCATCTATGTGTGTGTTGTATATGTATGTGTGTGTATGTCTGTCTTTGTCTTGTGTGTATGTGTGTGTGTGTGCATGCATGCATGCATGCATGTTTTCTCTGTGTGTGACCTGCAGGAGAACCAGTGTGCACCAAGAACATCTACGGGATTCGAGCCGTGGTGGCCTGTCTGCCCGCCTGGTTCCGCTTCGCCCAGTGTCTCCGGCGTTACCGTGACACCAAGCTGGTGTTTCCCCACGTCGTCAATGCCGGCAAATACTCCACCACCTTCTTTGTCCAGCTGTTCAGCGCTCTGTACAAAGTGCACATAGGTGAGGGGTGAGGGGGGGGACTCAACAATTTCTGGATAATTGGGAGGGTGTGCAGCCCGCTTTGGTGGCAGACTTTTCGTCGCTCGCAGTGCAAAAAGTAGGTCATGTCACGACATGCACAGCCCACTACCTTGACTGGCTTCTCTGAGTTAGCACTGCTTTTGTTCGGACAACATTTCGGCAGAGTTTATAAATGGATCAGTTTGATTACGTAATGGCAGAGTTGTGACAAGAAACATGCTCAAAGTAAACACAGAAGACTGAAGCAAAGAATGGGTGTCATTATAAAACCATATATACCTTGTAGACTTGCAAAAATAGTCACCGAAAATGTTCACAATCCGACGGGTGCAGTAGCCGAGTGGTTAAAGCGTTGGACTTTCAATCTGAGGGTCCCGAGTTCGAATCACGGTGACGGCGCCTGGTGGGTAAAGGGTGGAGATTTTTCCGATCTCCCAAGTCGTCATATGTGCAGACCTGCCAGTGCCTGAACCCCCTTCGTGTGTATATGCAAGCAAAAGATCAAATACGCACATTAAAGATCCTGTAATCCATGTCAGCGTTCGGTGGGTTATGGAAACAACAACATACCCAGCATACACCCCCCGAAAGCGGAGTATGGCTGCCTACAGGGCGAGGTAAAAACGGCCATACACGTAAAAGCCCACTCATGTACATACGAGTGAATGTGGGAGTTGTAGCCCACGAACGCAGAAGAAGAAGAAGAGAAGTTCACAATCCTTTCGTCAAAGGGCCCAGAGTGTCAGCGAATCGATTGCGATCGCGCCTTAATTTTAGCATGATCGCCCAATAGAGCTATATAATTATGTGACCTGGTTGGAGACATAATTTGACAAAGAACAAGAACGCCAGAGAATCGACAGACAGACAGTAAATACGAAAAAACTTAGCCGTATGAAGAGCACAGGAACAGGAGTCATGATGGCTGCCGTAAAAAGAGGGCGCTAGTCAGGGGGGCAAAGGGGGGGTTACCTACTTCCGGGAGGTTATCGGCCGTAGCTGCTTTCGTTTTTTCCGCATAGGCGGGTATTAGTTTGCACAGGACAGGAATGTCAGACCCCTGCCGGAGTCTGCACTAATTGGTCACGGTAAGTATGTTACTTAAACGTAATTTTAGGTAGAAAATTTCCTTTTCCACAACAAAATTTTAACCTTTCGGTGACCTGGAAGAAAAGGAAACATAGACACGCATGCGCACACGGTGCTTGCTAAAAATAGCGGGGAAGTCCTGACGAAAGTGGGTCTGCACACCCTCCCTGATAGTCCATCACCTTCTTTGTCCAGCTTTTCAGTGCTGTGTACAAAGTGCACATGGGTGAGGGGGGAGGTGTGTGGGGGGGGGGGCACTGGGGTGGGGGTTAACAGGTCTTCAGTGTTCTGTACAAAGTGCACATGGGTGAGGGGAGGGGTGGGGGTTGGAGGTAGGGGCTAACAGGTCTTCAGTGTTCTATACAAAGTGCACATGGGTGATAGGGGTGAGGTGGGGGGCAGGGGTGGGGGCTAACAGGTCTTCAGTGCTGTGTACAAAGTACACATAGGTGATGGGGGAAGGGTGGGGTGGGGAGGGGGAGGGTTAACAGTCTTTTGGCTGATGCCTTGCATGTTGTTGAGGGCTGGGGTCTTGGGTAGGTGATGGTTGTGTTGTTGGAGGGGGTGAGTATGAGGGGGGACTTGCTGCTTGTGAAGGTGAGGTTTTCTAGGTTAAATTACAACAGGTGTTGGGTGGATGGCTGATAAATAAGGTGAAGTTTTCTAGGTTAAATTACAACAGGTGTTGGTGGATGGCTGACAGATAAGGTGAAGTTTTCTAGGTTAAATTACAACAGGTGTTGACGAATGGCTGATAAATAAGGTGAAGTTTTCTAGGTTAAATTACAACAGGTGTTGACGAATGGCTGATAAATAAGGTGAAGTTTTCTAGGTTAAATTACAACAGGTGTTGGCGGATGGCTGACAGATAAGAAGTTTTCTAGGTTAAATTACAACAGGTGTTGACGAATGGCTGATAAATAAGGTGAAGTTTTCTAGGTTAAATTACAACAGGTGTTGGTGGATGGCTGATAAATAAGGTGAAGTTTTCTTGGTTTAATTACAGTAGGTGAGGGAGAATTACCTTGGCAACAGTAATGACAATGATAACGGTGATGACATTGATGATGATGATAACAATGATGATGACGCTGCCAACAGAGCTTCACAGGGAGGAGCAGTGTTTACCTGGCTGCTGATTGTGGGCACTGTGATGATGATGATGATGATAACTATGATGGTGACAATGACAGTGATGATAATGATGATGATAACTATGATGGCGACAGTGACAGTGATGATAATGATGATGATAACTATGATGGCGACAATGACAGTGATGATGATAACTATGATGGCGACAATGACAGTGATGATGATAACTATGATGGTGACAATGACAGTGATGATAATGATGATGATAACGATGATGGCAACAATGACAGTGATGATAATGATGATGATAACTATGATGGCGACAATGACAGTGATGATAATGATGATGATAACTATGATGGCGACATTGACAGTGATGATAATGATGATGATAACTATGATGGCGACATTGACAGTGATGATAATGATGATGATAACTATGATGGCGACAATGACAGTGATGATGATAACTATGATGGTGACAATGACATTGATGATAATGATGATGATAACGATGATGGCAACAATGACAGTGATGATAATGATGATGATAACTATGATGGTGACAATGACAGTGATGATAATAACTATGATGGCGACAATGACAGTGATGATAATGATGATGATAACTATGATGGCGACATTGACAGTGATGATAATGATGATGATAACTATGATGGCGACAATGACAGTGATGATGATAACTATGATGGTGACAATGACATTGATGATAATGATGATGATAACTATGATGGCGACAATGACAGTGATGATAATGATGATGATAACTATGAGGGTGACAATGACAGCGATGATAATGATGATGATAACGATGATGGCGACAATGACAGTGATGATAATGATGATGATAACTATGATGGCGACAATGACAGTGATGATAATGATGATGATAACTATGATGGTGACAATGACAGCGATGATAACTATGATGGCGACATTGACAGTGATGGCAACATTGACAGTGATGATAATGATGATGATAACTATGATGGCGACAATGACAGTGATGATGATGATAACTATGATGGCGACATTGACAGTGATGATGATAACTATGATGGCGACAATGACAGTGATGATGATGATAACTATGATGGCGACATTGACAGTGATGATGATAACTATGATGGCGACAATGACAGTGATGATGATAACTATGATAGCGACAATGACTGATGATAATGATGATGATAACGATGATGGCGACAATGACAGTGATGATGATGATAACTATGATGGCGACAGTGACAGTGATGATAATGATGATGATAACTATGATGGCGACAATGACAGTGATGATAATGATGATGATAACTATGATGGCGATGATGACAGTGATGATGATAACTATGATGGCGACAATGACAGTGATGATAATGATGATGATAACTATGATGGCGATGATGACAGTGATGATGATAACTATGATGGCGACATTGACAGTGATGATGATAACTATGATGGCGACATTGACAGTGATGATAATGATGATGATAACGATGATGGCGACAATGACAGTGATGATAATGATGATGATAACGATGATGGCGACAGTGACAGTGATGATAATGATGATGATAACTATGATGGCGACAATGACAGTGATGATAATGATGATGATAACTATGATGGCGATGATGACAGTGATGATAATGATGATGATAACTATGATGGCGACATTGACAGTGATGATAATGATGATGATAACGATGATGGCGACAGTGACAGTGATGATAATGATGATGATAACTATGATGGCGACAATGACAGTGATGATAATGATGATGATAACTGTGATGGCGACAATGACAGTGATGATAACGATGATGATAACGATGACACTGTCCTCAGAGCTTCACGGCGATGAGCACCGACAGAACAGTGTGTTTTTCTGGCTGCTGATCGTGGCCACAGTGATGATGATGATGATGATGACGATGATGATGATGATGACAGTGACAATGATGACGATGATGATGATAATGATGACACTGTCCTCAGAGCTTCACGGCGATGAGCACCGACAGAACAGTGTGTTTTTCTGGCTGCTGATCGTGGCCACAGTGATGATGATGATGATGATGACGATGATGATGATGACAGTGACAATGATGACGATGATGATGATGATAACGATGACACTGTCCTCAGAGCTTCACGGCGATGAGCACCGACAGAACAGTGTGTTTTTCTGGCTGCTGATCGTGGCCACTGTGGCCAGTTCGTGCTACACGTACACCTGGGACATCAAGATGGATTGGGGACTGCTGGACAAGGGGGCTGGGGACAACAGGTTCCTCAGAGAGGAGGTCGTCTATGCCTTCAAGGTCTGTGTGTAGGGGGAGGGAGTGTGGGGTGGGTGGGGGGGGGGGGTCTGTGTGTGTGGACAAGGGGGCTGGGGACAACAGGTTCCTCAGAGAGGTCGTCTATGCCTTCAAGGTCTGTGTGTAGGGGAAGGGAGGGGGGGTCTGTGTGTGTGGACAAGGGGGCTGGGGACAACAGGTTCCTCAGAGAAGAGGTCGTCTATGCCTTCAAGGTCTGTGTGTAGGGGGAGGGAGGGGGGTCTGTGTGTGTGGACAAGGGGGCTGGGGACAACAGGTTCCTCAGAGAGGAGGTCGTCTATGCCTTCAAGGTCTGTGTGTAGGGGGAGGGAGGGGGGGTCTGTGTGGTGTGGACAAGGGGGCTGGTGACAACAGGGGTGTGGGTGTGTGTGGGGAGGGTGTAGGGGGGGGGGGGCTGTCTGTGTGTGTGTGGACTAGGGGGCCGTGGACAATGGGTTCCTCTGAGAAGGAGGTCATCTATGCCTTCAAGGTCTGTGGGGGGATGAGGGGGGGGGGTTGTGGACAAGGGGGCCGGTGACAACAGGGGTGTGGGTGTGTGTGTGGGGGGGAGGGTGTTGGGGGGGGGGGAGGGGTGTGTGTGTGTGTGGACAAGGGGGCCAGGGACAACAGGGGTGTGGGTGTGGGGGGGGAGTGGGGGGTAGGGGCAAGGGGGGACTGTATGTGTGTGTGAACAAGGGGGCCGTGGACAACAGGATCCTCGTCTATGCCTTCCAAGGTCTGTGTTGGAATTAAAATGTAGTAGTAGTAGTAGTAATAATAATAGTAGTAGTTGTATCATTATCATCATCATCGTTATCCCACTTTGAGAAGTTCAAAAGTGCTATTTAAATATAGTAGTAGTAGCAGTAGTAGTTGTATCATTATTATCATATCATCATCATCGTTATCACACTTTGAGAAGTTCAGAAGTGCTATTTAAATATAGTAGTAGTAGTGGTAGTGGTCATATCATCATCATCATCGTCATCATGGTCATCGTCATTATCTCTTTGCACAGGCGTATTACTACTTTGCCATGATCAAGGACTTCATCCTGCGTTTCATCTGGTTGTAGTCATACCATCATTATCATTATTATTATTGTTATTGTTGTTATTATTGCTATGAGCATTTACCTAATCTTGAAAATAAGTCCAAGGTGTTTACAAATAGAACACACATGTAAATCGAATAATTGAGCACAAGATACCGAACATTACTTAAAATTATTCATCCCCGCACACACAACCGCAACACATACAAGCACATGCACATGCGCATACAAGTCATTGCACACAATCATAAATTTTGTAAGTACACAATCAAAAATGCGACCAACAAATTCTGACGCTCTCAGACTCACACACTCACTTATGATCCTTTAATTACACATACTTAACCGTGACCCACTAGTGCAGACTCCGGCAGGGATCTGACATTCCTGTCCTGTGCAAACTACTATCCGCCTATGCAGAGAAAACGAAAGTAGCTTTTAGTACATACTGGAAAGAGATGAGGTGTTGGGAATTATTCAGGAGGGGAAAAGGTGGGTCTTCAGACTGGATTTGAAAGACTGCTGCCAAGATGAGTGACGGAGAGGCTGAGGACGTTGATCCCAAAGAACGGGGTCTGTTACCATCATTATCTCTGTGTGCAGGCTTACTATTACTTTGCCATGATAGAAGACTTCATCCTTCGTTTCATCTGGTCGCTGAAGCTGACGTTGGCGGAAGGGGGGATCATCCACAGTGAGATTCTGGGCACCATACTGGCCCTGCTGGAAGTGTTCAGGTAGGAACTGGGGCCCGATTTGGTGTTGTGGGGAGTCGGTTGTGTTGTGTGTGTTGCGTTGTATTATGTTGTCTGTGTTGTGTTGTATGTGATGTGTTGTGTTGTGCTGTGTTGTATGCGTTGTGTTGCATTGTGTTGTATGCATTGTGTTGTATTGTGTTGTTTTGTAAGTGGTGTGTTGTGTTGTGTGTGTTGTGTTGCTTTGTGTTTATTGTATGTGTTGTATTGCGTTGTGTTGTATGTTTTGTGTTGTATGTGCTGTTTTGTATTGTGTTATATGTGTTGTGTTGTGCTGTATGTGTTGTTTTGTATTGTGTTATATGTGTTGTGTTGTGCTGTATGTGTTGTTTTGTATTGTGTTATATGTGTTGTATTGTGCTGTGTTGTATTGCTTTATTTGTGTAGTGTTGTATTGTGTTGCATTGTGTTGTGTTGCGTTGTGTTGTGTTGCGTTGTTTTGCGTTGTAAAACCTTTTGTCACAACAGATTCCCATCTTTTGTTGTAGGGAATTGACTGCACCGTATTGTGCAGGACTGTGTTTAAGTTAACTGCATCACTGTTTGTCACAACAGATTTCTCTGTGTGAAATCCTAGCTGGGGTCCCCAAGGAGAGCACAATCATTGCCACAGTGTGGCACCCCCCCCCCCCCGACCCCAGTGCCCCCCCCCCCCCCCCCACCTCCCCCACCCCCTTTCTTTTTGCTCTTTTCCCTGCCTGCAAGTGTATTCTGTTCTGTGCTGTTCCCATCCTTGCCCTCGTCTTTCCCTCACTCTCTCACACACACACTCTCACTCCCTCAGATCCACTCACTTGCCTTCCCTTTCTTCTCACCCTCCTCTGCTTCTGGTGTCCTCTCCTGTGACTTCCCTGTCCTTTGCTGAACTGTGAGCTGTCTCTGTGTCTGTCTGTCTGTCTGTCTGTCACTCATTTCATTTGCCTGAAGAAGAGCCTGTGGCTTGATACATTGCTTTGATGGGCACAATAGCCGGGTGGTTAAAGCACACCACACCACTACACACCACACCAGTGTACATTTCTCCAGTACACACTGCTCCACTCACCACACCACACCACACCACACCACACCACTCCACTCCACATGGCTCCACTCCACACCACTCCACTCCATCTACACACCACAACACTCCACCACACACCACAACACTCCACCACACACCACAACACTCCACCACACACCACAACACTCCACTCCACTCCACACTGCTCCACTCCACACCACTCCACTCCATCTACACACCACAACACTCCATCTACACACCACAACACTCCACCACACACCACAACACTCCACTCCACACACCACTCCACTCCACACTGCTCCACTCCACTCCACACTGCTCCACTCCACTCCACTCAACTACACACCACAACACTCCACCATACACCACAACACTCCACTACACACCACATCACCACCACACTGCACTGCACCACATCACCACCCCACTGCACCACACCACACCGCACTACACTCCACTCCACACCACTCCACTCTACTACACACCACTACACACCACAACACTCCACCACACACCACATCACCACCCCACTGCACTGCACCACACCACACCCCATCCACCACACCACTCCACACCACACCACACCACACCACACCACACTGCTCCACTCCACACTACTCCACTTCACTACACACCACATCACCACCCCACTGCACTGCACCACACCACACCCCATCCACCACACCACTCCACACCACACCACACCACACCACACCACACCACACCACACTGCTCCACTCCACACTACTCCACTTCACTACACACCACATCACCACCACACTGCACCACACCACACCACACCCCATCCACCACACCACACCGCACTACACTCCACTCCACTCCACACCACTCCACACCACTCCACACCACACCACCACACTGCACTGCACCACACCACACCCCATCCACCACACCACACCGCACTACACTCCACTCCACTCCACACCACTCCACACCACACCACCACACTGCACTGCACCACACCACACCCCATCCACCACACCACACCACACCACACCACACCACACCACACCACACCGCACTACACTCCACTCCACTCCACTCCACACCACACCACAACACTCCACCACACACCACACCACACCACTACACACCACATCACCACCCCACTGCACTGCACCACACCACACCCCATCCACCACTCCACACCACACCACACCACACCACACCGCACTACACTCCACTCCACTCCACCCACACCACACCACAACACTCCACCACACACCACACCACACCACTACACACCACATCACCACCCCACTGCACCGCACCACACCACACCCCATCCACCACTCCACACCACACCACACCGCACAACTCTCCACACCACTCCACTCCACTCTACTACACTCCACCACACACCACACCACTCCACACCACACCACACCCCATCCACCACACCACACACCACTCCACCTGGCTGTACTCCTTCCCTCTGTCCCGACAGACGCTTTGTGTGGAACTTTTTCCGACTGGAGAACGAGCACCTGAACAACTGCGGTCAGTTCCGTGCGGTGAGGGACATCTCCATCGGCCCCATCGACTCCAACGTGGAGCAGCAGATCATCGACATCATGGACGACGATGACGGAGTCGAGGCTCGTCTCACGGACCGACGTCTGGCCTTCAAGTGAGTGCTGGGGAGGGGGTGGCTCAGTGGGAAAGATGCTTATCAGACAGTGTATGACAGCCATACCCGCCTATGACCATCGGAACAGCTGATGAGACATGTGTTGTCCCAGCTATCTGGGCTAGAATTTGATTATAGTGGAAAGTGTCTTGCCGCAAGTTACATCCCCACTCTCTCGGCCAAGAGGGTTTTAGGACAGTGAGTGTTGGGATGGTTCCCTAGAGGTCAGCTAGCCACCAAAGCTGCAGCACTAAGAGCCGGTGCAATTTTGCCTCCTAGTTTGAGATTTATAGTCCTTCACAAAAGACAAGCTGTAAATGATTTCCCGTTGCAACAGAGACACCATTGATGACACAGGTGTCAGCTTGCTGTTGGCCCAGCTGTGTCAGACAGCACAGTGTCTGTGAGTTTCTGGCTTCCAATCACAGTCCTGCACTTTCTTCAAAGTTTGACTGGAGAAAGGAAATTGAGTGTCTAGTGCTTTGGATGAGATGATAAACCGAGGTCCTGTGTGCAGTATGCACTTGGCGCACTGAAAAAGAACCCATGGCAATGAAAGTGTCTTGGGGCAGGATTCTGTGGAAGAAATCCACTCTGATAGATACACAGATACATAAGCACGCACTGCAGGCCTGACTAAGGGTGCTGGGTTACGCTGCTGGTCAGGCATCTGCATGGCAGATTTGGTGTAGCATATATGGATTTGTCTGAATGCAGTGACACCTCCTGAGAAGTTGCATTTAAAATTTTGTTTACTTTAAAAAATTTTTTTTATCTATGTTGTATGCAGGTCTTGCACTGCTTTTTTTCTTCTTTTTTTTGTGTGTGTGTCGGGGGGGGAGGTTGTTTTGTGTGTGTGGGGGGGGGGAGGTTGTTTTGTGTGTGTGTGTGTGGGGGGGGGGGGAGGGGGGGCAGGGGAGGGGGGTGGAGGTTGTTTTGTGTGTGTGTGTGTTTTGGTTGTTTATTTGTTGTTGTTTTTGTTTTGTTTTGTTTGGTGCTTCTACTTGCTTTCTTCATTGGTGATTTTTATCTCCTAATTTATGTTGTAACGAACATAACTCTGTTTTGGGAGCATGTCTTTGTTTTTCCTTAATTCAGTTTGGTTTTTGTTGTTGTTCCACTGTTTTGATTACAATAAATATATTTGCATTTTTTTTTAAGCTTTTCCATTGTTGGTTGTTTTTTTTTCGTTTTTTTTTTTTTTTTTTTTTTTTTTTTTTTGTACATTTTTTAAATTACTTAAAAAAAAAAATTATAGTGAACATATCTCTATGTATGTTTTTTAAAGCAATTCTGTTTACTTTTGTGTATGTGTGTGTGTGTGTGTGTGTGTGTATGTGTGCGTGTGTGTGTATGTATATATGTGTGTGTGTGTGTGTGTGTGCTAGTGGGGGGAGGGTGTTTGTGTTGTTTTGTTGGTTTCTTTGTTGTTGTTGTTGTTGTTTGGATGAATGTTACCCATGTCTCAAGGGCCCTGCTGTTGTGTTTCGGTTTAAACAAATCTTTATTTGGTGTCATATACTGTACCATGTCAAACCGATGCAAACTAGGCCTATCGGTTTGCTCTGCTTGGCCAAATTTCGCGCTGCTAACAGTGAAAAGACGAGCTGTCTTGCCTGGTCCGCTCTTAGCCAATCAGACTCCTCTAAAAGCTATAAGCGCTGAATCATTCCTTTGGCCAAGGCTCTCCACGCCATCTTGTCAGGTTTACGCTCTGTCTCGTCTTATGCTTTTTTTGGCTGTTAAGCATATTCATTTGGTCTTATTTTGCTGCATGCGGCATGTGTTTATTGTACTACATGTCCACACAGACAGCACAGCAACAAGAAGCTCACAGCTTATATCGTGTGCTTTCAGGTCTAAGAAGGACGGACGTCTATTTGTCGATGAAGACGATGAACGCGTTCCCCTCGTCAATGGAGACAAACGCGTCAAACGCGTGTAGCACATTAACCGGTAACACGTGTGTGGCAGATCAGCTGTTGAAACACATTTGTCAAGCCAGTTAGTAAAATGTGTGTCACTTATGGATGAGTCGTGTGTATCTGACTGATGAGTCATGTGTTGCTTACAAATGAGTTGTGTCTGTAGCTTATGAATGAGTGATGTGCAGGCTACAGATGAGTGATGTGTAGCATATAGATGAGTCATTTGTAGCTTATGAATGAGTGATGTGTACGTTACAAATGAGTCATATATAGCTAGTGAATGAGTTGTGTGTAGCTTACGGGTGAGTGATGTGTTGCCTACAAATGAATCGTTTGTGTAGCTTATGAAATTTGAGTGTAGCTTACATATGAACTGTGCGTAGCTTCTGAATTTGTCAAGGGCACAGCACAGCTGAATGAAAACGCAGGGTTTTGAGGGGGGTGGGGTGGGGTGTTGTTGATTTTTGTTGTTGTTGTTTTTGTATTTTTTGTTATTTACCTTGCAGAAATGTTGGACTAGGAAACAGTCAGGTATCAAACAGCAGGTGTGAATCTGTTCGACACTTTTAGGAATCCAGATCTGATTTGACCAGAGAACAGCAGAGGTTTATTGTGAAGAGTGAATGAAAAAGAAAAAAGAAAGAAAGAAAACAACATGAATTGAAGAATGAATACAATGGAACGATGAAAAGAACAGAAGTGACTGTGCAAGTTTATAAAACAACAACATCAACAAAGCTTCAGAGATGTATTAGAATTGATATATAAAATATGTACATATAATTTCGTCAGTTATCAACAGTTGCCATGAAAAGTGAACGAAAAAGAAAGAAACAAACTGAAGGATTGAAAAAGGAAACGACGAAAGAATAGAAGTGAGAATATATATGTATAGAGAGAGAGAGACAGAGAGAGAGAGAGAGATTCGGAGTTTTCATGTAAAGTGAATAATAAAAAGAATTTAAAAAAAAGAACACATGAGTAGAAAAATAAATGTCAAAAGAGAGAAAAGAAGAGATGTGAGGAACTACAAGTTGAATAACAAGTACCAAAGATGTAAGAAAAAAAAAGTTGTATGTATATCTTTAGTAGATGTGGATGTGTGTGTGGCATACCTGTGAGTTTAAGTGGAACAACAGATGAGGTGTGTATGACAGGTGATAGAAAGAGAGAAAACACCTGTGAGTTTAAGTGGAACAACAGATGAGGTGTGTATGACAGGTGATAGAAAGAGAGAAAACACCTGTGAGTTTAAGTGGAACAGCAAATGAGGTGTGTATGACAGGTGATAGAAAGAGAGAAAACACCTGTGAGTTTAAGTGGAACAACAGATGAGGTGTGTATGACAGGTGATAGAAAGAGAGAAAACACCTGTGAGTTTAAGTGGAACAGCAAATGAGGTGTGTATGACATGTGATAGAAAGAGAGAAAACACCTGTGAGTTTAAGTGGAACAGCAAATGAGGTGTGTACGACATGTGATAGAAAGAGAGAAAACACCTGTGAGTTTAAGTGGAACAGCAAATGAGGTGTGTATGACAGGTGATAGAAAGAGAGAAAACACCTGTGAGTTTAAGTGGAACAACAGATGAGGTGTGTATGACAGGTGATAGAAAGAGAGAAAACACCTGTGAGTTTAAGTGGAACAGCAAATGAGGTGTGTATGACATGTGATAGAAAGAGAGAAAACACCTGTGAGTTTAAGTGGAACAACAGATGAGGTGTGTACGACATGTGATAGAAAGAGAGAAAACACGTGTGAGTTTAAGTGGAACAACAAATGAGGTGTGTATGACATGTGATAGAAAGAGAGAAAACACCTGTGAGTTTAAGTGGAACAACAGATGAGGTGTGTATGACAGGTGATAGAAAGAGAGAAAACACCTGTGAGTTTAAGTGGAACAGCAAATGAGGTGTGTATGACATGTGATAGAAAGAGAGAAAACACCTGTGAGTTTAAGTGGAACAACAGATGAGGTGTAAACAGTGATAGAGAAAACACCTGTGAGTTTAAGTGGAACAACAGATGAGGTGTGTATGACATGTGATAGAAAGAGAGAAAACACCTGTGAGTTTAAGTGGAACAACAGATGAGGTGTGTATGACATGTGATAGAAAGAGAGAAAACACCTGTGAGTTTAAGTGGAACAACAGATGAGGTGTGTATGACATGTGATAGAAAGAGAGAAAACACCTGTGAGTTTAAGTGGAACAACAGATGAGGTGTGTATGACAGGTGATAGAAAGAGAGAAAACACCTGTGAGTTTAAGTGGAACAACAGATGAGGTGTGTATGACAGGTGATAGAAAGAGAGAAAACACCTGTGAGTTTAAGTGGAACAACAGATGAGGTGTGTATGACAGGTGATAGAAAGAGAGAAAACACCTGTGAGTTTAAGTGGAACAGCAGATGAAGTGTGTATGACAGGTGATAGAAAGAGAGAAAACACCTGTGAGTTTAAGTGGAACAGCAGATGAGGTGTGTATGACAGGTGATAGAAAGAGAGAAAACACCTGTGAGTTTAAGTGGAACAGCAGATGAGGTGTGTATGACAGGTGATAGAAAGAGAGAAAACACCTGTGAGTTTAAGTGGAACAGCAGATGAGGTGTGTATGACAGGTGATAGAAAGAGAGAAAACACCTGTGAGTTTAAGTGGAACAACAGATGAGGTGTGTATGACAGGTGATAGAAAGAGAGAAAACACCTGTGAGTTTAAGTGGAACAGCAGATGAGGTGTGTATGACAGGTGATAGAAAGAGAGAAAACAAGAAGCGAATGGAGCATTGACCAAACATGTGAACAGCATTGCAGCACGATTGATTGTTCAGGAATATAGTGCTTGCACAAAAAGGGACTGTACTCTCTGAGTTCAGTTTCAAGTCCAAAGGGAGCGAAGTTATGTGGGTAAGTGTGTGTGTGTGTGCGTGTGTGTGTGTTCATTTTTGGTGAGTATGTGTATGTTCACTCAGGGAGAGAGACACAATACCTGCAACTTTCTTCTCGGCTTCTTTAGGAATCATTCTGTTCCCTGCAGAGATCTATTTTCTCTGCTTTCTTTGTTGCTCAGTGAAGAAAATGTTTTTGTGATTTTACTCTGCCTGCTATCTTGGCTGTCTTTGGCATAATGGTATCTTGGTATTTTAAATTCAGTCTGCCTGCTCTATTTGTTGAATTTGGCATAAGGGTAGCTTGGTATTTTTGATTTAATCTGCCTGCTCCATTCAGTTTTTGGCATCAGGGATGGAGACAACCAAACCAGTGCAGCAGAAGGTACAGACATTCATTAACACCTGTCTATGAGGGGCTTGAATACAGACATTCATTAACACCTGTCTATGAGGTGCTTGGATACAGACATTCATTAACACCTGTCTATGAGGGGCTTGGATACAGACATTCATTAACACCTGTCTATGAGGTGCTTGGATACAGACATTCATTAACACCTGTCTATGAGGTGCTTGGATACAGACATTCATTAACACCTGTCTATGAGGTGCTTGAATACAGACATTCATTAACACCTGTCTATGAGGTGCTTGGATACAGACATTCATTAACACCTGTCTATGAGGTGCTTGGATACAGACATTCATTAACACCTGTCTATGAGGTGCTTGAATACAGACATTCATTAACACCTGTCTATGAGGTGCTTGGATACAGACATTCATTAACACCTGTCTATGAGGTGCTTGAATACAGACATTCATTAACACCTGTCTATGAGGGGCTTGGATACAGACATTCATTAACACCTGTCTATGAGGTGCTTGGATACAGACATTCATTAACACCTGTCTATGAGGTGCTTGGATACAGACATTCATTAACACCTGTCTATGAGGTGCTTGGATACAGACATTCATTAACACCTATGAGGTGCTTGGATACAGACATTCATTAACACCTGTCTATGAGGGGCTTGAATACAGACATTCATTAACACCTGTCTATGAGGTGCTTGGATACAGACATATGTGCACAGATACAGATTTAGGATGAAAAATAGAAGAGAGTAAAACATACTCCTGAGATCACATAGAATTTACGTGGGTTGGGTATCTATGTTCAGAACTGATAGGATGTTTTCATGTGTGTGTGTTTGTGTGTGGGTACATTTTATGTGTGATCATACACACTAAGAAGGATGGATTCTTCTTCTTCTGCGTTCACTCGTATGCACACAAGTGGGCTTTTACGTGTATGACCGTTTTTACCCCGCCATGTAGGCAGCCATACTCCGTTTTCGGGGGTGTGCATGCTGGGTATGTTCTTGTTTCCATAACCCACCGAACGCTGACATGGATTACAGGATCTTTAACGTGCGTATTTGATCTTCTGCTTGCATATACACACGAAGGGGGTTCAGGCACTAGCAGGTCTGCACACATGTTGACCTGGGAGATCGTAAAAATCTCCACCCTTTACCCACCAGGCGCCGTCACCGTGATTCGAACCCGGGACCCTCAGATTGACAGTCCAACGCTTTAACCACTCGGCTATTGCGCCCGTCAGAAGGATGGATAAAGTGAAGAAGACAAGAGCAAAGAATACGGCTCAGTGTATATGGATACTGATGGAGACTCTACATCAGACCTTACCAAGTGTGTCTTTATCTCTGCTTACCTTTCTCTACGTGTCCCGGACATGTCTTTCAGTAATGTGACTGGATTTGTCAGTCATTTGTATCAGTTTTCTGGACTGTGACTGGATTTGTGTCATTTGTATCAGTTTTCTGGACTGTGACTGGATTTGTCAGTCATTTGTATCAGTTTTCTGGACTGTGACTGGATTTGTGTCATTTGTATGCTTTCTGGACTGTGACTGGATTTGTGTCATTTGTATCAGTTTTCTGGACTGTGACTGGATTTGTGTCATTTGTATCAGTTTTCTGGACTGTGACTGGATTTGTGTCATTTGTATCAGTTTTCTGGACTGTGTGCATGCTGTGGATTAAGCTCCCTTTGTTTGCTGACAGTGTTGCTGCTATAGTTTTGTGTGTGTGTGTGTGTGTGTGTGAGTTTAATCATGTTTTTTGAGTGCATATAGTTTTCCAAAGTTTTGTTGTTATTATTGTTGTTGTTTTTACTGTCATCTGTGTGCAGAGTTCTTAATCAAGATACAAACATTTTACAGTTGAAGAACACCAAGCTGGCACATGGGTGGACTTTTAATGGTGGATTCAGTTTTTAATCTGAACTCATGGGTTTCACTACAGTGTGGTTGTGTCATCAAATTGACTGAAATGTGTGAGTGACTGTGATACATGACAGACTGTTCTAGAAGAGCACAGTCAGTAATCCCATTGTTCTTTTCTTGAACTGTCTGCAAGTTACATTTAGTTCTAGAGGAGCATACTCAATGAACCCCATTCTTGTTCTTGGACTGTCAGTAAGACATCTTTGGTTCTAGATTAGCACACTCAGTGACTTCCAATGGTTCCATTGTTCTTGGACTGTCAGTAAGACATCTTTGGTTCTAGATTAGCATACTCAGTGACTTCCATTGTTCTGTTCTTGGACTGTCAGAAAGACATCTTTGGTTCTAGATTAGCACACTCAGTGACTTCCAATGGTTCCATTGTTCTTGGACTGTCAGTAAGACATCTTTGGTTCTAGATTAGCATACTCAGTGACTTCCATTGTTCTGTTCTTGGACTGTCAGAAAGACATCTTTGGTTCTAGATTAGCACACTCAGTGACTTCCAATGGTTCCATTGTTCTTGGACTGTCAGAAAGACATCTTTGGTTCTAGATTAGCACACTCAGTGACTTCCAATGGTTCCATTGTTCCTGGACTGTCTGTAAGACATCTTTGGTTCTAGATTAGCACACTCAGTGACTCCATTGTTCTTTTTTTTTTTTTTTTTTTGACTCTCTAAGTTATCTTAGCTCTAGAGGAGCATTCTTTTCTTTTTTATGACTGTGTTTAAGACGTGTTTGGTTCTAGACTGGCACGCTGAGCGACTGCTCATCGTCTCTGCTCATCAGTGTTCCCCATGTAGCAGTGTCTGCTCATATCCGCCTCCAGTATTGTCACTGCTCATCACTAACCTGAGAGACTGCAGACTGTTTGTGTGTGTTCAGCATGTGTGGGGTGGAGTCGTGGGAGGAAGGATGGGGTATATGTGTGAGTGTCAAGGATGGGGTGTGTGTGTGGGCAGGGGGGAGGGGGGGGGGGTCAATGATGGTGTGTGTGTGTGGGCAGGATGTCTGTTATCTGTGATCCGTACTGTTTGTTTTTCTATCACCTTGAAATGAATAATGTGCATAATGCAAGCTTTTATCAGTACCTTTGATTGTATCTTAAAAAGAAGAAGAAAATATAAAATGTGCAGAATGCAAGCTTTTATCAGTACCTTTGATTGTATCTTATATATATATATTTAAAAAGAAGAAGAAAAAATATATATATGGTGATCACAAGGTTTTATAGTTTTAAAAAAAAGAAAAGAGGTAAATTGTCGTTGCCATTCCCCCATGCCTTACATGTGATTTTGATTGTCTGTAGCCAACTTGAACACAAACTGTATCCACACACATACACTCATGCATGCACACACTTATTAGTAACACACACACAAGCACATGTGCCATTTCTCATTAATAAATGCAAGCACACAGACAATCAGGCATATATAAATATACACACCCATACTTACATGTTGGCTGTTTATGTGTTCAGTTATGTGCTGGTGTGTGTGTGTGTGTATCATGTGTGTGTGTGTGTATCATGTGTGTGTGCGTGAGACACACAGAGTGTGTGTGTGAGAGCGAGAGTGTGCGCATATGTTTGTGTGTGTGTGAAAAACGAAACGAAATGAAACGAAACGAAATTTTATTTCACCAGGGTAATGAGATAAGCAAGTACACATGCTTTTTTCTACCCAGCCCTGGACAAAGAGAGAAAAAAGAAGAAAACACACACACACAAAACAAAAAAAAGAGAGAGAGTGTGTGTGTGCGCTTTTCACTGCCGCAAGTTTGCAATGCTATGTGATGTGTGTTGTGTTCATTTTTCACAGTTGTGAATTCATATCGGACATGCCTATCAAGTGTGCCAGTTTGTCTTGGCTTCTTCCTTTCTTTTATTTGTCTTTCATTTTTTCTTCTACTACTTCTTCTCCTGTCAACTCATTTCCTCTTTATCTTTCCCTCGTCTTTGAATTAATGGAGATATTTTTGAAAAGGCCCAACAGCAGAATTGGTTAAGTACATGACTTCAGGTCCCGTGTTCACCAGTGACCAGGGTTCCAGGCCCCGTTTCGGCATGGTGTTGTGTCCTTGGGAAAGGCACTTTACTCCGATGTTCCTCACTCCACCCAGGTGTCAATGGGTTAGAAGTTTTGCTTTGGGGAAGGTTAAAACGGCAGGAGATGATTGTTCCTATGCCCAGCCCTGGACACAGTGGGTATGAATTCACTGCCTTCCTATGCCCAGCCCTGGACACAGTGGGTATGAATTCACTGCCTTCCTATGCCCAGCCCTGGACACAGTGGGTATGAATTCACTGCCTTCCTATGCCCAGCTCTGGACACGGATATGGCTTCTCTGCCTTGATTGCTGTGGGATCTTTAACTCTTTCACTGCCACAGGCGACTTTATCTGACTAGACAGCTCGCCACCACAGGCGACTTTTGTGGACATTGAGGGGTCATGTTGACAGACCATTGTTCACATTGTAACCAAGCTTGACAGCTGCAGCCAGTTTCCCCCGCCAGCAGAACAGTGACCCTTGAAGTGAATAAGTCCGTTGTGTTGTTTTGACATGGAACCAAAGCGTACGACCGAGAGCATGATATCTAAAAGATTTGTCGCTGAGGAGTGTTTTTCACACAGAAACTTGGCGGTGAAACAATTTATAACCTTTTTTGGTTTAATGGAAATAGGTTTGTACTGGTCTACTTTTTCCTTTTTTTTTTTTTTAGTCATTTGTTTTCTTCTTTTTTTCTGGTTTGAAATGTACTCTAGACATAATTGTCAGGAATAACAATGACACTGTTCATTTTACTCATGGAATTTGGTGTCTACATATTTTTTTTTTTTTTTAATAGATATTATTGTGTTCAGTCGACGTGTTGTACATGTATTTCAAAGAATTCCAGTGTAACAAACATGTTGAAAATTTGTCATATTCTGCATTGTCTCATATTAAAAAAAGTATTGAATTACATTTCTTTTGTCTTTTTAATTTGATATGATTGTACACGTGTGTTCAGAGTTATCTATATGAAACTTTTGAAAGTATATTATGAAAGGACAAAGTGAAATTTGGTATGATTTTGATAACAAATTATACTTGTATGATGTATGTTTCAATAAAGATTTATACAGAGAACAGAATTTGAGTATCAGTAAGAATTGTGTTGAATCTCAATCTCTCTTGTTCCCCATGTTTTTTTCTTGCATGACTTAACGTCTTCCTCTTTTTTCCCCTTTATTTTTTTTTAGAGCAGTATACCCTAACTCAATTTCTTCAAGTCTGGACAACCACACTGCATGGAAAAAGAGTAAATTAAGTCATTAAACCAAGGAGAATGGTTTCATAAAGCTGTGCACAGGCAGAAATTCAGAAACGACACATATAACAACACAAGAAATTGAAAATGTGAGTAAAACACGCTTAATTAACAGCTTTCCATAATTATTTATACATGTACAGTGCACTGAACACATATACCTTTTCATGCTAATTTTGAGTCAATCATTCAGTGAAATCAGACACACGTCACAGCGAAATCAGACACACGTCACAATGAAATCAGATACAAGTCACACAGCGAAATCAGACACAAGTCACAATGAAATCAGACAAGTCACAGTGAAATCAGATACATGTCACAGCGAAATTAGACACACGTCACAATGAAATCAGATACAAGTCACACAGCGAAATCAGACACAAGTCACAGTGAAATCAGACACACGTCACAGTGAAATCAGACACAAGTCACAATGAAATCAGACACACGTCACAGCGAAATCAGACACACGTCACAGTGAAATCAGGCACAAGTCACAGTGAAATCAGACACAAGTCACAGTGAAATCAGACACAAGTCACAATGAAATCAGACACACGTCACAGCGAAATCAGACACACGTCACAGTGAAATCAGGCACAAGTCACAGTGAAATCAGACACAAGTCACAGTGAAATCAGACATGTCACAATGAAATCAGATACACGTCACAGTGAAATCAGAAAAGTCACAGTGAAATCAGACACACGTCACAGTGAAATCAGACACACAAGTCACAGTGAAATCAGACACAAGTCACAGTGAAATCAGATACACGTCACAGTGAAATCAGATACACGTCACAGTGAAATCAGACAAGTCACAGTGAAAGTGAAATCAGACACACAAGTCACAGTGAAATCAGACACACAAGTCACAGTGAAATCAGACACAAGTCACAGTGAAATCAGACACAAGTCATTCCAAGTCTGGTCACCCTGTATTTTGGAACCCCATGAAACCTGAGACTAAACCAAGGGTGCACCTCTCTCTCTCCCTGTCAGAAACACCCAAGCAAACACAAAAACAGTCAAACACACACACATTATCTCTCTCTCTCTCTCTCACATATGCACTGAATATTCTCACTGTGACTATCTTTCAAACTTGATGGGCTTTGAGGACAATTTTTTTTAAATCTTAAAATCTGATTCTGATTCACACACACGGACACACACACACAGGCACACACACACACACATACGCACACTCTCATTTGTACACACACACACACACTGTGCAACACACACAAACAAGCACACACAGACACACACACACCACACTCACACACCCCTCACAGCGTCCCAATCAAAAACCAGGTAGAATCCTTCCCTTCTTGATGAGCTTTTTCCGGTGTTTGGCCTTCTTGTCGTCCTGACGTTTCTGGATGTTCTGCTCCCGTTTCTCCTGCTGCTTCTCCTTCATCTTGTCTACAGCAGTCTGTCGATCCTTCCACTTGTTCTTCCTCTGCTCCTTCATCTTCTCCTTCCTCTTCAGAGCTTTCTTCACCTTGGTCACGTCGTCCTTGATCTTCTCACCTTTGGCCTTGTCCATTACGTCCTGACACGCAGAAACAACAGTGCAAGGTCAAATCAAAGCAAAGCAAAAATACATTTATATCTAGGAATGCTTCGTTAATCCACATGAATTAAGTTGTGCAATCGCAGGCACACCACAAAAAAAAAAAAAAAAGATTAAAACCGGTCAAATGAAAATCCACCATACACACACACAATGTTAAGACAAATTGTTGCACATCATTATACACTGTACAAATCAACACATCCATTTATATCAATAACATGCACTCACATGCACATATCCACATACACAGAACATACATCATGCCAATAAGGTAATATTAAAATCTATGTAATCTGTTGAGAAAAAAAAAAAAAAAAAAAAAGGTGAGATTTCTTTCTGAAATGTTGGGCGATGAATTCCGTTAGAGAGTTCCAACACATGTGACAAGACAAAATTCCATTCTAATTCCAGATCCTTTTCCACACCTGAGTGAAAATTTCCATATCAAACACCAAGCCAAAGACTCATCTGCTACATTGCTGACAAATTGGTAGATATCCCTGCATCAATGTTTTTGTCACTTAAATTTTTTTTTCTTTTTTAATGTAGTAGTTTTTAGACAGGTATTGGTCAAGACTTTTTTTCCAAGACTTTTCCAGACCTGGAAATGGTTCTCACATTTTTCTAAGACTGATCCATTTTCTAGTCACATTTATGCATGTAAACCTTGGGCATACCTATGTCCGTCAATTTTTCACCAGACAAGAAAACCTAACCTGAAGGTAAACACAATACATGACAACAGGCAGACCAGAAAACTTAACCTGAAGGTAAACACAATACATGACAACAGACCAGAAAACCTAACCTGAAGGTAAACACAACACATGACAACAGACCAGAAAACCTAACCTGAAGGTAAACACAACACATGTAACAGACCAGAAAACCTAACCTGAAGGTAAACACAACACATGTAACAGACCAGAAAACCTAACCTGAAGGTAAACACAATACATGACAACAGGCAGACCAGAAAACCTAACCTGAAGGTAAACACAATACATGACAACAGACCAGAAAACCTAACCTGAAGGTAAACACAATACATGACAACAGGCAGACCAGAAAACCTAACCTGAAGGTAAACACAATACATGACAACAGGCAGACCAGAAAACCTAACCTGAAGGTAAACACAATACATGACAACAGACCAGAAAACCTAACCTGAAGGTAAACACAACACATGACAACAGACCAGAAAACCTAACCTGAAGGTAAACACAATACATGACAACCAGCAGACAAAGCCAAAATCACCAATGGGAGAATAACATAGTAAGAAGACTCAATTATCAAGTATACAAAAGACATAAAATATTAAATCTTTCAAGAAAAACAAAACTGAGGTGAACGGACCAGAAAGCAAGAATGAAAGAGACGACAGAAAAACAGAAAATCTAGAAACAACGCAATAGAAAAGAGAAGGTTTCTGGTGCAGGGAAATGAAAAAGTGTGCCAAGCCATCAAGCCCCACACTGGACCTTTAGATCTGACATCAGTGAAGGTAAAGAAAGCTGGACCTTAACATCTGACATCAGTTAAGATAAAGAAAGCTGGACCTTAACATCTGACATCAGTGAAGGTAAAGAAAGCTGGACCTTAACATCTGACATCAGTTAAGATAAAGAAAGCTGGACCTTAACATCTGACATCAGTGAAGGTAAAGAAAGCTGGACCTTAACATCTGACATCAGTGAAGGTAAAGAAAGCTACGTTGGCATGGCCATGTTACATGACCCAGTGACCTTGCTGAAACAATCCTTCAAGAAACTGTTGAGGGAGGGAGACGGAAGGGAAGACAGAAAAACTGACAACAGACAACACTGCAGAGTGGACAGGAAAACCATTTGACAGACAACACTGCAGAGTGGACAGGAAAACCATTTGACAGACAACACTGTAGAGTGGACAGGAAAACCATTTGACAGACAACACTGTAGAGTGGACAGGAAAACCATTTGACAGACAACATTACAGAATGGACAGGAAAACCATTTGACAGACAACATTACAGAATGGACAGGAAAACCATTTGACTGACAACATTACAGAATGGACAGGAAAACCGTTTGACTGACAACATTACAGAGTGGACAGGAAAACCGTTTGACTGACAACATTACAGAATGTTCTCGCCGACACTCTTCAATGTTTTCCTTGAAAGAATTATGACAGATGCACTTGAAGACCACCAAGGAACAGTCAGCATTGGTGGCAGAACAATCACAAACCTGCGTTTTGCTGATGATATAGACGGACTCGCAGGCTCAGAACAAGAACTGGAGAACCTGGTCAGGCAACTAGACAGATCCGCCACAGCTTACGGCATGGAAATCAGTGCAAACAAAACAAAACTGATGACAAACAATGACAATGGCATCCAAACTGACATCACTGCCAACGGAGAAAAGCTTGAAACCGTGAAGAATTTCAAATACCTTGGAGCAATAGTTTCAGATGAGGGGTCCAAGCCTGAAGTATTAGCCAGAATTGCAATGACAGCTGCAACACTAGCCAAGCTGAACACCATTTGGAAGGACAAGGCAGTCAAGCTCAGCTCAAAGATAAGACTCATGCGTTCTCTTATCTACTCAGTTCTCCTGTACGCTTGTGAAACATGGACCCTTACAGCAGAATTGGAGAAGAGGATTCAGGCCTCAGAAATGAGATGCTTCAGAAGACTGCTTGGCATCTCTTATAAAGACCACATAACCAATGAGGAAGTCAAAAACAGAATAAGGCAAGCCATTGGTCCCTATGAAGACCTTCTCACCACCATCAAGAGGCGCAAATTAAAATGGTTCGGCCACGTAACAAGAGGAGAGGGGCTTGCCAAGACAGTGCTCCAGGGAACAGTCAGAGGAGGAAGGAAGAGAGGAAGACAGAAGAAGAGATGGGAAGACAACATCACAGAATGGACAGGACTGAAGCTGAGCGAGGCGGTCAAATGTGCGAAAGACAGGGATGGATGGAGAGGACTGGCTGACAGGTCATCTGTAGCGCCCCAACGGCAACCGCCATGGGGCAGCTGAGCTGATTACAGAATGGACAGGAAAACCATCTGACAGACAACACTGCAGAGTGGACAGGAAAACCATTTGACAGACAACACTGTAGAGTGGACAGGAAAACCATTTGACAGACAACACTGCAGAGTGGACAGGAAAACCATTTGACAGACAACATTACAGAGTGGACAGGAAAACCATTTGACAGACAACACTGTAGAGTGGACAGGAAAACCATCTGACAGACAACACTGCAGAGTGGACAGGAAAACCATCTGACAGACAACACTGCAGAGTGGACAGGAAAACCATTTGACAGACAACATTACAGAGTGGACAGGAAAACCATTTGACAGACAACACTGTAGAGTGGACAGGAAAACCATTTGACAGACAACACTGCAGAGTGGACAGGAAAACCATTTGACAGACAACACTTACAGAGTGGACAGGAAAACCATTTGACAGACAACACTGTAGAGTGGACAGGAAAACCATTTGACAGACAACACTGCAGAGTGGACAGGAAAACCATTTGACAGACAACACTGTAGAGTGGACAGGAAAACCATTTGACTGACAACATTACAGAGTGGACAGGAAAACCATTTGACAGACAACACTGTAGAATGGACAGGAAAACCATTTGACTGACAACACTGTAGAATGGACAGGAAAACCATTTGACTGACAACATTACAGAGTGGACAGGAAAACCATCTGACAGACAACACTGTAGAGTGGACAGGAAAACCATTTGACAGACAACACTGTAGAGTGGACAGGAAAACCATTTGACAGACAACATTACAGAATGGACAGGAAAACCATCTGACAGACAACACTGTAGAGTGGACAGGAAAACCATTTGACTGACAACATTACAGAATGGACAGGAAAACCATCTGACAGACAACACTGTAGAGTGGACAGGAAAACCATTTGACTGACAACATTACAGAATGGACAGGAAAACCATTTGACTGACAACATTACAGAGTGGACAGGAAAACCATTTGACAGACAACACTGCAGAGTGGACAGGAAAACCATCTGACAGACAACACTGTAGAGTGGACAGGAAAACCATTTGACAGACAACATTACAGAGTGGACAGGAAAACCATTTGACAGACAACACTGTAGAGTGGACAGGAAAACCATTTGACAGACAACATTACAGAGTGGACAGGAAAACCATCTGACAGACAACACTGTAGAGTGGACAGGAAAACCATTTGACAGACAACACTGTAGAGTGGACAGGAAAACCATTTGACAGACAACATTACAGAGTGGACAGGAAAACCATTTGACAGACAACATTACAGAGTGGACAGGAAAACCATTTGACAGACAACACTGTAGAGTGGACAGGAAAACCATTTGACAGACAACACTGTAGAGTGGACAGGAAAACCATTTGACAGACAACATTACAGAATGGACAGGAAAACCATTTGACAGACAACATTACAGAGTGGACAGGAAAACCATTTGACAGACAACACTGTAGAGTGGACAGGAAAACCATTTGACAGACAACATTACAGAATGGACAGGAAAACCATTTGACAGACAACATTACAGAGTGGACAGGAAAACCATTTGACAGACAACATTACAGAATGGACAGGAAAACCATCTGACAGACAACACTGTAGAGTGGACAGGAAAACCATTTGACAGACAACACTGTAGAGTGGACAGGAAAACCATTTGACTGACAACATTACAGAGTGGACAGGAAAACCATTTGACAGACAACACTGTAGAGTGGACAGGAAAACCATTTGACAGACAACATTACAGAGTGGACAGGAAAACCATTTGACAGACAACACTGTAGAGTGGACAGGAAAACCATTTGACAGACAACACTGTAGAGTGGACAGGAAAACCATTTGACAGACAACACTGTAGAGTGGACAGGAAAACCATTTGACTGACAACATTACAGAGTGGACAGGAAAACCATTTGACAGACAACATTACAGAACGGACAGGAAAACCATTTGCAGAGACCCAGGCTTTGACGACACACAGCAGACAGACCTGGAGGAACCTGATGAACACTTCCTCTGTGCAGAGCCCCAACGACTCTATACACAGCTGATGGAGAAGAAGTCTCTACACTGAAACAGACCCCAGCATCCACACACATCAGGTAAAAGCTCTGTGGAGGACACAGGTACACAGGTGAAGTGGGGGAGGAACTGACCTGCCAGACATGTTTCTGTTCCAGCCTGGAGGCAGCGTCAGAGTCAGTCTCCTTCAGTTTGGCCACCTTGGCCTCCCTCTCCTCCAGACGGGCCAGGATTCTCCTGTAGTCCTTCCCTGCCAGCTCTGCACTCTTCTTCTTCTCTCCTGCACACACAGTGTTGTCTGTAAATAATGCTTTATCTATCATAGTCCTTCCCTGCTCCTTGACATAAACACACACAGTGTTGTCTGTAAATAATGCTTTATCTATCATAGTCCTTCCCTGCTCCTTGACATAAACACACACAGTGTTGTCTGTAAATAATGCTTTACTATTGTAGTCCTTCTCTGCTCCTTGACATAAACACACACAGTGTTGTCTGTAAATAATGCTTTATCTATCATAGTCCTTCCCTGCTCCTTGACATAAACACACACAGTGTTGTCTGTAAATAATGCTTTACTATTGTAGTCCTTCTCTGCTCCTTGACATAAACACACACAGTGTTGTCTGTTAATAATGCTTTACTATTGTAGTCCTTCCCTGCTCCTTGACATAAACACACACACACACACACAGTGTTGTCTGTAAATACTACATAATCTCCTGTAGTCCTTCCCTGCTAATTCTGCACTCTTCTTCTTCTACCCTGCTCACACACACTCACTGCCCCCCCCACCCCTCACCCCCCCACACACACATGCACACAGTGTTGTCTATAAATAATACATTATTCTATTCCTTGACACAGACACACACACACACACACACATAGAGAATGTTGTCTGTAAATAATACATTATCTATTGTAGTCTTTCCCTGCTAACTCTGCACTTTTCGTCCTCTCCCCTGCACTCACACACGCCACATTGTTATCTGTCGAAAACGTTCACCACAGACTTGCAAACACACACTCAGAAACACATACACACACACAACCGAAAAACATAATTATAGCATAGACTCATGTTGTGTGCAAACACACGTGAGCCAGAAAGGCCAGAAACAAACAGAGCAATAGAAAAGAGGAAACTTTTAGAAAACAATTTCCAGAAGGCAGGGAAACTGAAAGAACCCCCATCATCCCCAAGGAGCGAGACGGAGAAGATCAGATGTAACTTTCTGAGCTCAGTTCATAGAAATCCTGGCAATAATTCAAACCCCACGGCCCACACAGCCACAGCACTGATCCCTACCTGACTTAGCTCAGTTCATAGAAATCCTGGCAATAATTCAAACCCCACGGCCCACACAGCCACAGCACTGATCCCTACCTGACTTAGCTCAGTTCATAGAAATCCTGGCAATAATTCATACCCCATGGCCCACACAGCCACAGCACTGATCCCTACCTGACTTAGCTCAGTTCATAGAAATCCTGGCAATAATTCAAACCCCATGGCCCACACAGCCACAGCACTGATCCCTACCTGACTTTGTGAAGTCAAACTTGCTGAACACCAGTTTCCCTTCCTTCGTCACCACCGGTTTGGTCGGCGGTTTCACTGACACCAGGTCAGGGGCGGACAATCCGTTCTCCTTGTGTCCCCCCTCCTTCTTGTTCTTCTGCTTCCCCTTCCGTCCCGCCAGGCGGCGCTGTTTCCGTTCCAGCCGCTTCCGTTCCTGCAGCTCTGCTGAGGTCAGGTTGCTCTGCTTCCGCTTCGCTGGTGGAAATAAAACAATGTATCAATCAGGTGCTATTGTGTTTAATTTCTGCTTCCGCTTCGCTGGTGGAAATAAAACAATGTATCAATCAGGTACTATTGTGTTTAATTTCTGCTTCCGCTTCGCTGGTGGAAATAAAACAATGTATCAATAGGTGCTATTGTGTTTAATTTCTGCTTCCGCTTCGCTGGTGGAAATAAAACAATGTATCAATCAGGTACTATTGTGTTTAATTTCTGCTTCCGCTTCGCTGGTGGAAATAAAACAATGTATCAATCAGGTACTATTGTATTTATTTTTTGTTTTCGCTTCGCTGGTGGAAATAAAACAATGTATCAATAGGTGCTATTGTGTTTAATTTTTGTTTTCGCTTCGCTGGTGGAAATAAAACAATGTATCAATAGGTGCTATTGTGTTTAATTTTTGTTTTCGCTTCGCTGGTGGAAATAAAACAATGTATCAATCAGGTGCTATTGTGTTTAATTTCTGCTTCCGCTTCGCTGGTGGAAATAAAACAATCAACCAATCAGGTACTATTGTATTTATTTTTTGTTTTCGCTTCGCTGGTGGAAATAAAACAATCAACCAATCAGGTACTATTGTATTTATTTTTTGTTTTCGCTTCGCTGGTGGAAATAAAACAATGTATCAATCAGGTACTATTGTATTTATTTTTTGTTTTCGCTTCGCTGGTGGAAATAAAACAATCAACCAATCAGGTACTATTGTATTTATTTTTTGTTTTCGCTTCGCTGGTGGAAATAAAACAATCAACCAATCAGGTACTATTGTAGTTAATTTCTTTTTCAAATTCTTTTACTGAGATTATAATTTAGTATACACAGGATGCAAACTGCACTAACTGATCCTTTTCTTTGCATGCACACACACACACACGCATACACACTCTTAACACATATGCACACACATGCATATCCACACTCTCAACACATACGCACACACATGCATGCACACACTCTTAACACATACGCACACAAACATGCACACACCCACACTAAACGTCTTAAACACCACTTAAAGTGAAGAGACATTAGAGGAAAGAAAGTTACAAAAGATGGTAAGAAAGAAAATTCGAAGACCTTTGCAACATTGTGCACATGTTTACTATGAAACTGAAAGGGTGTTCTTGTTTGAATGTGGGAGCTTGGTCAGACTGTGTTCTTATTTAGAACAAATGCATGTCGCCTTTTTATCAGCAAACGTATCAACAATTTCTCTGTTTTGGAACGATGAAGTTTTCCTGTATTTTGTAGCACCCTACCACTGCTTCTTCCCATCAGAAATTTGATGCCCGTGGAGTGCTGACGTCATGGTAACGTGTCCGCCTAGAAATGTTACATGTCTGTCTGAGTGTGTATGTGTGTGTGCCTGAAATCTGATTGAATGACAGAGGAAAGGAGTGATGACTGAGCGCCCAATGGCAGCCGTCAGTCGGCTCCACCTAGGTTGGCAACCTGTGTAAAGGACCCCCGAGTTTGTAAAGTGCTTAGAGCTTGGTCTCTGACTGAGGATAGGCGCTATTAAAATATCCACATCAAATAAAATCAAGAAGTGAGAGAATCCTAGGGCACTGGCTGGAATCCCACAGTCGCTTTTATTTTCTCCCCCTCTACTAGACCTCGAGCGGTGGTCAGGACACTAGTCATTCGGATGAGATGATAAGTCAAGGTCCCGTGTGCAGCATGCACTTAGCACACGTAAAAGAACCCACGGCAACAAAAGGGTTGTCCCTGGCAAAATTCTGTAGAAAACTCCAGTTTGACAGTAAAACAAGTACACCTGCAGACAGAGGAGAAAAAAAGAAAGAAAAAAATTTCACACTGAGGTGACACGACCTCCCAGGGAGAGCAGCCAGAATTTCACACTGTGGTGACACGGGGAGAGCAGCCAGAATTTCACACTGAGGTGACACGGGGAGAGCAGCCAGAATTTCACACTGAGGTGACACGACCTCCCAGGGAGAGCAGCCAGAATTTCACACTGAGGTGACACGGGGAGAGCAGCCAGAATTTCACACTGAGGTGACACGGGGAGAGCAGCCAGAATTTCACACTGAGGTGACACGACCTCCCGGGGAGAGCAGCCAGAATTTCACACTGTGGTGACACGACCTCCTGGGGACAGCAGCCAGAATTTCACACTGAGGTGACACGACCTCCCAGGGAGAGCAGCCAGAATTACACACTGTGGTGACACGACCTCCCAGGGACAGCAGCCAGAATTTCACACTGTGGTGACACGACCTCCTGGGGAGAGCAGCCAGAATTTCACACTGAGACAAAACCTGACCAGCGTGCTGGGTTTTGCATAGGTCAGGCATCTGCTCAGTTGTTGGTTTGTGTGTGTGTGTGTGTGTGTGTGTGTGTGTGTGTGTGTGTGTGTGTGTGTGTGTGTGTGTGTGTGTGTGTGTCTGTGTGCGTGTGTGTGTGTGTGTGTGTGCGTGCGTGTCTGTCTGTGTGTGTGAGTGTCTGTGTGTGTCTGTGTCAGTGTGTTCTTTCTTTTTTCTCTCCTTTTTTTTTTTTTTTAAGTAGCTGTGGTGTAGTGCATGTGGATCAGCCTCCATGCTCTGGCACCTCCTTCAAACAGAAACTGCTGTGACAAAACTGTAATACAACACAACACGATAACAACACAAACCAGTACAATGACTACCTTGCAGTTCAGCAATCCTGGCTCTCATTTTCTCCTGGATCTCCTGAATGTTGACGTGGGACCCAGTCGCTTTCTTCTCTTCCTTCTTCTTCTTCTTCTGCTTGCTCTCCTTCTTCCTCTGTATCTTCTCGTCTGCACATCACAGCACTGATCTGTCACAACCTGAACCATGTCTGCCACTCTGCTTTTGTCTCAGTTTAAGTAATTACATGTTAATACAAACACACACACACACATTATTACAAACACACACACACAAATATACATCATGTTGATGCAAACATACACACACACACATTATTGCAAACACACACACACACACAAACACATGTTATTGCACACACACACACACACATTATTGTAAACACACACACACACGTTATTGCACACACACACACATGTTATTGCACACACACACACACACACACACACACACAAACACACACACATGTTATTGCACACACACACACACACACACACACAAACATGTTATTGCACACACACACACACATACAAACACACACACACGTTATTGCACACACACACACAGAGAAGTGGGAAAGACGGAAAAAAAAGTAGATGAAGAAACAGTGTGTGTGGACAGAGACAGACACAGACACAGATAGATAGATACAGACAGACCAACCTGTGGCCGTCACTGTGTCCTGAGTGTCATGGGAGCCCTGGTGTTTCCTCTTCTTGTTCTTGGGAGGTTTAGGATCCACAACTGTCTCATTGCTCTCACTATGGCCAAGGTCTGTTTCTGACAACAATGATGACAATAATGTCAATCAACAATAATAATAACTGTACAACTACACCTACAGTAACAAGAGAATCATTTTCACACACACATGAACATGTAGACACGTATGCATGCATGCACACAAACACATTAGAATTAATTTTCCCTCCCCATTCTTTTTTTTTTTTTTTTCCCTTACATAATATCACTGATAGTATCTAACCGCTTCATCATATCAAATGACAAGAAAACAATCTAAAATACACTTGCAAACTAATCAATTTTGGATGATAAAGCCATTTAGGACAATGTGTTAACAACAGAACGGTCTATGATATATAAGTGATATTCTGGTCATTGTTCCTATGACCTCAAATGAAACAATGCCATAAAATTCAAAGGAATAACTGAGTAAAATGTAATAAAACAGAGTAAAGTAAAACAAGTACCTATGTTTTGCACTGGCACCATATTCAGAAGTCTCTTGAAGTAGAGGTTGTCTTTGTCCTCTGCCATGATGATGGCTGCAACTGACCTGTCACAGTAAAAGTTATCCACATCAGATTTACACTGACCTAAAAGTAGAAGAGCAAGGATTAGCTAAACTAAGCTACACTCATCTGAAAATTAATTTTCTTAAGTTAGTTGTATGCCAAAACTATTTCTGATTTGAAATGATCTGATTTTTTAGCTGATGATTATTATCATTATTATTACTATTATCATCATTATGATCTAAGCAGATCTGCCATTTCAATGTCAAGTTGTCATGAGTGAACATAAAAGTTGTAAACGTGATCATTTATAAGAACAAACCTTGTTGACCGAAGTTCTGTTTAACTTTATAATTGATAAATTAATTCAAGGAGGCTGTCTTTCACTTTCACTGCGTTGACGGCCACAATCATCAATTTGATTTTTATGCCGTTTTCGTTGGGTTGCGATGAAAGAAAAACAAGCTACAGAAACCGACAGACCTATTAGTGAGGATGAAAACTTAGTTTCAGTTTCAGTAACTCAAGGAGGCGTCACTGCGTTCGGACAAAACCATATACGCTACACCACATCTGCCAAGCAGATGCCTGACCAGCAGCGTAACCCAACGCGCTTAGGCCTTGAGAAAAAAACAAAAAAAAAAAAAAAAACGGGGGAATAAATAATAGATAAGCTTACATAAATAAATAAATAATAATTATAATATAGAAAAAGGTAGTAGTAATAATAATAGTAATACTAATAAAATGATAATAATAAAAAAATAAATAAGACAACAATAGTCCTTAGTCCTACTCAGTCCTACTCTAAGTGGGTTCTCCGGCAGGCTACTATCACTTCACTTTTCGCCCTTCTGAGCTAGCCGGTCCCTTGCTGATCTAAGACAGCAGGGCCCCAAAAATAAATTAAAACCCCCCAAAAGTATTGGGGTAAGAGAGGGGGTGGGGAGGAGGGGGGGGGGGTAGGGGACCTATTATCTAATTAACTACTGACTGGGGGGCACCCTAGACTTAAAGGTGTCCAAGGTGTCTGCTGCTATAGCTGTTTCAGGCAGGTTGTTCCAGTCACGTATCGTTCTGGGGAAGAAGGAATATTGCCTGTATTGGGTTTTACACCGGATCTGGCTGAGCTGGCGAGAATGTTTACTGTCATTCGGTAAGCTGTTTGGAAAACGTCACGGTTTGAGCAGCCTGCTGGGCATCTCTCCATTCATTTCAATAACGATTTTCCCTGTTGGAATGTTTGTTCTGAGGGTTTATGTACAACTTTCGCTCTTTCAGTTGCAGTCTTTAGTTTTTACATACGAGATTTAGAGTCTGTTCGTAGCATGCATGCGTTATTCAAGCCAATGTATTGCTGTTTTACTTATGTTTCACTTAATTGTCGAATTTTACTGTACTTGCTTGCTATTGAATATCTATGCTCTCAATCAAAAACGGTAATTATACTACTTTATTCGTACACTTACGTCTTGTCGTCAAAATGTACAACGTGCGCCGAAGTTTCCGGAAGTAGTATGCAGAGTTGTGCCTCTTGATTGAATACAATTGACTTTTTAACGGAACACGTCAAAAGCGAAAGGATCATCACACATTGTTCTTTTTATGACAAGTAGTCTGATGATGACTGTATCATGGTTGAGGCACCAACCATTCAGCCAGAACAAAAACATCATAGCATTCCTTCTGTCAGAACAAAGTCCTTTGGTCAGTGTTAGAACCTTTTCTTCAGCGGATAAGGCTTCTATTGTTCTTCATTTTCCACTTCAGTCAAGTCTTACAAGACCACAAATCCCCAACTATCACCTGCAGTAAGTAGAGATAGAAGAGGCATCAGTTTAATGTTAAATAAATCACATTGCAGACTGAAAGTGTGCAGTTCCTTCTTTACAGAGCGAGTTGTTAATAAATGGAACGGTTTGCCAGACTGTTGTTACTGCCCCAACCATGTTATCTTTCAAGACTAGGTTAGACGCTCATTGGGCCAACTCTCCAAGCATTTATGATCTAGTATGCTATCATTAGGCCACACATGCTGGTATACTGTATCCAGTTGAACGACGAACAGGCCTTCACAGGCCTAAAACGTCTGATTCCAGTTCAAATTGAAGTTCAAGTCTTTCCTGAAGACACACTTCTTTAAACTTATCCAGGACACCAGTGTACCATACCAGTGACCCGTGTGTGAGTGTGAGTGTGTGTGTGTGTGTGGGAGTGTGTGTGTGTGTGTGTGTGTGTGTGTGAGTGTGTGTGTGTGTGTGTGGTGTGTGTGTGAGTGTGTGTGTGTGAGTGTGTGTGTGTGTGAGTGTGTGTGTGAGTGTATGTGTGTGTGTGCGTGCATGCGCGTGTGTGCATGCATGCGTGTCGTGTGTGTGTGTCTGTGTATGTGTGTGTGTGCGTGCGTGCGTGTGTCTGTGTGTGTGATAATTGTGTGTGTGTGTGTGTGTGTGTGTGTGTGTGATAATTTGAATGATTCCCATATATATTGTGTTTCCATCACACATTATACATTAGTAGAAATTGTGTCGGTTTTTGGAGTGACTTAAAACATCTGATTTACTGAATAACTGATTTTGTTGTTGTTGAAATAATGTAGGAAGAAAAGAGCAAATTTTGTTCAGTGTTTGTTGTTGTTCTTAAGTTGTCTATCAAAAGTGTTACATTTCTCATTCCAAGTTGAATTTTCTGAACTTCTGTCTGTGCACAGTTTTCTGAAACTATTTGCCTTAGTTTCCTGATTTGATTAAAACCCATCTTTTCATGCCATTTTATTTTTAGGCCTTGAAGAACTTGAGTCAAGAGATGCATGACTGAACTGCTGAAATGTGCATCATCAATATTAAACTGTATTTTCTACGTTTTGTATAAGTGTCAATGATGGAAGTGATTTTTGCCAAGCTAAGGTACCAGTATTCATGTAACCCAAAGAGGTATAAGTCATAATTAAGAATGATGACGGATTTCTTGGCTTACAAACTTGATCTATCTCAGTGAGGCGACAGTTCTTCTCTGACGAGAATACTCCTCAGTAGGAGTCAAAGGATTAAACAGAAAAGGGCGGAGACGAAGCCATGGAAAATGTTTCCAGTCAGTTCATTACTTTGGACTTCATTGATGGCATGTGTGGTCTGACTTTGATTAACAATCAATAACATTTACACCAAGTGCATGCAAATCCCATTCTATTTGATAAATAAAAATAACAGTGTTTACATTATGTGTGCAAACACAGTGGTTTGTAATTGATGCTAGTCTAAAATGATTCCCATTCTATTTGATAAATAAAAATAACAGTGTTTACATTATGTGTGCAAACACAGTGGTTTGTAATTGATGCTAGTCTAAAATGATTCCCATTCTATTTGATAAATAAAAATAACAGTGTTTACATTATGTGTGCAAACACAGTGCTTTGTAATTGATGCTAGTCTAAAATGATTCCCATTCTATTTGATAAATAAAAATAACAGTGTTTACTGTTACATGATGTATGTAGACAATCATTTGTATTTGATGCTGGTCTAAATGATTCTCATTATGTTTGATGAATAAAATGAACAGTTGATGCTGGTCTAAATGATTCTCATTATGTTTGATGAATAAAATGAACAGTGTTTACTCTTACATTATGTGTGTATACACAGTCATTTGTAGTTGTTGCTAGTCTAAACAATTCCTGTTTTATCTGACAAACATAAACATAACAGTGTTTACATTATGTGTGTAAACACAGTAGTTTGTAACTGATGCTAGTCTAAAATTAAGTGTTTACATTATGTGTGTATACACAGTGGTTTGTAACTGATGCTAGTCTAAATGATTCTTGTTACATTTGATGAATAGAATTAATAATAATAATAATAATATAATAACAATTATTATATTATTATTAATAAAATTAAAAGTGTTTACTGTTACATTACGTGTGTGTAAACAGTCATTTGTAGTTGTTTCTAGTCTAAACAGTTCCTGTTTTATCTGACAAACAAAACATAACAGTGTTTACAGTATGTGTGTAAACACAGTGGTTTGTAATTGATGCTAGTCTAAAGCTAAGTGTTTACATTATGTGTGTATACACAGTGGTTTGTAACTGATGCTAGTCTGTGTCTTGGGAGGTATTGTAACAGAGGCTGTTAGATGTTGGACTTGTGGTCCAGTGTTCACCAGTGACCAGGGTTCCAGGCCCCGTTTCGGCATGGTGTTGTGTCCTTGGGAAAGGCACTTTACTCCGATGTTCCTCACTCCACCCAGGTGTCAATGGGAACCTGACTTCAGTTGGGGAAGGTTAAAACGGCGGAAGGAGAGGACTGGGCCCCGCCTTCCTGTGTCGAGTCTCTGCCGAGACATTGGATACAAAATCATGATTCTGATGGCCATAATGTCCTATAGGACTTTTAACCTGTATCATAAACCAGAGTCATCCAGTGTGTGTGTGTGTGTGTGTGTGTGTGTGTGTGTGTGTGTGTGTGTGCATTTGTGCACATGTCTACACACATGTAATGTGCATATGTGAGTACATGAGTGTGTGTGTGTGTGTGTGTGTGTGTGTGTGTGTGTGTGTTTTCATGCACTGCAAATTGAAATGCGCTGCAGATTGATGATTAGTTTCTGAATGAGACTTAAGAGAGAACTACACACACACACACACACACAAGCATAACCTTAAAACATATATGACAATATACACACAAAATTGGACATTAACACAATAAACATTCAGTTCAGCATTAGGAAGAAAATACACTCTTACATTTTTTTTTAATGGAAAATTGATGCCTTCAAAACAAAATATACCAGGAATGTTGTATGCCTATGTGGACAGAAAATATGAAATACCCATATTCTTTTCTTTTCTTTTTGCTTATTACCATAACATAAAAGAGGTTATTTCTAAACTTTCCAACATCTCAGTTACAGAAATATTCAACTCCTCATTGACTCAACAATTCTGTTAGTTCATACAAATGCCCAGTTGCTAAGTACCAGTCAGTATTTAGACATCAGACAATTTTCTTTCCCCATCTAAAATAATTTGAGTGAATAAACTTGAAAACAACAACAACAACAACAACACACACACACACACACACTGCCAGATTTCTTGGATTGTTTTATTCCACCAGATTCAACTGATAAAAAGAGGCAATTTCAAGTCCGATGAGATTTTTCACACATGCCGTCAGTCACACAACAGTCAGACTTGATGAAGACCATAACTGCTCCACACACTGACACAGGCTGCAATCAGATGTAAGACAACTCTCACACTGAGCAACCACACCTGGGGATCACCAACACACACACACACACACACACACACACACAAACAGAGTACCACTCATGCTCTGTCCAAAACCACACCATACACTGAACAGCTTTCACAGCCACTTGACACATAGAACAGAAGATGATTAAAGTCCATGTGAACAACTTGACAGAGGAACTGACCGACGTATGTTGACAGCCATTTCACACAAGTGTGGAGGGGGTTGGGGAGGGGGGTGGGGGGGGAGGCAAGGTACCCCACAGCTCTCACACAGGCAAGACAAAAATACCCACTCTCTCTCCATTCCAAAGAAACAAATCCAAAATTCTACGAATTGCAGTCGTGGATGTCAGTTGGAATACAAAACAAAAACCACACACACAAAAAAGAGAAATTACATCATTTATTACTGAACAAATGATCTGGACACAAAAATTAAATGCAGCAATTAGCAGTTCACAGTTTAAGAGCAACTGAATAAAATAAAATAAAATAAAAAAGACGACAAAGGGAAAACTAAGAAAAGGGAGGACAGAGTATATTTATTTCATATAAATGAAAACATACCCATCTCCGACAGTGGCACACACCTTTACCCACCACATTATTGTGCACTTTCTTCTTCACACCTCTTTTACTTTTATTGCGTCTTCATCGCATAATTAACACACACACACACACATGCAAAGAGGTATGATGAATCACATAAGAATCAAGTAGTTCATTTGCATTTTATCTATAAAGACGCATCCTTTTTAATTGAATTTGATTTGAAAGCATGACAGATCATGTTCACTTTGAAAGTCCTGCTGGTCAATGAATTACTTGGTAATTTATAAATTCAAAAAGATTGTCTGAAAGTAGCAAAAAATAAAATAATAAAAACCACACGTTATTTCAGTTAAAAAATTCAAGGAACAACATGAAAGTGAGACTCCTTCAAATGCAATGCAACAAAACTACAAATTAAACGCAGGCCTCAAAAACAAAAATCACAGAAAATACAGTTTCCGTTTCATTGAGGTTTCAGAGCAAGCTGACTGATCTCCACAAGATACATGCTACATCACATCTGTTTCAAAGAAGAAAAAAAGAAAAAGAAACTAAAAGCACAGATGTCAGACCTTGGCACAAACCCAATGCACTGGTCGGGGTGTTGAGAAAAGATACAGACATGCTCCAGTAGTCATTCCCATCTGACACACATCCACCAACACACAACAAATGCTGATTACAGTCAGCCAACAGACAACTCATTGCTCAAAGGTGAGATCTTCAATGGATTTTGCAACTTAACAACAACCACCACAAAACAACAACGAAAAGAAAGAAGCACAATCATTTTGACAAGATCAGCAGCAAAACCACAATCCGAGCAATTACATATCAAGGACATTTTTCGTGGGGTCAGAATCCATCAGTATCTAAACACCCTCTGAGCCCATTTCTTCTGACAAAAATTGAACACCCCATCATTGTTAGGAGTCCACAAATAGAACCTACTTATTCAAAAGAACATAAGGACTGATCAAACAACACACCTTTTGAAACATCAATAAACTGAACAAAGGCTCTAGAGCGTTCAGTGAGAAATCAAAATCACTGATTCAAAACAACATTAGGATTCACCAAATACATCAACTCTTTGTTTGAAAATGAAGCCAAGGCTTTGGTACTTTTGCTGACAAACCAAAATCATTGAATCAAAAGAACTTTAGGATTCATCAAACACACCAACACTTTGTTTCAAACTTAAGCAAAGGCTTTGGTACTTTCACTGACAAATCAAAATCATTGCTCACCCTCAGCCCCCTGCCCCAACCCCCCTTAAAAAAAGAAAAAAAAAAAAAAAGAAAAAAGAATTAAAACAAAATCTTTCAGTTCATTTCTCTCTGTAAAGCTCTGAAAAAAGATGAAATACATGTCGGCCTCTTAAGAACAACCTGTAAAAAAATCCACCGGTGAAGCCAGCCAAATGACCAGCTGGGAAAATCTGCATGTCAGCTGTTGATTGAATATCCCTCCACTGTTGCTGATGAGTATGCTTATCAGTGATGGGCTGTCACCTTACTGAGGTACAGTTGACATTACAGGTCAGGCTGTCACCTCACTGAGGTAAGATGACATTACAGGTCAGGATGTCAGTGAAGGGCTGTCACCTCACTGAGGTACAGTTGACATTACAGGTCAGGCTGTCACCTCACTGAGGTAAGATGACATTACAGGTCAGGATGTCAGTGAAGGGCTGTCACCTCACTGAGGTACAGTTGACATTACAGGTCAGGATGTCAGTGAAGGGCTGTCACCTCACTGAGGTAAGATGACATTACAGGTCAGGCTGTCACCTCACTGAGGTAAGATGACATTACAGGTCAGGCTGTCACCTTACTGAGGTACAGTTGACATTACAGGTCAGGCTGTCACCTCACTGAGGTAAGATGACATTACAGGTCAGGATGTCAGTGAAGGGCTGTCACCTCACTGAGGTACAGTTGACATTACAGGTCAGGCTGTCAGTGAAGGGCTGTCACCTCACTGAGGTAAGATGACATTACAGGTCAGGATGTCAGTGAAGGGCTGTCACCTCACTGAGGTAAGATGACATTACAGGTCAGGATGTCAGTGAAGGGCTGTCACCTCACTGAGGTACAGTTGACATTACAGGTCAGGCTGTCACCTCACTGAGGTAAGATGACATTACAGGTCAGGATGTCAGTGAAGGGCTGTCACCTCACTGAGGTACAGTTGACATTACTTGTGCACAGCTCCTGAACATGTATTTGTGCACAGCTCCTGAACATGTGTACAACTCCTGCTGAACACGTTTGTCTACACAGTGTCTCTGGACATGTGACAATTGTTCAGCCTGCCATTTAGTGTACATCCACCAACCGTGTGTGGAACACTAACCATTCCATCAATTTTTCACCAGAGGATTAAAAAAAACAAAAACAAAAAAAAACACCCAAACCCACAACCAACCAGTAACCTATATGGATTAAAATAATAATAATAATAATAACCTGAACATAAATGTTCTGATACGTTACTGCACTAAACTGTATGTAACGGCATTCAAAACCAAACATTGCAAACAGGAAGCTCGCATGTCCTGGGCGCAAAAAAGAAAAAAAAAGAAAACAGTAAGAGTACCAAATCATCAAGTCCTGAAAATGACCAAAAACATATTCAAGGTGCTTTTTTTTTTTTTTACTTTTTTCTTTTCTTTTTTTTTCAAATATTGGTGACTGGACCAGCAACGCAGAAAAAAAAAAACTATAAAAAACAAAACAAAAAAAAACAACCACCAAAGCCAACAGGGGTCACAGAAAAAAAGAAAAAAAAGAAGAAAAACGTCAGAAAACAAAGACAGCGAAAGGAAAGGGGAAATTTCTGGCTCAGAATTTCCACCCATACTGACACAGACGACGAGAACGTTAACATAATGAGGCTTCTTTCGCACAAACTCGCACTTTTCAACCCTTCGCCCACACATCCCCCCCACCCCACCCCCGCACCCCCACACACATCCTCCCCACTCTCTCCACTTTATCAGTTAATGTCATTGCACAATGTTACATTGCACTCGAATGATGAAATGAAAAAAGTCTCGTTTGTACATTTTCACAAACTCACGTTACATAAAGAGGGCAAAACTATAATGAGCATGTGTGTATATGCACAAACCAACCCCCCCAAAAAACAACATACAAACATACATATTTATTCAAACAAACACAGTGTGATCTGAATTTACAGACATGCCAAATCCTTCACAAATTAAATGTATTTACTTTATATATTCCTTTAAAGTTTCATACAAGCATATTATAGAAGAATTTTTTTGTTTTTTGTTTTTTATATTCAATTTGACTTTGAGAAAGAGATAATGGTGTCAAGAACGAGATGGGGAAGGGTGCAGAACACACTCACACACATACACACTCTCTGACCAAAAGTGGCATAATGGTCAAACCATGCAATGATTCTTCCATCTACCCCGAGTCTTGCTTTCTCCAATAACTGTGTGTGTGTGTGTGTGCGTGCATGCGTGAGCGCGCATGTGTGTGTGTGTGTGTGTGTGTGTGTGTGCTTGCATGTGTGGGTTTGTGGTGTGTGTGTGTGTGTGTGTGTGTGTGTGTGTGTGTGTGTGTGTGTGGTGATAGTCTGTGTGTACTTATGTGCGCCTATCAAGTGTGCTAAACAAAACAAAATGTTGATTACTAGCATTTTTTTTTAATTAGTTTTAAAAACAGGTACAGTACACTTTTTACTGAAGACAGGATAGCACATTCTGTTCTTGTTATAACCATGAAACCTCATTAAAAAAAAAAAAATCTTATTAAAAAAAAAAAGAAGAAAAAGAAAAAGAACCTTCTTTGCAAGGATAAAGAAAAAAAGGGAAGAAAAAAAAAAACTTCAAATTTGTTAACTGTTTGTGGAGTCTTAAAAATTTTTTTTTTTTTTAAATCTCTATTTCCAATATCACGGATATCACTGATACCACAAGGCAGAAAGGAATCAGCATGTAAAAATGTGACAAGAAATGCACCAACAGAGTCCTGGCATTCACCAGTGTCTGAAAACGTCACAGAGGTGAGAAGTATGCACAACATCCACAACAAATCATGCACACACAAAAATACACCGAAAGACATACGGTGAAAGACACACACACACACACAAACATTAGGTTGATAAAAGAAAAAGAAAAGAAAAGTACACGTTTCACAATGGATAAAAGCAATTTCCGTTGCTACCCCCGAAAACATTCACTCTTAAAACAAGAGTCATCACGCTGGACGACTCACAAAAACCATGAAGAATCGTACACACACACACAAAAAGTAACAACATTTCACGGGTGAGTTCGTTCATGACTGAAAAAGGCAATGTCTTGTGAACAGTTTGACAGGAAAATGCTGAACATGAACACCGCTTTCTACCCCCAAAAATCAGCAAGTCGAAAGAGAAAGCGCCAGGAAGGCTGGCCAACCAAGCCTTCAGCCTCCACCAGTAAAGCTAACGCCAACGCATCAACAACACAACACATGAACCACGTGGGAACAGTGACAGGCAAGCCCTCAACGAATCACACAGTCCGTGATGTGAACACACACAACAGTCCCTGCAGCAAGGTCGTCACAGCGCACAATCTTGGCCACCGCCGACGACGACGAGGCGGGAAGAGAAATGGAGAAAAAGGCAGCTAACGGGTTGGTAGACATAGAGATCTAGGGGGTGGGGGAGGGGAAGAAAGGGAGGGAGGGTGGTGGAAGATCGTCGTTGTTGTTTTGTCTCCGGGAAATCTTCACGGCCCTTCCTCCCGTTCTTGTCAGTCATTCGCTCGTTGGCATGCGGACCTTGATGTCGCCAATCAGCAGAAATGTTACCGTCATGTTGACAGGTATGCACATTTATCAGCACACACAGTGAGTCTACAGGAATATCTATAGCTATTTACAAACTGTCAAATTAGTTGCTTTGACTACACACAAGTATGTGTAGACAAAGCCACTATTTTCACAATATGATTTAGGATTTCATGCCATTTATCTGATACATATCTGCGAATTTCTTGTGTAAAATATACTCAAAATATATATATGAGCCCTTGTGAAACAAGCCTATAACAATGATCTCCAAATACTATACAAAAAGTCATGAGCCTTTGTGAAAAAAGCTTTCTGTAAAAATCATTTTCTTTTTGTGATACAAATGGTGTGTGTGTGTGTGTGTGTGTGTGTGTGCATGTAAGTGTGTAAAAACTTGGAGGACAGGAGAACATTACCTCCTTCTTCTTCTTTGTTCATGGTCTGCAATTCTCACATTCACGTGTACATGAGTGGGCTTTTACGTGTACGACCATTTTTACCCAGCCATGTAGGCAGAAAATTACAAATTCTTAAAATGAAATATTTGAATGAATTCCACTCAAAACAGTTTTCCTGTATGAATAGTTGTTACCATTCTGTAAGATGTGATCAGGAAAAGAACCATCTTTTATTAGAGTCAGTGGCATGGATGATCAACACACACACACACAAACCTGTTGACACACACACACACGTTACTTTCCAATAGTACACAATTCCCCACCATCCATAATCACCCACAAGACAGCATCACTCACTCACTCACTCACTTTTTATCTGCAGGGAGTATTTTTACATTCATTCATCAGCAGACTTTGATTTCACAACAACTTTCCAAACAATCTGCCCCCCACCCCACCCCCACAAACACACCTTTTGTTATCTTGCTCAATGGATAGTTCACTTCAAAACAAAACTACAATTAACCATCAGATACAAACCATTTCCAAACAATGTTTTTCAACCAGCCCTTTTGGGTTGCACCTTATTTTAAAGGATGGCATAAAAAGAAGATAAAAAAAAACACCCAACCCATTTAACGAAAGAACCTGATGAGCACACAATGAGACAATCCAACACAACAACAGCTGTTGAGAGATGTCCACATGATGAATGGTAATGGAGAAACACCCATTCAGTTTTCATCATTTTCTCTCTGTTAGTTCTGTGTTCATAACAAAGTCCCCCCAGTACAAAGCTTTCCCTTTGACTGCTGCTGAAGAAACACTGGTCTGTGAAGGCTGTCACCTCACTGAAATAGGATAACTTACTGGTCAGGACATCAGTGAAGGGCTGTCACCTCACTGAGATCAGGTACAGCTTACAGGTCAGGATGTCAGTGAAGGGCTGTCACGTCACTGAGACAGGACAGAGCTTACAGGTCAGGATGTCAGTGAAGGGCTGTCACGTCACTGAGACAGGACAGAGCTTACAGGTCAGGATGTCAGTGAAGGGCTGTCACCTCACTGAGATCAGACACAGCTTACAGGTCAGGATGTCAGTGAAGGGCTGTCACCTCACTGAGATCAGACAGAGCTTACAGGTCAGGATGTCAGTGAAGGGCTGTCACCTCACTGAGATCAGACACAGCTTACAGGTCAGGATGTCAGTGAAAGGCTGTCACCTCACTGAGATCAGACACAGCTTACAGGTCAGGATGTCAGTGAAGGGCTGTCACCTCACTGAGATCAGACACAGCTTACAGGTCAGGATGTCAGTGAAGGGCTGTCACCTCACTGAGATAGGACAGCTTACAGGTCAGGATGTCAGTGAAGGACTGTCACCTTCCTGAGGTAAGACAGAGCTTACAGGTCAGGATGTCGGTTTAGGACTGTCACCTCACTGAGGTTAAACAGAACTTACAGATCAGGATGTCAGTGAAGGGCTGTCACCTCACTGAGATAAGACAGAACTTAAGATCAGGATGACAGTGAAGGGATGTCACCTCACTGAGATAAGACAGAACTTACAGGTCAGGATGTCAGTGGCCATTCTCTATTTGGACTTTTCCTCTTGGGACTGCATTTCGTCTGTTTATCAAAACCATGGAAACCAGTGATAAGCTGACAAGATATAGTATTTGCATATTTCAAACCTGTGCCACACTGATCTCACCCCACCAAGTTCAGCTGGGGCTTGAAACAGCCAACCCTCCTACTGCCCGGCTCAAAATTAAACCTTCTGGCAAGACACATGGGACGCTCTCTCCACTTGCCCTGTGGTCAACCGGTCTGCGACTGTGTTGGTGAGAGAACGACTGACTAATCAGCTTCAGTGCAGACCCCTCACACTTCATTCCACCCTCCCCTTTCACTTAGAACACCTCCAGCCCCACCTCCAGTTTCCACTTTGATGTGATACACACTACTCATCATGTCTGCTGTCTTGGCCTTCACTCTACTCATCATGTCTGCTGTCTTGGCCTTCACTCTACTTGTGATGTCTGCTGTCTTGGCCTTCACTCTACTCATCATGTCTGCTGTCTTGGCCTTCACTCTACTCATCATGTCTGCTGTCTTGGCCTTCACTCTACTCATCATGTCTGCTGGTCTTGGCCTTCACTCTACTCATCATGTCTGCTGTCTTGGCCTTCACTCTACTCATCATGTCTGCTGTCTTGGCCTTCACTCTACTCATCATGTCTGCTGTCTTGGCCTTCACTCTACTCATCATGTCTGCTGTCTTGGCCTTCACTCTACTCATCATGTCTGCTGTCTTGGCCTTCACTCTACTCAGCATGTCTGCTGTCTTGGCCTTCACTCTACTCATCATGTCTGCTGTCTTGGCCTTCACTCTACTCATCATGTCTGCTGTCTTGGCCTTCACTCTACTCATCATGTCTGCTGTCTTGGCCTTCACACTACTCATCATGTCTGCTGTCTTGGCCTTCACTCTACTCATCATGTCTGCTGTCTTGGCCTTCACTCTACTCTGTCATGTCTGCTGTCTTGGCCTTCACTCTACTCTTCATGTCTGCTGTCTTGGCCTTCACTCTACTCATCATGTCTGCTGTCTTGGCCTTCACTCTACTCTTCATGTCTGCTGTCTTGGCCTTCACTCTACTCATCATGTCTGCTGTCTTGGCCTTCACACTACTCTTCATGTCTGCTGTCTTGGCCTTCACTCTACTCATCATGTCTGCTGTCTTGGCCTTCACTCTACTCATCATGTCTGCTGTCTTGGCCTTCACTCTACTCATCATGTCTGCTGTCTTGGCCTTCACTCTACTCATCATGTCTGCTGTCTTGGCCTTCACTCTACTCATGATGTCTGCTGTCTTGGCCTTCACTCTACTTGTGATGTCTGCTGTCTTGGCCTTCACTCTACTCGTGATGTCTGCTGTCTTGGCCTTCACTCTACTCATCATGTCTGCTGTCTTGGCCTTCACTCTACTTGTGATGTCTGCTGTCTTGGCCTTCACTCTACTTGTGATGTCTGCTGTCTTGGCCTTCACTCTACTCATCATGTCTGCTGTCTTGGCCTTCACTCTACTTGTGATGTCTGCTGTCTTGGCCTTCACTCTACTCATGATGTCTGCTGTCTTGGCCTTCACTCTACTTGTGATGTCTGCTGTCTTGGCCTTCACTCTACTTGTGATGTCTGCTGTCTTGGCCTTCACTCTACTCATCATGTCTGCTGTTTTGGCCTTCACTCTACTTGTGATGTCTGCTGTCTTGGCCTTCACTCTACTTGTGATGTCTGCTGTCTTGGCCTTCACTCTACTCATGATGTCTGCTGTCTTGGCCTTCACTCTACTCATGATGTCTGCTGTCTTGGCCTTCACTCTACTTATCATGTCTGCTGTTTTGGCCTTCACTCTACTTGTGATGTCTGCTGTCTTGGCCTTCACTCTACTTGTGATGTCTGCTGTCTTGGCCTTCACTCTACTCATCATGTCTGCTGTTTTGGCCTTCACTCTACTTGTGATGTCTGCTGTCTTGGCCTTCACTCTACTTGTGATGTCTGCTGTCTTGGCCTTCACTCTACTTGTGATGTCTGCTGTCTTGGCCTTCACTCTACTTGTGATGTCTGCTGTCTTGGCCTTCACTCTACTCATCATGTCTGCTGTTTTGGCCTTCACTCTACTTGTGATGTCTGCTGTCTTGGCCTTCACTCTACTTGTGATGTCTGCTGTCTTGGCCTTCACTCTACTCATCATGTCTGCTGTCTTGGCCTTCACTCTACTTGTGATGTCTGCTGTCTTGGCCTTCACTCTACTCATCATGTCTGCTGTCTTGGCCTTCACTCTACTTGTGATGTCTGCTGTCTTGGCCTTCACTCTACTTGTGATGTCTGCTGTCTTGGCCTTCACTCTACTTGTGATGTCTGCTGTCTTGGCCTTCACTCTACTTGTGATGTCTGCTGTCTTGGCCTTCACTCTACTCGTGATGTCTGCTGTTTTGGCCTTCACTCTACTCGTGATGTCTGCTGTCTTGGCCTTCACTCTACTCATCATGTCTGCTGTCTTGGCCTTCACTCTACTCATCATGTCTGCTGTCTTGGCCTTCACTCTACTTGTGATGTCTGCTGTCTTGGCCTTCACTCTACTCATCATGTCTGCTGTCTTGGCCTTCACTCTACTTGTGATGTCTGCTGTCTTGGCCTTCACTCTACTTGTGATGTCTGCTGTCTTGGCCTTCACTCTACTCGTGATGTCTGCTGTTTTGGCCTTCACTCTACTCATCATGTCTGCTGTCTTGGCCTTCACTCTACTCATCATGTCTGCTGTCTTGGCCTTCACTCTACTCATCATGTCTGCTGTCTTGGCCTTCATTCTACTCATCATGTCTGCTGTCTTGGCCTTCACTCTACTCATCATGTCTGCTGTCTTGGCCTTCACTCTACTTGTCTGTGGTTACTTTTATCAACCATCTCTTTGTCTTCTGCTCAGGAAGGGGAAATATAAATTAGGAAGAGACAAGTAGGGTGTTCTTTGTCATCTTGTCCCAAGGATAGATAACAACTGTCTGGGAATTTCTAGCCCTCTCAGCAGTCAAAGGGTCAACAATGTACCATAGCTGTCATGATTAACCTTTTAACCTCTAATGGTTGTCATGGTTACAGGGGGAAGAAAAGGCGAAAGGCCATCATGTGCATGCCTGAGAACACAATAAGCCACTGAAACCTTACCACGGTACAACCTTACTACACTTCAGTTTTACCACAGTGACAGAACAACCTTAACGCACTACAACTTCACCACACTACAGCCTTACCACAGTGACAGTACAACCTTACCACAGTACAGCCTTACCACAGTGACAGTACAACCTTACCACACTACAGCCTTACCACAGTGACAGTACAACCTTACCACAGTACAGCCTTACCACAGTGACAGTACAACCTTACCACACTACAGCCTTACCACAGTGACAGTACAACCTTACCACACTACAGCCTCACCACAGTACAACCTTATCAAACACCACACTACAACATTACCACAGTGCAACCTTACCACAGTGACGGTCAACCTTACCACAGTACAACCTTACCAATTACCCCACTACAACCTTACCACATTATCACCTCACCCACACACCTGACAGGACAGAGAGCTGTCACTCACCCACCCACCCATCCACCCACACACACACACAACACTACACAGGTGCGCTGGTCGACAACCCATCATCAAGGCCACAGACCACAGCGGTCCTTCACCACCACCCCCACACCCCTCCCCACCCCTTAAAGGAGAGAGGCAGCAGCCATTGGCGCACGCACGCCTTTAGTCACAGAGCCACAGATGTGGTCTGTCACCATCAGAGAAGTCACAGAATCCCCACACACAGCCACAGATGACGTGGCATCACCATTAGATAACTCACACAATCCACACACTCACAATGCTGACCGTCACCATCGCACAGCTCACACAATCCATTCACACACACACTCACAGAGGGGGTGTGATCTCCAAGTCTAACCATCCAGTCATTCACACAGTGTGCACACACTGTACATTGTCACAGAACCACAGGGCATCTGATCTGTCATTGTAAGACCACATCACACACACACACACACACACACCTACACACAGAGAGAATTACGTCATCCAACCACACTACACACAGTCCACACATACAGAGTCAGAGTGAGAGAGGATGCGGCCTGGCAACAAGGCATCACATCACAAAGTCCAGCCTCCCTTGCAGTCACAGAGCCTGACAGGGTCTGATCCACTGCCATTCGGTCACATCACAGGGTGACAGCGTGTGGTCGGTCAGCAATGAACCACTCCACACAGACCTCACACACAATCAAAGGACGCAGGACACGGCATGTGACAGGTTATCACTGAATCATACCACACACCGTGTGCTCTCGCATCACAGCAACCACTCTGGCACAACCACAGCACAGCGGCGGTCGCCCTAATCTCTCAATATAGGTGATGTTGAGGGTCCACCCTCATCTCTCAATATAGGTGAGGATGTTGAGGTTCCACCCTCATCTCTGGATGAAGGTGAGGATGTTGAGGGTCCACCCTCATCTCTGGATGAAGGTGAGGATGTTGAGGGTCCACCCTCATCTCTGGATGAAGGTGAGGATGTCCAGGTTTGTGGCCTGCAGATCAGACAGCAGGGAGGCACCAGCGGAGGGCGAGGAGCTGGAGAAAGTCTTGAGGCTCTGGCTGTGGGCCAGGAGGCGAGACAACAGCTCCCTGACGTGGAACTTGGCGTGGGGTGGCAGAGAGTCGATGTAGTGACCGCACAGCCTGTGGAAAGCTTGAACCTGGGTGGAGTGGTAGTCAGGGTGATGTTAGTCACTTAGTGTTAGTGCGCTGGGGTGTGTGTGTGTGTGTGTGTGTGTGTGTGTGTGTGTGTGTGTGTGTGTGTGTGTGCGTGCGTGCATGCGTGCGTGCGTGTGTGTGTAAGTGTGTGTGTGATACATGTTTGCAGTATGTATGTTGTCTGTTGGTGTGTGGTGTGTGTGTAATTGTAAGTGTGTGTAAGATATATGTGTGCATAGTATATAGTGTGTATGTGGGCAGTGTATGAGTTGTATGTACGTTGTGAGTTGCTCTGTGTGTGTGTGTGTGTGTGTGTGTGTGTTCAAAAATACACATACACACTCTCATGCACACCACACAAACACGCAACTTACACACCACACACACAACATACAATGTAACACACTACACATACACTACACGCATAATGCAACACACTATACACACACTACATGCATACACAGTTCATACACAAACACTGCACACACTACACACATACACATCTTATACACATACACCTCATACACTAAACACATACTCAACATACGCTGAAACATACTACACACACACACACACACACACACACACAACCCCCCCACACACACTCAATACACAACACACACTCAATACACAACAAACACACATTAAACATCCACACACACACCCAACACACACACTACACTTACACCCCCCCTAACATCCACACACACACCCAACACACACACTACACTTACACCCCCCCCTTCCCACACACACTCAATGCACTACACACACACAAACACACATTAAACATCCACACACACACCCAACACACACACTACACTTACACCCCCCCCCCTTCCCACACACACTCAATGCACTACACACACACAAACACACATTAAACATCCACACACACACCCAACACACACACTACACTTACACCCCCCCCTTCCCACACACACTCAATGCACTACACACACACAAACACACATTAAACATCCACACACACACCCAACACACACACTACACTTACACCCCCCCCCCTTCCCACACACACTCAATGCACTACACACACACAAACACACATTAAACATCCACACACACACCCAACACACACACTACACTTACACCCCCCCCCCCTTCCCACACACACTCAATGCACTACACACACACAAACACACATTAAACATCCACACACACACCCAACACACACACTACACTTACACCCCCCCCTTCCCACACACACTCAATGCACTACACACACACAAACACACATTACACATCCACACACACACCCAACACACACACTACACTTACACCCCCCCCCCCCTTCCCACACACACTCAATGCACTACACACACACAAACACACATTAAACATTCACACACACACCCAACACACACACTACACTTACACCCCCCCTCCTCACACACACACTCAATACACAACACACACACATACACACCACACTGCACACATGCAAACACACACTAAACATTCACACTCTCACACCCCACACACACTACACTTACACCCCTCCCTCCCTTCCCACACACACTCAATGCACTACACACACACAAACACACATTAAACATTCACACACACACCCAACACACACACTACACTTACACCCCCCCTCCCCACACACACACTCAATACACAACACACACACATACACACCACACATGCAAACACACACTAAACATTCACACACACACACCCCACACACACTACACTTACACCCTCCCCACCTTCCCACACACACACTCAATGCACTACACACACAACCCCCCCCCCACCCCCCACCCACACACACCCCTCCGTCCCACCCCCCTCACCTCATCAGACAGCATCATGAAGTTAGTGCTGGTCTTGTTCCCGGCCACAGCCAGCCTGTCCACGCTGCCCCGCAGCCGTTCAGACGCCTCCACTATCCCCCCCAGCGTCACCTGGGGCAACGACGACGACGACGACCCCTCACCCCCACCCCCCTCACCCTCCCCATCCCTGCCAATCAGCGACAAGGTCATGGGGTCAGCAGTTCTGCTGGCAGAGGGGGGAGCGGTAAGCACGGCTCCTTTAGTAAGGGAGAGAACCGGTTTGTACACGCCCCCTTCCCCCACACCCCCTCCTCCTGATGATGTCGAGTTAAGCTGCAACGAGTGTGTGGCGGCCGACAGCATGGCTTCCGCGCTGACCAGGTCCAGGTTTGTGTCTTTGGTGACGCCGGGCTTGCCGAAAGTACGGAAGGACGACAGGCTGTTGGGGGAGTTGGAGAAGTCCAACTTGCTGCGATCGGCGCCGGAGAAACTGGTCGGTCGGTGTGGGTGGTGGGGGTGGGGGTGGGGGGAGTGGCTTCCGTTGGTGTCAGGGGTGGAGGTCTGTCCTCCGCCCGCCTTCCCCGTGGAGTGGACGTGGGCAGGGTCTGTATCCCCACCGCCCCCACCACCACCACCCAACGTCCGCGAAAACCTGGGGCTGGGTTTGGGTTTGGCAGACGCTGTCATCGTCGACGATGTTGACATGGTCATCATGACGCCATCCCCTGCCGCTGATGACTGGGGTCTGTGGCCGGAGGGGGTGTGGGGAGGGGGGGGTCGGTGGTGGGCGGCGAAAATGTCCCCCCAGGGCGCCTCGTAGCGGTTCGAGTCCGAGTCTGCGCCACTACCATCCGCTTTCCCATGGTGGTAGTGGTGGTGGTGCACCATGCCGGGGTACTGTGAGTGTACCCCCATGCCCACACCCCCTCCCATCACCATCCCACCCACCACCAGGTTTTCCCCAAAGCCTTGCTGCGAGTGTGACTTGATGAAGGTCGAGGGTCGGAGGTTGTGCTCCTGCTTGATGCCAGGGTCAGAGTCATCCGTAGTCCCCAGCGTCGTGGAGCCGGGGGTCAGGGTTCCAGTCCCCCCTCCATCCCCCACAGCCTCTGACACGACCGGGGGACACGAAGCCACGCTGTCCCGATCAGTGCCGGAGTCCTGGTCGTCTGCAGGTGGGACGGTGGTGGTAGTGGTGGTGTCGTTGTGGGGGTGGTGGTGATTGGCGTCGTGCTCCAGGGACTGCAGGTAGGCCCCGATGCGCACACCCTTGGGGATGGTGCCGTAGCGGTGGATGGCTTTCGACACGTTGGCCACGTCCAGTTTTCCCACAACACGCACCTGTGGTGATGGTCAAGGTGGAAGGGGAGGGGGGTTAGTTGGTGTGTGTATGTGTGTGTGTGAGAGAGAGAGAGAGAGAGAGAGAGAGAGAAAGTGTGTGTGTGTGAGTGTGTGTGTGTGAGAGAGAGAGAGAGAGAGAGAGAAAGTGTGTGTGTGTGTGAGTGTATGTGTGTGTGTGTGTGTGAGAGAGAGAGAGAAAGTGTGTGAGTGTGTGTGTGTGGGGGGGGTGTTGTGTTGTGTGTGTGTGTGTGTATGTGTGTGTGTGAGTGTGAGTGTATGTGTTTGTGTGTGTTTGTGTGTGTGTGTGTTTATGTGTGTAGTGTGTTCGTGTGTGTGTGTGTGCGTGTGTGCGTGTGTGTGTTTTGTTGTTGTTGTTTTTTTATATAGGGAGTCTGCACCTTGTAAGTACTGAGTATTATCTATTACTATATTATCATTATTAACAAATAGTAAAGAGTGGTAACTCTCTCCATTACACAAGGTACACAACTTCAAGTCAGTGATGCTTACGCTACCGATTCAGCTAGCACACAGGTAAATAAAAAGTACATTGGAACAAACCCAGACACTTCCTCAAAAAAACAGGAAGCGCCGGGCCTGTCCTTATACCGATCATCTGACATGTGCACACAGCAGCAAAGACAGAAGAAATGTGAAAACACAAATTAGCTTTTATTCAAGACTGGCATAGCCTCTTTAATCCTGAATAAGCCACACAGAACACATGGACAATACAGAACAAACACATGGTTGCCTCGGTGGTTTATCAACTGGAAATTAACAAATAATGAGGCCAGGAGATGAAATGATTAACAAATAGTAAAGAGTGGATTAAAGAGGCTGTGCCAGTCTTGAATAAAAGCTAATTTGTGTTTGCACATCTCTTTTACCTGTGTGCTAGCTGAATCGGTAGCGTAAGCAGCACTGACTTGAAGTTGTGTACCTTGTGTAATAGAGAGAGTTACCACTCTACTATTTGTTAATGATTTCATCTCCTGGCCTCCTTGTTTGTTAATTTCTATTTTATCATTATGTTTATTATGATGATGATGATGATGAATATTACTGTCATCATTAAAACTATTATCATTATTATGATTATAATTACTATCATTCTTCATGTCATCATTACTCTTAATTTTTTACTATCATTATTACAAATATCAATATTTCATGATTATCAGTATGATTTTTATTATTATAGTAATATCAATATTTTATGATTATCGGTATGATGATTATCATTATAATTATTACTATCATCATCATCTTTACCTGTTCACTGTCGTCCCCTGCAGCGGACGGATCACCTGGATGATGGTCTGACGACCCAGCAGGTTTCCCCCCCACCATCACCACTCCTCCTCCCCCAGGTCTGTGCGGCAGGGGCATGGCCCTGGCAGGGTAGTGCCCCCCTCCCCCCACCTCACCCCCCTGCCTCCGCACACATCTCTCTGTGGTGGCGCTGCGAGCGCTGGCTTCCGAGATGAGGTACTTGGACCTGTCAATCTGAGCCGCCTTCAGGTTGTCGGCGCCGCTTTTGTTCCCGCCTCCCCCTCCAATGTCGTCCCCCCGGGACAATTTCGGCGACCGGTCAACCTCCACCCCTCCTCCTCCTCCTTCCTCGAACACGGCGGAGTTATCCACCTTGGCTTTCTGAAGCTTCATGCGGGACTTGAGCTCGAGGTCAAGGTCGAGGTGGTCGCCTGCCGGTGTTGTGGTGTCCTTGACAGACGTGGTGCGGCGGGGAGGCACGGGGCCCGGCCGCTTCTTGGAGAAGGAGGCGGAGGAGGTTCGAACCAGGCTGTCCATCAGGAGTTTGGGATCCACGTCCTCCAGCCCAGTCAGGGTACGGCGGTTGGACGGGGGGGTTGGACCTAGGGGGAGGTGGGAGGGGAATGGGGGAGGGGGGGCAGACAGGTAGGGTGTGAGTGAGTTTGTGTGAACTCATGTGTTGTGCTGTGTTTGGGGGAGATGGTGTTTGTGGGAGGGGAGGGGGTGTGGGAGGTGGGATGAAGTGGTAGGGCATGTTTGCTTGGAGAGGGTGTGTGTTTGTGTGTGGGGGAAATTGAAGGTGTGTGTGTGTGTAAGTATGAGTACGTGTGAGAAAATGTGTGTGTGTGTGTGCGTGCGTGCATGTGTGTCTGTGTATGTAATTGCCTCTCTCTCCTCTCTACTTCATATTCACAAAGCCTGTCCCTATAACATCTGTACATTTGTACAGTACTGTTACCACCCTGTCCACTCCCACCACTTTGTATCACTATAACCAAAGGATCTAACATCTGACTTCACAACAACAGTGCTGTTTCAAAAAGTATATATCTCAACTTATGAACCTCATTTCTTTCTGATTTAGCTACTGTCTTCAACAAAATATTGTGAAGAAAATTGTTTTACAATGTTACAGTGATTAACAAAATAAAAAAACACACAAGTTCAAACTGAAGCCAGTTGCTGTCCACTGTTCATACTTTTTTCGAACTGTTCCAATCTTTCATTTACATCAAGAGAAACTATAATCGCCATGCAGAATCTGACTGACTTTTAATGTTGACAAGATAAAAGAAACATCTGTACTGCAAGTTGTATAACTGCATTGCTGCCACTATCTTGTAACTACCCCCACCCCCTTCCCTCCCATCCCAGGGCTCAACATTAACGGCTGCCCAACTGCCCAGGGCAAGCAGATCATCGTGTCGGGCAAGCCAAGCCCTTTTGGTACTTGCCTGACCGGGCAAGCAACATTTCATAGAATTAGCATGTAGTTTGTTCGAAATTGATGGTTGTACTTCCGATACGCAATATGTCATATATTCTCCGACTAATGATGTTTCGAGCTGCGACTTTGATCGGCACAGTCAAGTGTCTTTAGGCAGAATAAAGAAGAGAGCTGTCTTGAAGCTCTAAGGTGCATTGCCATTGGCTGCTATGTTTAGGATAAGCACCTCCGAGGTGAATTGCCATTGACGGTTATTTTTGGACAGTCTGTGGTCATTTTTCTTCCAGCTTTGTCTGTTGGTGTCACACAACACCAAGCGACCGGAGCTATCCAACTTGAAACTTGGTGGCCATGTACCTGTTTACCAGACATAATGCACACAGTTTTCTCGTCATTTACTGTTGTTATGTCCATGCAAAGTCGGTTTTGTTTAGCACACTAGTTTTGACACTGCTGATCGTGTCGGAATGTTTTCTTGGCCAAAAGTCAAAAGTTCGCCGCCAGTGCCTGCTCAAAGGGGTTACGTATGGCCATTGGGGCATGTCTGTTGTTAACACAAGAGGGCAATGACTTGAACACACGATGAATAGGAGCCCATCTCCATACCATTCCCCCTTTCCACACCACCTCACCCTTCCCCTCCCACTGGCCTAGTGATCAAAGTCAGCGTCGCTCTCACCATCACACCCCCCCCCCCCCCCTCCTCTTTGACACCCACCAATGTTTATTTCTCTGTCTGTCTTTCCCTCAAATCTTTTGGCAAATCCCTGAGTGAAAAAGTCTTGGAGTCTCTCACTTCCATGCCCAGTCCCCCCTCCCCAACCACCCCCCCCCCCAGCCACCCCCCCCTCGCCCCTAGCCTCTTTAACTCTTCAGTCCAAAGTTTCCTGTGTGTTATTCAAAACTGAATGGACAGGCATCATTCACAAAAAACCAACATCCATTCTGTACAGCCGTCAACGACTCAAATCAGCACAAACATGACTACCAGTCACCCTCCCTCTCCCCCCCCCCCTCCTCCTCTCACTCTCTGCCCTGTTTCTCTATCCTTTCTTCACACCATCTCCCTGTTCCGTACTTCCCCCTCCCCCCCCCCCTCCTCTCACTCTCTGCCCTGTTTCTCTATCCTTTCTTCACACCATCTCCCTGTTCCGTACTTCCCCCCCCCCCCCTCCTCTCACTCTCTGGCCCTGTTTCTCTATCCTTTCTTCACACCATCTCCCTGTTCCGTACTTCCCCCCCTTCCTCCTCCTCTCACTCTCTGCCCTGTTTCTCTATCCTTTCTTCACACCATCTCCCTGTTCCGTACTTCCCCCTTCTCCCCCCCCCTCCTCTCACTCTCTGCCCTGTTTCTCTATCCTTTCTTCACACCATCTCCCTGTTCCGTACTTCCCCCCCCCCCCTCCTCCTCCTCTCACTCTCTGCCCTGTTTCTCTATCCTTTCTTCACACCATCTCCCTGTTCCGTACTTCCCCCTTCTCCCTCCTCTCACTCTCTGCCCTGTTTCTCTATCCTTTCTTCACACCATCTCCCTGTTCCGTACTTCCCCCTTCTCCCCCCTCCTCCTCTCACTCTCTGCCCTGTTTCTCTATCCTTTCTTCACACCATCTCCCTGTTCCGTACTTCCCCTCCCCCTCCTCCTCCTGTCACTCTCTGCCCTGTTTCTCTATCCTTTCTTCACACCATCTCCCTGTTCCGTACTCCCCCCCCCCCCTCCTCCTCTCACTCTCTGCCCAGTTTCTCTATCCTTTCTTCACACCATCTCCCTGTTCCGTACTTCCCCCTCTCCCCCCCCCCTCCTCCTGTCACTCTCTGCCCTGTTTCTCTATCCTTTCTTCACACCATCTCCCTGTTCCGTACTTCCCCCCCCCCCCCCCTCCTCCTCTCACTCTCTGCCCTGTTTCTCTATTCTTTCTTCACTCCATCTCCCTGTTCCGTACTCCCCCCCCCCTCCTCCTCTCACTCTCTGCCCTGTTTCTCTATCCTTTCTTCACACCATCTCCCTGTTCCGTACTTCCCCCTTCCCCCCCCCCCTCCTCTCACTCTCTGCCCTGTTTCTCTATCCTTTCTTCACACCATATCCCTGTTCCGTACTTCCCCCTTCTCCCTCCTCCTCTCACTCTCTGCCCTGTTTCTCTATCCTTTCTTCACACCATCTCCCTGTTCCGTACTCCCCCCCCCCTCCTCCTCTCACTCTCTGCCCTGTTTCTCTATCCTTTCTTCACACCATCTCCCTGTTCCGTACTCCCCCCCCCCCCTCCTCCTCTCACTCTCTGCCCTGTTTCTCTATCCTTTCTTCACACCATCTCCCTGTTCCGTACTTCCCCCTTCTCCCCCCCTCCTCCTCTCACTCTCTGTCCAGTTTCTCTATCCTTTCTTCACACCATCTCCCTGTTCCGTACTTCCCCCTCCCCCCCCCCCTCCTCTCACTCTCTGCCCTGTTTCTCTATCCTTTCTTCACACCATCTCCCTGTTCCGTACTTCCCCCCCTCTCCTCCTCTCACTCTCTGCCCTGTTTCTCTATCCTTTCTTCACACCATCTCCCTGTTCCGTACTTCCCCTCCCCCCCCCTCCTCCTCTCACTCTCTGCCCTGTTTCTCTATCCTTTCTTCACACCATCTCCCTGTTCCGTACTTCCCCCTTCCCCCCCCCTCCTCCTCTCACTCTCTGCCCTGTTTCTCTATCCTTTCTTCACACCATCTCCCTGTTCCGTACTCCCCCCCCCCCTCCTCCTCTCACTCTCTGCCCTGTTTCTCTATCCTTTCTTCACACCATCTCCCTGTTCCGTACTCCCCCCCCCCCTCCTCCTCTCACTCTCTGCCCTGTTTCTCTATCCTTTCTTCACACCATCTCCCTGTTCCGTACTTCCCCCCCCCCCTCCTCCTCTCACTCTCTGCCCTGTTTCTCTATCCTTTCTTCACACCATCTCCCTGTTCCGTACTTCCCCCCCCCCCCCTCCTCTCACTCTCTGCCCTGTTTCTCTATCCTTTCTTCACACCATCTCCCTGTTCCGTACTCCCCCCCCCCCCTCCTCTCACTCTCTGCCCTGTTTCTCTATCCTTTCTTCACACCATCTCCCTGTTCCGTACTCCCCCCCCCCCTCCTCCTCTCACTCTCTGCCCTGTTTCTCTATCCTTTCTTCACACCATCTCCCTGTTCCGTACTTCCCCCTCCCCCCCCCTCCTCTCACTCTCTGCCCTGTTTCTCTATCCTTTCTTCACACCATCTCCCTGTTCCGTACTCTCCCCCCCCCTCCCTCTCACTCTCTGCCCTGTTTCTCTATCCTTTCTTCACACCATCTCCCTGTTCCGTACTTCCCCCTCCTCTCACTCTCTGTCCTGTTTCTCTATCCTTTCTTCACACCATCTCCCTGTTCCGTACTCCCCCCCCCTCCTCCTCTCACTCTCTGCCCTGTTTCTCTATCCTTTCTTCACACCATCTCCCTGTTTCGTACTTCCCCCTCCCCCCCTCCTCCTCTCACTCTCTGCCCTGTTTCTCTATCCTTTCTTCACTCCATCTCCCTGTTCCGTACTTCCCCCTCCCCCCTCCTCCTCTCACTCTCTGCCCTGTTTCTCTATCCTTTCTTCACACCATCTCCCTGTTCCGTACTTCCCCCTTCTCCCCCATCCACTCCTCTTACACCGACACAACACAAATGGCCGTAGGGACGGAGGTCAAGGTAACAGGAGAGGTGATGGGTGAGGGTTCAAAGTCCAGTGGTGGTGAAGGGTCAGAGTGGAAAGACCTGTCCCTGTGCACCCCCTTCCCTCTCTGTGCGTCTGTCTGTGTTCACCTGTCACCCCTCAACTTTCACTCAAACTCCAACATACACAATGCGGATGCCTAAAAACAAACAAGCACTCTCTCTCTGACAAAGACAAATGATATGTACATGCTGTTTTGGTTTTTTTTTCCCGTTAAAACTTGATCCCCTTATATCTTCCCCAGATTTTTTTTTTTTTTAAGAGAGAAGGCCATGATAGTTTGCAGACTTTAGGCCTTGTGTGTGTGTGTGTGTGTGTGTGTGTGTGTGTGTGTGTGTGTGTGTGGTGTGCACATTTGTCTGATGCATGTACATTTGTGAGAGTCAGGCAAGTACAGAACCTATCCGGGCAAGCAAATTTTCCACTGGCTTGCTGGACTGGGCAGGTGACAAAAAAAACACCAAAAAAACACCACCACCACAGTTAATGTTGAGCCCTGCGCCCCCTCTCTTTCAAACAGTATCTGGCCACCCACTAAAGGGGCATCACTCTGCTGCTACCTGCCATGGCCGCGGGGTCAGCCTGGAGGTCAGAGGGGTCGGTGGAGGGGGTGGGGCCGGAGCGACCTTTCTTGGAGGTCAAGGTCGGGGTCTGTTTCTTGTCGTTCCTCTCCAGCTCTTTCTCCACCTCTGTCAGACGGAGAAAGACACAGGTTAGAGTGGTTACCTTCCATTGCTGGGTTCCTGCAAAATCCTCATGTTCACAGCAAGACAGGGTTGATAGTGTTTGGTGTCTGTGTTCCTGCAAAATCCTCATGTTCACAGCAAGACAGGTCTGATAGTGTTTGGTGTCTGTGTTCCTGTAAAATCCTCATGTTCACAGCAAGACAGAACTGATAGTGTTTGGTTTCTGTGTTCCTGTAAAATCCTTATGTTCACAGCAAGACAGGGTTGACAGTGTTTGGTTTCTGTGTTCCTGTAAAATCCTTATGTTCACAGCAAGACAGGGTTGACAGTGTTTGGTTTCTGTGTTCCTGTAAAATCCTCATGTTCACAGCAAGACAGGGTTGACAGTGTTTGGTTTCTGTGTTCCTGTAAAATCCTCATGTTCACTGCAAGACAGGTCTGATAGTGTTTGGTGTCTGTGTTCCTGTAAAATCCTCATGTTCACTGCAAGACAGGTCTGATAGTGTTTGGTTTCTGCGTTACAGAAAAATCCTAATGTTCACTACAAGACAGGTCTGATAGTGTTTGGTTTTGCTAAAACACATTCATGCATGATACACGATGAACAGCAAAACTAATCAGTTCAAGATCAGTGAATACTCAAAACTACACTAAATAACTGTATCATAAATTGTTAAAAAAAACATTAAAAAAATCAAACAAATTGCTTGACCTAACCTGGCTTGTAGAAATCCACAATCTGAGTGTTTGTTATCAACACATTAAGAAGAGAAGTATTGAAGATAAATGCGTTTTTCTTTTCGCATAGTTTCTGTCTGTTCACCTGAAATAAGTTCAGTTTACACCAAAATGACTGTGCTGACATTATGTGTTTTGCCATTTCACTTTGCATTCTGCGTAGTTCTTTGTTGCAGGTCTAGGAAAAAGTCTTCTCCGTCATGCTGCTAGCAGTAACTGATCATGTTGATAATGTTATACCATATTATGTCAAAGTCATTCTCATCAAAGTTACAACGGGGGCAACAGCCGAGTGGTTAAAACCAGTATGATGGTCCCAGGTTCGAATCCTGGTCACAGCACCTGGTGGGTAAAGAGTGGAGATTTTTCTGATCTCCCAGGTCAACAAATGTTCAGATCTACTGGTGCCTGAACCCCATTCGTGTGTATATGCACGCAGAAGATCAAACGCCCATGTTACAGATCCTGTAATTCATGTCAGCATTTAAGTGGTTAAGAAACAAGATAGCAAGCATACACCCCCCATCCCTCCACTCTGAAAACAGAGTACGACTGCCTACATGGCAGGGGCAAAAAGGGTCATATACATACAAGACAACATGTGTATATGAGTGAACATGGGAGTCGCAGCCCAGGAACAGAGGAAGAAGAAGGAGAAGGAGAAGGAGAAGAAGAAGCAGAAGAAGAAGGAGAAGCAGGAGAAGAAGAAGAAGAAGAAGGAGAAGAAGAAGATGAAAGTGACAGCGAGGTGCCATATCATGTGCATGACTTGTCAGGGTACAGAGGAAGCAGCCAAAGTAGGGAGCATACCTTCACTGATGCTGGATTTCTCAAACATGTTCTCCAGCTGATAGTGGATTTCCTTGAACGTGGGCCGGTCTTTAGGGTCCCACTGCCAGCCTGGGGAAGTGACAGCGCACACACACACACACACACACACATACACACACAAACATACACACACTCACACACACATTCAGACACACACACACACACACACACACATTCAGACACACACACGCACAAACACACACACACATTCAGACACACACATGCACAAACACACACACACACATATGCACAGACACACACACACACACATTCACACACAAACACATACTCATTTTAACATATACAGTGACTTAACATGCACACACAAACAAACATACATTCTTTTTAATCCATATTTCCAATAACATATCTTTTTAAACTCAGGAAAACCATATACAAATTCAAGAATATAAACCTATCCCAAAATAACTTTTTACTTGATCTTCAATGACATCGATCAGTTTCCAAATCTGAACGACAGAGAAGGGAGGAGGGGGAACAGCAATGGGGCCCGTGAGGCCCGTCTCCGAGTGGGGACCCGGGTAACGGCCAGGCGCGGCCTCCCCTTGGGAGTTCATGCCTAGCCGCGAGTCCCCACCGCCAAGAGAGGACTTGCCACTCCCCCCTCTCCCTGCCTTGCGCTGGGACACCTCGGGAGGCGACGCTCGTACCCCTTTCCCCCCGGTCCCCTTCATGACCGTTTTACTGGTACGAAAGTCACCTCTGCGATCAGCGTCTAAAGACGCATCGCCGCGGTCCGTATCGGGAGGAATCATGAGCTCCAGGCCTGGGAGAGTCTCGTGCCGAGTCTCAGTCCCAGCATCATGATCCCTGCCTTCGTGGTATGGCACACGAGGCATGGAACCCGCGCTTAGGCACCCAGCGAAAATCCCGACCCCCAACAGAGAAAGGAAAGACAGGATCGACTTAGAGGTAGAGAAAAATGAACGAATCAAGGGGGCCGAGTCGAATCGAGCACACAGAATGTAAGAATACAATACAGACAAGCCGCATGCAGCAAAGTAAGGCCAAATGAATATGCTTAATAGCCAAAAAAAGCGTAAGACGAGACAGAGCGTAAACCTGACAAGATGGCGTGGAGAGCCTTGGCCAAAGGAATGATTCAGCGCTTATAGCTTTTAGAGGCGTTTGATTGGCTAACAGCGGACCGGGCAAGACGGCTCGTCTTTTCACTGTTAGCCGCGCAAAATTTGGCTAAGCAGAGCAAACCGATAGGCCTAGTTTGCATCAGTTTGACATGGTACAGTATATAACACCAAACTGAAAGTGTCAAGGACACAGATCCTCCTCCCCAATCAAAACACTTCCAGAGACAAAGCTCACACCACAATACAACTGCAAAATCCCAGCCTTGTACATAATAAGAAGAAAAAAACACTTACTCAAAACCTAACACATTTTTTAACACATTCATTCCACCAGAGAGGCACTGTGGTTGACTCAGTGAGGCGTTGGACTTGTGGTCCAGTGTTCACCAGTGACCAGGGTTCCAGGCCCCGTTTCGGCATGGTGTTGTGTCCTTGGGAAAGGCACTTTACTCCGATGTTCCTCACACCACCCAGGTGTCAATGGGAACCTGACTTCAGTTGGGGAAGGTTAAAACGGCGGAAGGAGAGGACTGGGCCCCGCCTGCCTATGCCCAGCCCTGGACACAATGGGTATGAATTCACTGCCTTCCTATGCCCAGCCCTGGACACAGTGGACATGAATTCACTGCCTTCCTATGCCCAGCCCTGGACACAGTGGGTATGAATTCACTGCCTTCCTATGCCCAGCCCTGGACACAGTGGGTATGAATTCACTGCCTTCCTATGCCCAGCCCTGGACACAGTGGATATGAATTCACTGCCTTCCTATGCCCAGCCCTGGACACAGTGGATATGAATTCACTGCCTTCCTGTGCCCAGCCCTGGACACAGTGGATATGAATTCACTTCCCTGATGACCATACAAGACTATGGGACCTTTTGCCTTTTAAACCTTAACGAGTCTTTAACCACCTATGAACAGGTACCCAAAGGAGTGCTACCTTGCTGTGGTGACAGGGTGCTTCAACACCTCACAGACCCCTGGGGCCATGCTGACAGGAGCTTATGCTCCTGGTAGGACCACCCTAGCCAGACAGGTCAGTGGGTAGTGGTAGTTGTATTCTATCTTTCAGTTTCTGAAAGAGATGTCACTGCATGTGGACAAGTCCATGTATGCTATATGTTACACCACAACTGCTGGGCAGATGCCTGACAGCAGCATAACCCAACGTGCTTAGTCAGGCCTTGAGTGCATGCTGTTATATTTGTGTACCTATCAGAGTGGATTTCTTCGACAGAATTTTGCTGAAGGACAACACTCTACACTCTCGTTGCCATGGGTTCTTTTTCAGTGCGCCAACTGCATGCTGCACACAGGACCTGGGTTTATCATCCCATCCAAATGACCAGACGCTCAGTTTGATTTTCCAGTCAAACCTAGGAGAAAGGGCGAGAGCGGGATTCGAACCCACACCCTCACAGACTCTGCATCGGCAGCTGAGCGTCTTCACCATTCTGCCCCCTTCCTCCCTGACAACAGCAACGCTCCAACCAAACAGGGAGGTGACTCACACTTGAGCATGAGGATGTAGACATCAGCAGGGGTGCCCTGTGGACGCTCCATGCGGTAACCCTTCTCCAGCAGGTGGTACACCTCCGTCAGGTCCACCCCGGGGTACGGAGACATCCCATACGTCGCCAGTTCCCATAGCAACACGCCAAAGGCTGCACACCACAACACCATTGTCATGTGATCATTATGGAGACAGTTCCCATAGCAACACACCAAACGCTGAACACCACAACATAACATGTGATCATTATGGAGAAAGTTCCCATAGCAACACACCAAACGCTGACACCACAACATAATGTGATCATTATGGAGACAGTTCCCATAGCAACACACCAAACGCTGAACACCACAACATAATGTGATCATTATGGAGACAGTTCCCATAGCAACACACCAAATGCTGAACACCACAACATAACATGTGATCACTATGGCGAAAGTTCCCACAACACACCAAACACTGAAAATTGCCAGGTAATCATTATCAATCAGAACGTTACCGAGCGAAAGCACCAATGATACACACACACACACACACACACACACACACACACACACACACCATGGAATGACATAAGAGGATAAACAGATCAGACAAGTACTGGAGGGACATGCCAAAGCACACTGAAACACATCCAAGAAATTCTGTAATCAATCCTTTGAGTGACAAGAAGCTAATAGGTCTTTTTTTTTCTTTACTTTTTTTTTTATAACAGAATTCCTTCCCTTCATCATGTCCATCTGTTCCAGTTGCTTCCCTTCCCTGTTAGACCTCACTGGTCTCCATCACTGTTTCAGCACTGATGGTAATATTACCAGAAACCATGTCGAATGAACATGTGGAACTATGTAGTCCACGCTTCTGCAGTAGTCATTTGTGTCAGACATTCAGTACCTGTTTCAATCATGCAGAACCAGACTGAGAAAAAGCTGTTTTATACAGTGCGGCTCGCAAGATGCAAAATTACTTTTAATCTCCTGGAAAGATTATGTTAACCCTTTTTTTGAAGATGCTCAAGTCATTCAGACGAAAGATAAGCCAAGGCCCCATGTGCAGCATGCACCTAGCCCATGCACAAGAACCCACAGCAATAAATGGGTTGTCCATGGCAAAATTCTGCACTTTGATAGGAAACCCACTTGCAGACAGAAAGAAAAAAAAAAGGGGTGGGGGGGTTGGGGGGGGGTGGGGGATGGCACTCTTGCTAGCGAGGTGCTCTCCCTGGAAAAAGCAGCTTTAATTTCAGACAAAAAACTCCGTTGTGACAAAAGATAAATACAACATAACACAATATAACAACTGTACTGCATATAAAATACAATATAGCAAGAACAGAACATAATACAATAACTGTACTCCATGTATACAATACTAAAAAAACATAATAACTGTAATACAAGAACTGTGTTGCATATACAAGAAAACACAATACAATAACTGTACTGTATATACCACACAACACAACACAATACAAGAACTGTACTGCATATACCACACAACACAACACAGTACAAGAACTGTACTGCATATACCACACAACACAACACAGTACAATAACTGTACTGTATATACCACACAACACAATACAATAACTGTACTGTATATACCACACAACACAACACAATACAATAACTGTACTGCATATACCACACAACACAACACAATACAATAACTGTACTGTATATACCACACAACACAACACAATACAATAACTGTACTGCATATACCACACAACACAATACAATAACTGTACTGTATATACCACACAACACAACACAATACAATAACTGTACTGCATATACCACACAACACAACACAATACAAGAACTGTAATGTACACACAACACAATACAATAACTGTACTGCATATACCACACAACACAACACAATACAAGAACTGTAATGTACACACAACACAACACAATAACTGAACTGCATATACAAGACAACACAACACAATACAATAACTGAACTGCATATACAAGACAACACAACACAATACAAGAACTGTACTGTACACACAACACAACACAATAACTGTACTGTATATACCACACAACACAACACAATAACCACACTGCACTGAACCACACCACACCCCAACACCCCCGCACAGCTCACCCCAGATGTCAGAGCGCGTGGAGAATCTGTTGAAGGCCAGGCCCTCCATATACCACACAACACAACACAACACAATAACCACACTGCACTGAACCGCACCACACCCACACCCCAACACCCCCCACAGTTCACCCCAGATGTCAGAGCGTGTGGAGAATCTGTTGAAGGCCAGGCCCTCCATATACCACACAACACAATAACCACACTGCACTGAACTGCACCACACCCACACCCCCCACAGCTCACCCCAGATGTCAGAGCGTGTGGAGAATCTGTTGAAGGCCAGGCCCTCCATATACCACACAACACAATAACCACACTGCACTGAACCGCACCACACCCCAACACCCCCGCACAGCTCACCCCAGATGTCAGAGCGTGTGGAGAATCTGTTGAAAGCCAGGCCCTCCATATACCACACAACACAACACAACACAATAACCACACTGCACTGAACCGCACCACACCCACACCCCAACACCCCTCACAGCTTACCCCAGATGTCAGAGCGTGTGGAGAATCTGTTGAAGGCCAGGCCCTCCATACACCACACAACACAACACAATAACCACACTGCACTGAACCACACCACACCCCAACACCCCCGCACAGCTCACCCCAGATGTCAGAGCGCGTGGAGAATCTGTTGAAGGCCAGGCCCTCCGGCGCCGTCCACTTGATGGGGAACTTGGCCCCCACGTGGGCCGTGTAGGTGTCGTCCTTCATCAGGCGTGCCAGGCCAAAGTCTGCCACCTTCACCACGTTGGCCTCGGACACCAGGCAGTTCCTGGCCGCCAGGTCCCTGTGTGACGTGTCATGACACATTGTGACACATCGTGACATATCATGACACATCATGGCACATCGTGACACATGACACATTGTGACACGTCATGACACATTGTGACACACCATGACACATCACGGCACATCGTGACACGTCATGACACATTGTGACACACCATGACACATGGCACATCGTGACACATGACACGTTGTGACACGTCATGACACATCGTGGCACACTGTGACACATGACACACTGTGACACATGATGACACCCCAGAGCACATGGTGACACATCATGACATACTGTGACACATCATGACACACAGAGCACATGGTGACACATCATGACACACTGTGACACATCATGACACCCCAGAGCACATGGTGACACATCATGACACACTGTGACACATCATGACACCCCAGAGCACATGGTAACACATCATGACACCCAGAGCACATGGTGACACATCATGACACACTGTGACACATCATAACATAAGAAGGGGGGAAGTTTTATATTTTGTCCCCAACTAACTCATAATGTTACTGATCATTTTGAAGGTTTTCAGTTCATACATTCTAATATTTGTTTTTTGGCGTCTGTGGGGAAAGTCAGGGGAGCTAACAGGCAGTTTTAAGTGAACTAACCAACCCTGACAAACGACAGGTGAGGGCGGTTACCTGTAGATGTGAAGTGGCCCAGATGAATGTAGAAGACAATGGGACCTTTAATGTAGAACTAACCAACCCTGAAGAGCGACAGGTGAGGGTGGTTACCTGTAGATGTGAAGTGGCCCAGATGAATGTAGAAGACAATGGGACCTTTAATGTAGAACTAACCAGCCCTGACAAACGACAGGTGAGCGTGGTTACCTGTAGATGTGAAGTGGCCCAGATGAATGTAAAAGACAATGGGACCTTTAATGTAGAACTAACCAACCCTGAAGAGCGACAGGTGAGGGCGGTTACCTGTAGATGTGAATTGGCCCGGATGAATGTAGAAGACAATGGGACCTTTAATGTAGAACTAACCAACCCTGAAGAGCGACAGGTGAGGGTGGTTACCTGTAGATGTGAAGTGGCCCGGATGAATGTAGAAGACAATGGGACCTTTAATGTAGAACTAACCAACCCTGAAGAGCGACAGGTGAGGGTGGTTACCTGTAGATGTGAAGTGGCCCGGATGAATGTAGAAGACAATGGGACCTTTAATGTAGAACTAACCAACCCTGAAGAGCGACAGGTGAGGGCGGTTACCTGTAGATGTGAAGTGGCCCGGATGAATGTAGAAGACAATGGGACCTTTAACGTAGAACTAACCAGCCCTGACAAACGACAGGTGAGCGTGGTTACCTGTGGATGAAGTTCTTGGCCTCCAGGTAGGCCATGGCGGAAGCGATCTGCGTGGCCATGTACATGAGGGCCGCTGGGCCAATGTCCTCCCTGTTGCTGCCCCGCAGGTAGTCCAACAGGTTGCCATGCGTCATGAACTCCGTCACAATGTAGAACGGGGGCTCCCTCGTGCACACGCCTGTGTGGCACACACACACACACACCACACACACACACACACACCCCACACACACACACCCCACACACACACCCACCACACACACACACACACACCACACACACACACACCACACACACACACACCACACACAAACCATCATGAACTCTGTTACAATGTAGAACGGGGGCTTCCTCATGCACACGCCTGTGTGGTACACACACACACACACACACACACCACACACACACACACACACACACACCACACATACACACACAGTGGGTACTGACCTAACAGCTGCACCAGGTTAGGATGTTTCATCTCCTTCATGATGGCTGCCTCCTCCAGGAAATCCTTGAGGTCCATGGTGTCCTCCTGGAGAAATGCGACAAGTCACTTCATTACACACCGCATCACCCACCACATTACAACATAGCACTCACACCACATGATATCACACGGCCACATCATGTCACATCATAGTGTCACATTACATAAAATAATCATTACAACACACTGACGCACCACATTACATCACATTGCCACATTACATCACATTTTATTCACACATAATATAAAATCATCACTACAACACACCGACACACCACATTATATCACATTGCAACATCATATGGAAACATCACTATGACAAACCAACACACATTACCACATTACATCACACTGTCACATTACATCACAATTCACATCACATTGCCACATTATATAAAATAATCACTACAACACATCATACCACATTACACACCAACACATTGTATCACATCACATGACACCACATTACATCACGTTGCATCACACACCACACCACATCACTACAGTATATCACATCACCACATTACAACACACCATACCATACCACACCACACCACATCATATTACACCATATCATACCACATCATCCAATACCACACCAAACATTATACAACACCATACCACACCACATCTCATCACACTATACCACATCACACTGCGTCACACCATAACATATCACACCACACAACACACCATTATACCACACCACTCACACACCACTGTACTGACCTAAAGTGATACCATTCTGAACCTATCTCTGAACTAAACATAACATATCACACCACACACAACACACCATGATACCACACCACTCACACACCATTGTACTGATGATAGTGATACCATTCTGAACCAACCTCTGAACTAAACATATCATATCACACCACACACAACACACCATTATACCACACCACTCACACACCACTGTACTGACCTAAAGTGATACCATTCTGAACCAACCTCTGAACTAAACATATATCACACCACACACAACACACCATTATACCACACCACTCACACACCACTGTACTGACCTAAAGTGATACCATTCTGAACCAACCTCTGAACTAAACATATCACACCACACACAACACACCATTATACCACACCACTCACACACCATTGTACTGACCTAAAGTGATACCATTCTGAACCAACCTCTGAACTAAACATATCATATCACACCACACACAACACACCATTATACCACACCATTCACACACCACTGTACTGACCTAAAGTGATACCATTCTGAACCAACCTCTGAACTAAACATATCATATCACACCACACACAACACACCATTATACCACACCACTCACACACCACTGTACTGACCTAAAGTGATACCATTCTGAACCAACCTCTGAACTAAACATATCATATCACACCACACACAACACACCATGATACCACACCACTCACACACCACTGTACTGACCTAAAGTGATACCATTCTGAACCAACCTCTGAACTAAACATAACACACCACACACAACACACCATTATACCACACCACTCACACACCACTGTACTGACCTAAAGTGATACCATTCTGAACCAACCTCTGAACTAAACATATCACACCACACACAACACACCATTATACCACACCACTCACACACCACTGTACTGACCTAAAGTGATACCATTCTGAACCAACCTCTGAACTAAACATATCATATCACACCACACACAACACACCATTATACCACACCATTCACACACCACTGTACTGACCTAAAGTGATACCATTCTGAACCAACCTCTGAACTAAACTGATCTAACTCTGTGCCTATCGACTTTCATCACAGGGGAGAGACAGACAGACAGAGAAATCAGTTGGAGGTATAGACAACACAGAAATGAGAGAGACAAAAAGACGGAGGGAGAAAAACAGAAAGAGAACAAGCGAGGGAGACACAGAAAGCAGACAGATAGGACAGACAGACAGACAGAGACATAAACCGAGGGAGACTGCTTTAGCAAAATCTTTGTACATTTTTATCAACCTTTGACCCCGTCAAAGAGTTTAATACACAAAGAACTAAAGAAGAAGGAACTAAAAGCAAATATACAAAATGGTGATCTGATGTTTTAGTATATAATTCATTGGTATAAACCTTTGATTGCAAGTTTAACAGCTGTCTAGAGTGCCATAAAATTTGTTTACATTACAACAGTAAGACTGAGTTAACTCCCTTCACCTTGAGCGTTTTGACAGCCACCGTCTTGTTGTAGCGTTTCCACACCGCTTCGTACACATGGCCGTACTGACCTCCCCCTGAAACCACATCAACACTGCTGGTCACACACTTCTCCTGCTGCACACACACACACACACACACACACACACACACACACACACACTCACTCACACACACACACACACACACACACACACACCCGAATCCAAACCTCTACCCAAGCAGCATTTCAAGGCGATGTCCGTCTTCTCAATTGCAACCCCCCCCCCCACACACACACACACACACCACACACACACACACACACACAAACCCAGACCCTTAGCAAAGCAGTGTTTAGTGGCAATCTCAGTCCTCCAAATCCACCCTCTGCCAGAAAAAACAGCCCCCCACAACCCTCAACCCTCACCCAAGCAGTGTTTAAAGGCGATCTCAGTGCTCCCCACCCCCCATGCCCACCCGAACCCTCCAGACAACCCTCAACCCTCACCCAAGCAGTGTTTAAAGGCGATCTCAGTGCTCCCCACCCCTCACGCCCACCCGAACCCCCACACAACCCTCACCCAAGCAGTGTTTAAAGGTGATCTCAGTGCTCCCCACCCCCCACGCCCCCCCACACAACCCTCGACCCTCAGCCAAGCGGTGTTCATGGCGATCTCGGTCCTCTCAATCCCATCCCCCAACCCCCACACAACCCTCAACCCTCACCCAAGCAGTGTTTAACTCACTCAGTACGGCCAGTCCTCTCTTCTCCTCTACACAGACCCCTCGGATGTCCAGTGGGTGTCTGAATGACCCAACCTTTAGCTTCCGTCGTCAGAACTTTTGTATTCTTTGTCAACATTCACCTCTTCAGTATAAGAGCCTTCCGCTTGCAATATTTTGATGATGGTAATTGGGGTGAAACGCTGTTAACGTCAATTCTTTCGCCATTCATATGGAGAGAGTTAAAGGCGATCTCGGTCCTCTCAATCCCATCCCCCACACCCCCCCCACACAACCCTCGACCCTCACCCAAGCAGTGTTTAAAGGTGATCTCAGTGCTCCCCACCCCCACACAACCCCAGACCCTCACCCAAGCGGTGCTTCATGGCGATCTCGGTCCTCTCAATCTCCCAGCGGTCGGGCTCAGGGCTGAGGCCGAAGACGGTGGGTTTCTGCCTCTTGGGGGCGGGGTACCTGAGGGTGGTCACCAGTCCGTCAGCCTGCAGGGAGTGGTGGTGAACCAGCTCTGCCAGCGTGTTGAACCGGTGCTCCAGGGTCACATACACCTGGGGGACACACATCGTCATTAACACCTGTGTGTCATTGTCGTCCATGGGTCGCAAACATGTGACACAAATGCACACATGCCTGCACTCGCGCACAATGCATGTGCGCACACACATGTAAACACACATGCACACACACACACACAAAAATGTTCATTCGTTCTTTAGTTTAACGTCTTTTCACTGTAAGTGATATTAGACGAGGGAAGGAAAAAAACCGAGTGGGAGGAGGGGGGGGGGGGGGGGGGGGAATTACTGTGTAGGCATACGAGTAAGTGAAAGTGTGTGTGTGTGTGTGTGTGTGAAAATTACCGATTTAAGTTTTTTGTTTATTTTTTAAACACAAAAATGTATGTAAACACACATCACACCTCCAAATCCTACTCAACCCACCACCCCTTCACCCTTTTTCTCTCACTCACCCCTATCTTTTATAACTCAGTGAACCAACACAAACATCAGGAAGCAATGAACAAAACATCACTGACAAACACACCCCCACACACACCCCATCTACCCCCCTTCAGAACCCCCCCCCCCACCCCCACCCCCCCCTAACTCCCACACCCGACCCCCTAACCCATACTCAACCCCTGCCCCCCCCCCCCCTTCCCCTGAACCCCCACACCCACACACGACCCCCCAACCCACACTCAACCCCCCCAATTCCACCCCCACCCACCCCCCCAAAAAAAACACTCCGACACAGCCACAAAGCCGGCACCTTTCCCTCATCCTCGGTGATGCGGTAGTGGTAGACCCGACCCTCAAAGCGAGCGGAGATGGACCGCTGGCCCGGGGAGCTCTCGCTCTCCCTGACTAGGAAGCTGCCGTTGATGCCGCTCGAGAGCAGGTACTCGGAGGCGTTGCGGGAGATGAGGCCGTGGTACCAGGAGAACTTGTCCAGGCTGTTGACGGGCGCGATGTAGTTGCTGGGCACCCAGCCCACCACCCCACCCCGGTTCTTCACCTCGCACCACTCCCCGCCCTTGTTGTAGCCGATGATCGTCATCTGCTCCCCTGGTGGGCCACACATCATCATCATCATCATCATCATGACCTGTGTGTTGTTCCCCTGGTGGGCCACACATCATCATCATCATCATCATCATCATCATAATCATCATCATGACCTGTGTGTTGTTCCCCTGGTGGGTCACACATCATCATCATCATGACCTGTGTGTTCTTCCCCTGGTGGGCCACACATCATCATCATCATCATCATCATGACCTGTGTGTTGTTCCCCTGGTGGGTCACACATCATCATCATCATCATGACCTGTGTGTTCTTCCCCTGGTGGGCCACACATCATCATCATCATCATCATCATGACCTGTGTGTTGTTCCCCTGGTGGGCCACACATCATCATCATCATCATCATCATCATCATCATGACCTGTGTGCTGTTCCCCTGGTGGGCCACACATCATCATCATCATCATCATCATGACCTGTGTGTTGTTCCCCTGGTGGGCCACACATCATCATCATCATCATCATCATGACCTGTGTGTTGTTCCCCTGGTGGGCCACACATCATCATCATCATCATCATGACCTGTGTGTTGTTCCCCTGGTGGGTCACACATCATCATCATCATCATCATGACCTGTGTGTTGGTCCCCTGGTGGGCCACACATCATCATCATCATCATCATCATCATGATGACCTGTGTGTTGTTCCCCTGGTGGGTCACACATCATCATCATCATCATCATGACCTGTGTGTTGGTCCCCTGGTGGGTCACACATCATCATCATCATCATCATCATCATCATCATCATGACCTGTGTGTTGTTCCCCTGGTGGGTCACACATCATCATCATCATCATCATCATCATCATCATCATGACCTGTGTGTTGTTCCCCTGGTGGGTCACACATCATCATCATCATCATCATCATCATCATCATCATGACCTGTGTGTTGGTCCCCTGGTGGGTCACACATCATCATCATCATCATCATCATCATCATCATCATGACCTGTGTGCTGTTCCCCTGGTGGGTCACACATCATCATCATCATCATGACCTGTGTGTTGTTCCCCTGGTGGGCCACACATCATCATCATCATCATCATCATCATCATGACCTGTGTGCTGTTCCCCTGGTGGGTCACACATCATCATCATCATCATCATCATCATCATCATCATGACCTGTGTGCTGTTCCCCTGGTGGGCCACACATCATCATCATCATCATCATGACCTGTGTGTTGTTCCCCTGGTGGGCCACACATCATCATCATCATCATCATCATGACCTGTGTGTTGTTCCCCTGGTGGGCCACACATCATCATCATCATCATCATGACCTGTGTGTTCTTCCCCTGGTGGGTCACACATCATCATCATCATCATGACCTGTGTGTTGGTCCCCTGGTGGGCCACACATCATCATCATCATCATCATGACCTGTGTGCTGTTCCCCTGGTGGGTAACACATCATCATCATCATCATCATCATGACCTGTGTGTTGTTCCCCTGGTGGGTAACACATCATCATCATCATCATCATGATGACCTGTGTGTTGTTCCCCTGGTGGGCCACACATCATCATCATCATCATGACCTGTGTGTTGTTCCCCTGGTGGGTCACACATCATCATCATCATCATCATCATCATCATGACCTGTGTGATGTTCCCCTGGTGGGTCACACATCATCATCATCATCATCATCATCATCATCATCATCATGACCTGTGTGATGTTCCCCTGGTGGGCCACACATCATCATCATCATCATCATGACCTGTGTGCTGTTCCCCTGGTGGGCCACACATCATCATCATCATCATCATCATCATCATCATCATGACCTGTGTGTTGTTCCCCTGGTGGGTAACACATCATCATCATCATCATCATCATCATCATCATCATGACCTGTGTGTTGTTCCCCTGGTGGGTCACACATCATCATCATCATCATCATCATCATCATGACCTGTGTGTTGTTCCCCTGGTGGGTCACACATCATCATCATCATCATCATCATCATCATCATCATCATGACCTGTGTGATGTTCCCCTGGTGGGCCACACATCATCATCATCATCATCATGACCTGTGTGCTGTTCCCCTGGTGGGTAACACATCATCATCATCATCATCATCATGACCTGTGTGTTGTTCCCCTGGTGGGTAACACATCATCATCATCATCATCATCATGACCTGTGTGTTGGTCCCCTGGTGGGTCACACATCATCATCATCATCATCATCATCATGACCTGTGTGTTGGTCCCCTGGTGGGTCACACATCATCATCATCATCATCATCATCATGACCTGTGTGCTGTTCCCCTGGTGGGCCACACATCATCATCATCATCATCATGACCTGTGTGATGTTCCCCTGGTGGGTCACACATCATCATCATCATCATCATCATCATCATCATCATGACCTGTGTGTTGTTCCCCTGGTGGGTCACACATCATCATCATCATCATCATCATCATCATGACCTGTGTGTTGTTCCCCTGGTGGGTCACACATCATCATCATCATCATCATGACCTGTGTGTTGTTCCCCTGGTGGGTCACACATCATCATCATCATCATCATCATCATGACCTGTGTGTTGTTCCCCTGGTGGGTCACACATCATCATCATCATCATCATGACCTGTGTGATGTTCCCCTGGTGGGTCACACATCATCATCATCATCATCATCATCATGACCTGTGTGTTGTTCCCCTGGTGGGTCACACATCATCATCATCATCATCATGACCTGTGTGCTGTTCCCCTGGTGGGCCACACATCATCATCATCATCATCATCATCATGACCTGTGTGTTGTTCCCCTGGTGGGCCACACATCATCATCATCATCATCATCATCATGACCTGTGTGTTGGTCCCCTGGTGGGTCACACATCATCATCATCATCATCATCATCATGACCTGTGTGTTGTTCCCCTGGTGGGCCACACATCATCATCATCATCATCATCATGACCTGTGTGTTCTTCCCCTGGTGGGTCACACATCATCATCATCATCATCATGACCTGTGTGCTGTTCCCCTGGTGGGTCACACATCATCATCATCATCATCATCATCATGACCTGTGTGTTGTTCCCCTGGTGGGTAACACATCATCATCATCATGATGACCTGTGTGTTGTTCCCCTGGTGGGCCACACATGACATCATCATCATCATCATCATGACCTGTGTGTTGTTCCCCTGGTGGGTCACACATCATCATCATCATCATCATCATGACCTGTGTGTTGTTCCCCTGGTGGGCCACACATGACATCATCATCATCATCATCATGACCTGTGTGTTGTTCCCCTGGTGGGCCACACATCATCATCATCATCATCATGACCTGTGTGATGTTCCCCTGGTGGGCCACACATCATCATCATCATCATCATCATGACCTGTGTGTTGTTCCCCTGGTGGGCCACACATCATCATCATCATCATCATCATGACCTGTGTGTTGTTCCCCTGGTGGGCCACACATCATCATCATCATCATCATGACCTGTGTGATGTTCCCCTGGTGGGCCACACATCATCATCATCATCATCATCATGACCTGTGTGTTGGTCCCCTGGTGGGCCACACATCATCATCATCATCATCATCATGACCTGTGTGTTGTTCCCCTGGTGGGCCACACATGACATCATCATCATCATCATCATGACCTGTGTGTTGTTCCCCTGGTGGGCCACACATCATCATCATCATCATCATCATGACCTGTGTGTTGTTCCCCTGGTGGGTCACACATCATCATCATCATCATCATCATGACCTGTGTGTTGTTCCCCTGGTGGGCCACACATGACATCATCATGACCTGTCTGAGCTCCTGGTGTTTCACACACAACAACATCAACTCCGTGTTGATCCCCTGTAAACTGTCACTCACACAACATCACATCAACATCACCTGTATCACTCACCTAGTGTGTCACACACACACAACACCACATCAACATCACCTATGTCACTCACCTAGTGTGTCACACACACACATCAACATCACCTATGTCACTCACCTAGTGTGTCACACACACACATCAACATCACATCAACATCACCTGTGTCACTCACCTAGTGTGTCACACACACACATCAACATCACCTATGTCACTCACCTAGTGTGTCACACACACACATCAACATCACCTATGTCACTCACCTAGTGTGTCACACACACACATCAACATCAACATAACCTGTGTCTCTACCCTGGTGTGTCACACACACACAAATTTTCCTAACTAAATCCTGGCCCCCACCAAAAAAAAACCCCAAAAACTATCACACAGCAAACTGACAGTGGGTGGTACTGTACCTTTGAGAATGCTGAGCTGGTTGTCGCCCCCTGCCTGGAAGTCGTAGAGGGCCACAAAGAGGTTGGGGTCGTCTTCGTCCTGCTGCCCAGCCAGCAGGTTCTCCTTGGACATCCATCGTGCCCCCAGCAGGTCATGGGGTGCCGGGGCTTCCGGCAGCGGTCGGCTCTGCAGTAACGCTTCTGCACACCCACATTTGATGTTGTCTGGATGTCACACTGAGGAATTTGTTGTGGTCAGAGATAGATAGATAGATAGATAGGGGTACCCGCAACGGTCAGCTCTGCACTAACGCTTCTGCACACAGTTTTTGCTTTCTGTATTTCACACAGAAATATCTGTTGAGGCCAAAGAGTAATATAATGAGGAATATAATGCAATTACAATGAGTGATGATAGGAGTGAAGAAGATGATGCTGTACGGCTTCCAGTAACAGTGGGCTCTGTAGTAACGCTTCTCCACACCCATGTTTTATTGTCACACCGTATTTCATAACCATGTGGCATGACAAAAACACCTGCAGAAGATTGTCAGAGGGTCATCAGTGGTGCCTCCACAACCCCACCTGGGGTTACGAGACTGATGACAAAGACGATGACGTACTTCAGAGAAATCAGTTGTGGCAAAAGAGTAATACAATAGTCGCTGGAATACAGTACAATGCCACTGAATGATGATACTGCTGTGGGGGTTTCTGCCAGTGATTAGCTCTGCAGGTACCCTTCTGCACACCTACATTTTTTGCTTTCTGTATTTCACACAGAATTTTATACTGTTGTGGCCATAGACAGATAGATAGATATGGATACTAATATAGCGCCTTTTTTCTCGATCAGAGACCAAGCTCTAAGTGCTTTACAAACACAGGGTCATTGCACAACAGGCTGTGTACCTGGGTAGAACTGACTGACGGCTTGCCACTGGGCACTCATCATTGGTTTCCTGTGTCGTTCAGTCAGATTTCAGGCAGACACACATTCACACTCCACAATAAGACTGATGAAGATACTGCTGTAAGGCCTCCATAAAGCGGCCAACTCTGCAGCAACCTTTCACCACCCCCACAACAGTTAGGGTAACACTTTTAGGGGGGGGGGGGGGGGGGGGGATATATGCGTACATAGATGGGTCCACAGAGAGATATATATATCCACAGAGAGAGAGTGAGAGAGAGAGATTAGACTTTGCAACTGGTGAAACAATATCACAAGGGGGGGAGGGGGGGGGGGGACACAGTTTTCCCACTGTGATGGTATTGCAGTGTACAACTGATCCCTACTGATCTATGACCAAGGGTTCTCCCGAGTCTTCACAACACTGACTGGCGAAATATCTGTCACTTCACACACACACACACACCCTCTCTTCCCTTCCCCCCTTCCTCTCCCCCCCCTCCCCCTCGAAGTGACCAACACTTTTCCCACAACAATAGGCTGAGTCACTGGCCAAACATCTGCCCCACCCCCACCCCCCCACCCCCTTTTTTTTCCTTACAAAATGACCCACACTTTCTCCACAGGACAGGACTGTCACTGGCAAAATCACCGCCCACTCCCAGCCCCTGAAAATTACACACACTTTCTCCTTCTGTCCCAGTCCATGTTCCCTGTGAAAGGCAATGCTGTCTACTCCGTGGTGAAAGGCAATGCTGTCTACTTGGTGGTGAAAGGCAATGCTGTCTACTTGGTGGTGAAAGGCAATGCTGTCTACTTGGTGGTGAAAGCAGCAATGCTGTCTACTTGGTAGTGAAAGCAGCAATGCTGTCTACTTGGTAGTGAAAGGCAATGCTGTCTACTTGGTGGTGAAAGCGGCAATGCTGTCTACTTGGTGGTGAAAGCAGCAATGCTGTCTACTTGGTGGTGAAAGCAGTAATGCTGTCTACTTGGTGGTGAAAAGGCAATGCTGTCTACTTGGTGGTGAAAGGCAATGCTGTCTACTTGGTGGTGAAAGGCAATGCTGTCTACTCGGTGGTGAAAGGCAATGCTGTCAGTATACTTGGTGGTGAAAGCAGCAATGCTGTCTACTTGGTGGTGAAAGGCAATGCTGTCTACTTGGTGGTGAAAGGCAATGCTGTCTACTTGGTGGTGAAAGGCAATGCTGTCTACTTGGTGATGAAAGCAGCAATGCTGTCTACTTGGTGGTGAAAGCAGCAATGCTGTCTACTTGGTGGTGGAAGCAGCAATGCTGTCTACTTGGTGGTGGAAGCAGCAATGCTGTCTACTTGGTGGTGAAAGCAGCAGTGCTGTCTACTCGGTGGTGAAAGGCAATGCTGTCTACTTGGTGATGAAAGCAGCAATGCTGTCTACTTGGTGATAAAAGCGGCAATGCTGTCTACTTGGTGGTGAAAGCAGAAATGCTGTCTACTTGGTGATAAAAGCGGCAATGCTGTCTACTTGGTGGTGAAAGCAGCAATGCTGTCTACTTGGTGATGAAAGCAGCAATGCTGTCTACTTGGTGGTGAAAGCAGCAATGCTGTCTACTTGGTGGTGAAAGCAGCAATGCTGTCTACTTGGTGGTGAAAGGTAATGCTGTCTACTTGGTGGTGAAAGGTAATGCTGTCTACTTGGTGGTGGTGAAAGAGGTAATGCTGTCTACTTGGTGGTGAAAGGTAATGCTGTCTACTTGGTGGTGAAAGGTAATGCTGTCTACTTGGTGGTGAAAGGTAATGCTGTCTACTTGGTGGTGAAAGTAGCAATGCTGTCTACTTGGTGGTGAAAGGTAATGCTGTCTACTTGGTGGTGAAAGGTAATGCTGTCTACTTGGTGGTGAAAGGTAATGCTGTCTACTTGGTGGTGAAAGCGGCAATGCTGTCTACTTGGTGGTGAAAGTAGCAATGCTGTCTACTTGGTGATGAAAGCAGCAATGCTGTCTACTTGGTGGTGAAAGCGGCAATGCTGTCTACTTGGTGGTGAAAGCGGCAATGCTGTCTACTTGGTGGTGAAAGCAGCAATGCTGTCTATATCCTAAATGCGACAACTCACACTCCATCACATATATCCTAAATGTGACAACTCACACTCCATCACATATATCCTAAATGCGACAACTCACACTCCATCACATATATCCTAAATGCGACAACTCACACTCCATGTACGTACATATCCTAAATGTGACAACTCACACTCCATCACATATATCCTAAATGTGACAACTCACACTCCATCACATATATCCTAAATGCGACAACTCACACTCCATGTACGTATATATCCTAAATGTGACAACTCACACTCCATCACATATATCCTAAATGCGACAACTCACACTCCATCACATATATCCTAAATGTGACAACTCACACTCCATCACATATACACTAAAACCTAAGTGAACAACTGAGATAAGATCAATCACAGTAAAAATGTCTAAACATATATTAATGGGTGATTATATCTTCTTTTTTTTTCTTTTTTTAAAAATTTACTGCCTGTAACTTCAAAAACAGTAAGCAGAAACACATAACAGTCTCTCAAAATAATGCACGATTCAGTTTAAGTTTTGTTATGGGTTGTTGAACTATACAAAGCAAATAGTCTGGTGCATTACAATATACACATACACATAAAGAACCAAAAGACTAATGCAGAGGTAAATCAACATGACGAGGGGGGGTGGGGGGGGAATCAGTTTATCAAAATCTGTTTCATAAAGGTGATTTGATTCATTGAAAAACAGAAATCTGTGCTATTAAGTTCATATGCACAATTGTGACATTGACAAAAAGAAAATACGTAACAAAGAGTGGATGGTGAGAGTCTTTTACATTCAGTATGTGCTTTATGCACACATGCACATTCCCACCAGAAAACACACACACACACACACACACACAAATCCCCTACACAGAATCACACACTCACACACACACAAAGACAAATCACACACTCACACACACACAAAGACAAACAAACCCCTACACACACACACACACACACACACAAACACAACCCAACCCCCACACACACTGACAAACAATAGACAAGGTGCCCAACAAGACAGCCACCCACATGTTTGCAAACCAGTGATATTTTTAGTGGAGGACATGATGCAACCCCCATGCCACCAGGGAAATCAATAGGCAGTGCCCTGATCACCATCATTCTATATATTGCCTTGATGCAAGGGTGCTGACGTTAGCTTCTAATGTGCGTTTGGCATCACAGGCACACCTAGTGGTGACACACAGAAAAAGGCAAGTCAGCAGTTACCACAACAGATTGGGAATAAGATTCAGTTTCTTTTTCTTTTTCTTTTTTTGGTGGGGTGAGGGGGGATGTAGGGGTACAGGATGGTGGGAGGGGTATATATTTTTTTTGACAGCATCTGGAAATATCTTGCTTTCTGGGAGAGGAGGGGTGGTTGTGCTGGAGGGTATCAATTTATTACTAGTAGTAGTAGTGGTAGTTGTAGTAGTATCATTATTATCATTATCATCACCATCATTAATATCACTATTAAATAGGGCTGGGGGTCACATTCTTATGTTCATTATTGTTATCATTACTATTACTATCACTATCAATCATGTACATATTATCATTATCATAATTATTTTGTCATTTTAAAAATGTGTATTTGATTTGTAGTTCCAGCAGCAGAAGTAGCAGACATCTTCTGTGTGATTAATTCAGACTGCTTCCCCAGGGGAAACCACCCCCGCAATAAAGCAACCCCCATCATCCCCCCTCTACTCACCTACCACCTCCAGCCTAATCCTCTGAACTTTTTTCATTTTATTCTACTTTTCTCTTTCACTGTCTCCATAACATTTAATTGTCGAATGATTTTTGTACAGATTTGTGTCAGAGAGAAAAAAAATCTTTATCTTCAGTATTACCGTTCTTCTGCCAGCTCTGCAAAACGCTATTGATATAAAGATACTATGTATAAATCATCCTTTCACACAGAGGGCTAGTATCCAGGTCACCCACCAGATGATCTGGTGGGGGTGGAGGGTGGGGGAAGGAGAAACCAATTCTGGGTCATTTTTCAAGTGGTTGACAAGGGGCCTGGGAAATGGTTGAAACAGCCGTGAGGGTGATCTGTTCCTTCCGTTGGAACAGGTCTGATTCGCCTGGAGCTTCCTGTTTTGCCTCCTCTTTCATGGCGCCGCCACCATCAACACTTGTCAGGCTGACTCTTTGTCCTCTTTCACCTACCACACATTCCTGTTTTGCCTATTCACCATCTCTCTCTCTAAAACACAAGCTTACACACAGTCACGCACGTGATCTGTTCAAGGGCATTGAAATATGTCTGTGTTCAAATTCCAATAATGCTCAGATTGCCAACAGAACAGCAGTTTGATTACTGTTTGCTTAACCCTTTCAGCGCCAGAGAATTTGCTGTAAAGAAAAATATATACAGAAAATGAAATAAAAATTTTTTAAGTGCTCTCCTAATTGCCTAGGAATCTGGAGGATTCATGGTTTTTTTTGTTTGTTTGTTGTTGTTGTTGTTGTTTTGTTGTTGGTTATTAATTTTTCCAGCACAAAACTATAGGTGATACAGAAAGAAAATAAATGCTTTTGTAAAGGAAAATGAATGTAGATTCTAAACACGGGCTTCCTTCCCAATTATTTTGATTGTGGATAACTATTCAGACATTTGAAAGTGAAGACAATTTTTCTGCATCAAAAAAGTCTATTTCCATCTCCATTGAATAACATCCAACATTTTTTATTTTTCAAATGCTGCTGCAGATAGCATATTTACTGTCAGATCTGAAGAAATTAAAAAGGTCATAAATGTATGATAACAAATCACAACTCATACCTATATACATGTAACGTTGTGATGAACTGTCCTGACATGACAAATGTGGGTTAAGTCAACCCAAAAAAGTCAGTCCTGTTCTCAGAAACTGAGCAGTCAAGCTGATTGACAGCTAAGTGCTTTCTCTCTTCACAACAGGAAGTTCTTTGATGACACTCACTCCCTCCAGGTTGCACCTGGGCCGATTACAGTGCCTGCCATGCATCCAATTAGCCCACTCTTCAAAACCAGTCAGCCATCTGATGAGTCACAAAAAGTGTGAAGAAATAAAAATGTATGTTTACCATCCACTGCACTTTCGACCTTGGGTTTCATAAGAATCATGGATTCCTGGTTGTGTTCAGTGAAAGAACAGTTTATCTATTTCCATCCATGGCCAGCCCCCCTTCCATGCCCAATGACTGGCGTTTGTCTTAGTGTTCAGTGAAAGAACAGTTTATCTATTTCCATCCATGGCCAGCCCCCCTTCCATGCCCAATGACTGGCGTTTGTCTTAGTGTTCAGTGAAAGAACAGTTTATCTATTTCCATCCATGGCCAGCCCCCCTTCCATGCCCAATGACTGGCATTTGTCTTAGTGTTCAGTGAAAGAACAGTTTATCTATTTCCATCCATGGCCAGCCCCCCTTCCATGCCCAATGACTGGCGTTTGTCTTAGTGTTCAGTGAAAGAACAGTTTATCTATTTCCATCCATGGCCAGCCCCCCTTCCATGCCCAATGACTGGCGTTTGTCTTATTTCCTTACGCCACTCCTCTCCCTCTCCTCCCCCTCTTCCCATACTGTGTGCTTGTACTCTGTCAGTCATTGTCACCTGCTCAAAAATGCTGTCTAAATGGAAGGATGGGCAAAACAAGCATCAAATGGGCTGTACGTTTCATCACTGCTGACATTCATCTTCATGTTCAAACCAATCATCAGACAAGAGAGATCCATCTCCATCCATGTACCTATCCATAATTAACTGCACAGCCTGCAAAATAGTGCAGATTTACTGACTGGGACTGTCTTTGCTGGACAAAGTTTCTGACACTGTTTTCTGCATTTAGGGCACTCCACAAGGCCCAATTAGCAAGTCACTGCTGAGAAGAAAGGAGCCTTCCATCTGACATATGCCTATCTAAATATTATTCCTATAAACCAGTCACGTCAAACTAACCATTTAGAGTCTCTTTATGTTCACCGAACCAAACTCTGATAAAGGAAAAAGTGGAATAGATGCAGGACATCAAAAGACATAGATTCTCGGGAAGCGCTTTGTGTTTGATGTCATGCACTGAACAGGTTAATATACATAATACAGCTGATGACTTTTACACCACACAGACAAAATGAGAACAGGCAAATCAGGATCACCAATGCAGAGAAAGGCGAATCAGAATTGGCAAAACAAGAGCAGGCGATGACACCCCTAACTGGCCTAAGGACACGGCTTTTCTGCACAATCACCATTCTTCATCACAAATCTCTGCTGTCAGTGCTCCAGACGACAGACGAGTTCAGAAAGAAAAAACAATCATTACACGACACCACAAACAGTATTTAAATAAAGTTAAAAACAACAACATACTACTGAAAACTTCAAGTTAAAAAGCATACATCATACAAAACTCACTCCAACTTGCCCTGTTAAAACAGTTCATTAAAAAAACTACAAAAAACCAAATGATATACAACTGATGATTTTCTGTTTGTTTTATTTACCATGACACAGAACATGACATCACTCACTTTTCTTCCTACACATGCATTGCATGTCAGTCACCAGTGGTGGCTCCCCTCCCCACACACACCACACGACACACACACAACACACCACTCTGTGGAAGGTACAGCACAAAACAGTCCAGCTGACTGCTATTTCATTTCTCTCGGCAGCTGTGATGCTGCAGGTTTGTTGTCATTGCCCTCAGTGTTTACAGTACGCTACAGTTGACTCCCTCTTTTCTCTTCCCTTCCCTGCAAAAGCAAGCAAGCCAGCGCGGACTTCTGTCTATTTTGGGTTTTGTTACCATGCGGCTACACGTGCAATTAGCTGGCTTGCTACAATGAGTGCATCCGTGACCTTTAGACCTCGAAAACTGCAACATGTCTTTGGGAAAAGATGATTGAATATAAAGTATCAGCTGTCGTTTTACTGCTAATCACAAAGACATTCGCACGCATGCGCAAAGATACACACACACAAACACACACACACACACATTTGCCCACATACATCATGCAGAGCTAGAGACACATATGCACGCACTCACACACACACACACAAGAGAGCTAGCAAATGGATGTATCTATTTATATACATTTGATAGCTCACACACACGCAAGCACGCATGTACACACACACGCGCAGGGCTTGGTGAATCTTCACCTAAAAACATACTATGTGTATAGACATCAAACTGAAGAACACACACACACTCTCATGCACACACACACACACACACACACACACACACACACACACGTACACACACCCCTAACACACACAATCATGAAGAAACTTTGCTGGCTGTACAAAACGCACACTGCCTGCAGTTTAAGTCCACACACGCCTGAGAGCAAAGCTTCCATTATACATATGCCACGCCCTCCCTTCTGTCACCTCACAGGGACATTGGGTGGGG
>NC_134906.1:29894480-29926980 GCF_041734735.1 Babylonia areolata
CTAATTCTGACCCAGACAGTCACCACTGAGAGTGGGGAAGGAGCGTGGACAAGGCACTCTCCACTGTCATCTAATTCTGACCCAGACAGTCACCACTGAGAGTGGGGAAGGAACGTGGACAAGGCACTCTCCACTGTCATCTAATTCTGACCCAGACAGTCACCACTGAGAGTGGGGAAGGAGCGTGGACAAGGCACTCTCCACTGTCATCTAATTCTGACCCAGACAGTCACCACTGAGAGTGGGGAAGGAACGTGGACAAGGCACTCTCCACTGTCATCTAATTCTGCCCAGGAACGTGGACAAGGCACTCTCCACTATCATCTAATTCTGACCCAGACAGTCACCACTGAGAGTGGGGAAGGAACGTGGACAAGGCACTCTCCACTGTCATCTAATTCTAACCCAGACAGTCACCACTGAGAGTGGGGAAGGAACGTGGACAAGGCACTCTCCACTGTCATCTAATTCTGACCCAGACAGTCACCACTGAGAGTGGGGAAGGAACGTGGACAAGGCACTCTCCACTATCATCGAATTCTGACCCAGACAGTCTCCACTGAGAGAGTGGGGAAGGAACGTGGACAAGGCACTCTCCACTGTCATCTAATTCTGACCCAGACAGTCACCACTGAGAGTGGGGGTGGAACGTGGACAAGGCACTCTCCACTATCATCTAATTCTGACCCAGACAGTCTCCACTGAGAGAGTGGGGAAGGAACGTGGACAAGGCACTCTCCACTGTCATCTAATTCTGACCCAGACAGTCACCACAGCAGCTGCCTCCACTGCTTTTCTGACAGTCATCGTCAGTAAGTGAAACATGACTGATCTGATCCATCATACATACACTCGCATCTTTTAAATCTCGTCTCAAAACTCGACTTTTCCCTCAGCAGTAAGTTCAATTGTGGCAGGTCCACTTCCTTTGTGTTAGCTGTGCTTGACTATGTATGTATACATATGTATGTGTACATAACTACATGCATGTATATGAATGTGTATTGTGTGTGCGTGCGTTTATGTAAGTTTGTGCCTGCCTATGTGTATGTATGTGTTAGGGTAGCTGTTAGATACACATGTATTGTTAAAATGTATGTATGCAGTGTGTGTGTGTGTGTGTGTGTGTGTGTGTGTGTGTGTGTGTGTGTGTGTGTGTGTGTGTGTGTGTGTGTGTGTGTAGTCATATTTTGGTGTGTGTATGTAACATAGATGTCATGTTTTATGTTAACAAAGCGTTTTTGTAAAGCACCTAGAGCAGATTTCTGGATAGTGTGCTATATAAGTATCCATTATTATTATTATACACTGATACATACTATATCTTACATATATATATATACATATGCACTTCCCCTGGCTACAGAGTGCTCAATCAAGCCTCACTGCCTGCCTGTCACTGGTCAGAGTGGCTGAGAGTGCACTGGGCCCAGTGAGAAAGTGTCACATGTTGGTGTGACAGTGAGACACTGACCCCACAAGGCTGGGGGTGGGGGTGGGGGTGGGGATGCCAGGGTGGGGGGGAGAATAGAACATCAAATCCATTCCGTGGACTTGCGAGGTTTCTCAGTATCTGTGTCAACTGTCTGCCAACAACATGTGCATGTTTACAACAACAACAAAAAATTTGTGCTCCATTTGCATACAAGGACATATCTATCATACATGTATGTAGACCGTACATGTGTAAAGATGAGTCATTCCTAATTATACATTATATGCAAAATGTAAACATGTGTAAAGATCAGAATCACTCCAAGTCACATATGTTGACAGTGCATGTGTGTAAAAAGAGGAGATTCACTCTGAATCATATATGTTGAAAGTGCATGTGTGTAAAAAGATGAGAATCATTCTGAATCCCACACTGACAGAATGATACATACGCATGTAGAGGGTACATGTGTGTAAAAAGATGAGAAGCAGTCCAAATACTTCAACAACAGTGACTGTTGTCAAAATACCATCTTACGCACACACACACACACACACACACACACAGAGTATACACACACGCACACACACACACACAGACAGCATACACATACACAGTACACGCACACACTCACATTAAGGGTAATGATAGTAACATAGCCATTGTAATTGATAACTAGAATAAATCAATAAATAATGAAAAAAAACACATATAAAGAAGGGGGAGGGTATCATATATATATAAAAAAAAACAAAAAAACCCACCTTGTTCCCACTCTTCCCCAAAGAAAAAAATGATAACAATGACGAGTGAACGGTCAGGATTAAGTCAGTGGGAGGAGGTCATTCGTCATACCACCATATCACCACAGCAGTGTGCAAGCACAGGATTAAGTCAGTGTGAGGAGGTCATTCGTCATACCACCATATCACCACAGCAGTGTGCAAGCACAGGATTAAGTCAGTGTGAGGAGGTCATTCGTCATACCACCATATCACCACGGCAGTGTGCAAGCACAGGATTAAGTCAGTGTGAGGAGGTCATTCGTCATACCACCATATCACCACGGCAGTGTGCAAGCACAGGATTAAGTCAGTGTGAGGAGGTCATTCGTCATACCACCATATCACCACGGCAGTGTGCAAGCACAGGATTAAGTCAGTGTGAGGAGGTCATTCGTCATACCACCATATCACCACGGCAGTGTGCAAGCACAGGATTAAGTCAGTGTGAGGAGGTCATTCGTCATACCACCATATCACCACGGCAGTGTGCAAGCACAGGATTAAGTCAGTGTGAGGAGGTCATTCGTCATACCACCATATCACCACGGCAGTGTGCAAGCACAGGATTAAGTCAGTGTGAGGAGGTCATTCGTCATACCACCATATCACCACGGCAGTGTGCAAGCACAGGATTAAGTCAGTGTGAGGAGGTCATTCGTCATACCACCATATCACCACGGCAGTGTGCAAGCACAGGATTAAGTCAGTGTGAGGAGGTCATTCGTCATACCACCATATCACCACGGCAGTGTGCAAGCACAGGATTAAGTCAGTGTGAGGAGGTCATTCGTCATACCACCATATCACCACAGCAGTGTGCAAGCACAGGATTAAGTCAGTGTGAGGAGGTCATTTGTCATACCACCATATCACCACAGCAGTGTGCAAGCACAGGATTAAGTCAGTGTGAGGAGGTCATTTGTCATACCACCATATCACCACAGCAGTGTGCAAGCACAATCACAAACATCACGCTGACCAACAAGACAACCAAGATGCAAAGCTGTCCAACACAAATCGCTCCAAGTCACATGTTCCACTGAATGCAGGGCACCGTGAAGAGATCCAGGTTTTGACACACAAATGAAGGACATGGAGGTATGTGGTGAACAGCTTGGAAGAAGGAGGAGAAGAAGAAGAAAAAGGAGGAGCAGAAGAAGATCGAGGAGGAGGAGGAGGAGGAGGAGCAGGAGCAGCAGAAGAAGAAGATGGAGGAGGAGCAGCAGCAGAAGAAGATGGAGGAGGAGCAGCAGCAGAAGAAGAGGAGGAGCAGCAGCAGCAGAAGAAGAAGATGGAGGAGGAGCAGCAGCAGAAGATGAAGGAGGAGGAGGAGGAGGAGCAGCAGCAGCAGCAGCAGAAGAAGAAGATGGAGGAGGAGCAGCAGCAGAAGAAGAAGGAGGAGGAGCAGCAGCAGCAGAAGATGGAGGAGGAGGAGCAGAAGAAGAAGGAGGAGGAGGAGGAGGAGGAGGAGGAGGAGGAGCAGGAGCAGCAGCAGCAGAAGATGGAGGAGGAGCAGCAGCAGCAGAAGATGAAGGAGGAGGAGGAAGAGGAGGAGCAGCAGCAGCAGAAGAAGAAGATGGAGGAGGAGGAGCAGAAGAAGATCAAGGAGGAGGAGGAGGAGGAGGCGGAGCAGCAGAAGATGAAGGAGGAGGAGGAAGAGAAGAAGGAAAAGAAGAAAAGCAGTAGAGGAAAAAGAAGAAGAAAGAGAAGAAGAAAGAAAAAGGTGGTGTTAGAGAAGTGCAGACCATGCAGGACACGCTAAAGGATGCTGGCACCATGTGGGTTTTGGCCTCATTCACTTGTGGAGGCAATCAGTTAGTCACCAGCACATGCATCCACTGCATCATGAGTACAAAAGTGGTCAATAGTTCAGCAACTTCACAGAACAGCTATATTTACAGCACAGAATTAATATCATGTCCAGTACCTGAGGACATCAAAACCAAGGAGTAAAATGCCTCATGTTGACAAAAAACACGAACAAAAAGCATACACATGTGAATGAACACTCGCAGTCAACAAAACAAAGATAACTGAGACAATTACATTAATGGCATACAGACAAACCTTTGCATTCAAGACAGTAAAACAGATATATAAATACAATGAGTCCAAATAAGCGAATAACAATGCAAGAAAGAACACAGCCAATCACACACCCGGAAACGGAACCAAGAATGATGCACAAACCAAGGCCTCCATCCCATCCAGACCTGATCCAAGGAGAAAAGATTAATAACGCTAAGAGAACAGCAACACCTTCATTCTGGCTCACTGCTTGTCGGACATTTCTCGTTGCTTATTGTTCAGCCCACAGCAACAGGGCCTATCAGAACTCCCCAACCAAATAAAAGAAAAATCATGTTAAACACAATACTGTATCACACCTGGAAAACAACATTCAAAAAGAAAGAGTAAAACCGACAAAAAATACAAAGTTTATGACATTATCTTATTCAACCCTGCACCCAAGCAGTGCTATGGCTTCAAAATTAGTTTCGTTAATTAAAACATTTTACATGCTCGTACACAGCATTCATAAACCGTAAGCAAAGAGAACTTACGTCTACAGAATTTCCGGCAGTGTCCTCATACATGTGTCGATTAGGAGGAAAAACTAGTCAATTTCAATATATTTTCTGCTTTTTGGGCAAGAACATGGAAATGAAGCCTGCCAAGGGTGTAAACTTCCCAGGGTTGACTGGATTTACTATCAGTATTAAGCTCAATCAGAAAAATCACGCTATCTTGAGGACACCAGCCCTTCTGCTCAATTCATCTCCTCCAGCTTAAAAAAAAGTCATATAAGAACAATTTTAAATTCTTCAAAGCCATGCAAAAAAATACATGAAAACACCCATCCAGATATACAGGCCCATTTTTTAAAGTAAAACAGACAAATAACGTCTAGCCAGAACGAAGCTATTGCTGCTCTCTACAGACGCTTCATATGCACGGATGGGGCAGATTACTGGTTTTGGTTAGTATCAAGGGCACAGAAGGGGTCACGAACCAACATGAACAGGGTCAAGGCCATCTGTGTGGGTGGCCAGCCACTGTTGGAGAGCGGGTGCGGTCCTGACGCTGTCGGGGATGGACTGTAAGGTGGCCGCTGCAGCTCCTCCCACCCCGCCACCTTCACACCAAGGGCACGTAATCAGGGCATAAAGCAACAGGGAGGGGAGGGGAGGGGGGGGCTGTATGCATGTAATGATGTACACTAGCAAACCTGGCAATTTTCACCACAATCATCATCATCATCATCATCACACCTTCACAGCAAGGGCACATAATCAGGGCATAAAGCAACAGAGGGAGAGGGTGGGTGTGTGGGGGGGGTTGGGGGTGGGGAGAGGGGGCACTGAATACATTCACAGAGAAAGCCTGGCAGTTTTCACCACAATCATCATCATCGTTATCATTGTCATCGTCGTCATCAGGTCCATCAACCCCTTCACTGCTGAACTTTGCTGTTGGCAATGGTCCAACCGAGACAAACTAGTTAGTTGTGGTCAGAGTTACCTGGGCCTGATCCAGGGCAGCGGAGCTTTGAATAAACTCACGAGATCAGTGTGGCATGGGTTTGGGGTTCACTCACCACAGTGTGTGTGCTTTTTTCAGTGGTGTCATTGGTTTTGCTAAACAAAAGTCATCTTCTTCTTCATTTGTGGGCTGCAACTCCCAAGTTCACTCGTATGTACACCAGTGGGCTTTTACGTACATTCATGACCATTTTTACCCCATGACCATTTTTACCCCGCCGCTGAACAAAAGTCATACAAGAGGTCTACATACAGAGTGGTACATTACTGAATCCCGACCTGTGAGCTCTTTCTTATCTCATTCTCCACGAGGTGACAGCCCTTCAGTGACAAGTATACCCATCAGCAGCATTCAAAGAATTAACCCTTTCACCACTGAACCTTCATGAAATAAGATCAGTGTGAATGGGGTATAAAAAGAAAAAGAAAAAAAGTGCAGTTACTACAATCTGTGTACTTAGCAGTGTAACTGATTTTTTTTTTTTTTTTTTTTTTTTTTTGTCCAAAAAATGCTATTCAATAATATAGTTTGAAGAGAAAAAAAGTCTGAGCTACAGGATAAAGAATGATGACAGACAATTCCTGGCTTGTAATGTTGGCGAAGTCTGACCTCATTCAAGTGACAACAGTTAAAGAACCAGCATCTCACCAAATGCAGTCCAGGGGTCAATAACTAAATACAATGAACTGTACATCATTATACAAAATAATACAATGACAATACTTAGTTATGGCAGCTTCCAATAACTTGATGGATGATCAAGCTGTCAAACACACACACACACACACACACACATATATATATATTCATCAGTGCTATACTGACATCTGACAAATACACATGATAGTGATGATACTGATCACACAATCAACATGTCTTCTTTCTTTTCTTTTCTTTTTTTTTTTTTTTTTTCTTTTTCTTATTTTTCTCTTGAACAAATTTTCAATCTGACCAACTGCTATACAGAACTATCAGAAGTAAAATTTTGCATAAACTCACCAATAGCTAAAAAAATTGTAACCATGCACTTACGATATAAACTGACTTATCACATATTTCAAAAAGACACGTGTATTAGTCTATTACTGTATGTGTGTAAAAACAACAAGACATATATTTCATCCCTTTCAACTGGGAACCAGAAGAGCAAAAATACAGTGGGATCTAGAAAAAATGACTACAACATTGTCAACAAGAATACTACTACTAATAATACCATGTAAAAGTGTGTAATCATTCTTGATCTCCCACCAGCAAGCTGTCAGGGGGGAAGAAAAACAACATCTAAACACCTAAAACATCTGAAAAGATAAATAAAGTGATATATTCAAAGAAAACTGATCATCAACCGTTATAATTTATATATATATATATATAAATTTTATTTATTATACACACAAACACACACACGCGCGCCCACACACACACACACATCTCTCTCTCTCTCTCTCTCTATATATATATATATGTATGTACATTTTGAGAGAGATACATTATTATATATCTAGATATATATCTAGATATAGAATATAGATAGTTATTCAGAAGAAACATGAACAGACATATTCACATCATCAAGAACAATAATAATAATGATAATAATATCAATTATATATACCTTGTATTGTACTGCAATTTACATTGCATTATCAGATTATGTTAAATGTTGTATTGTATTGCATTGTATTGTATTGTATTGTCACAACCGATTTCTCGGTGTGAAATTCAGGCTGCATTCCCCAGGGAGAGTGTGTCGCCACAATGCAGCGCCACCCATATTTTCATTGTCCATGTTTTTTTTGTCTGCAAGTATATATATATATATATATATATATATATATATATATATATATATATATATATAAATTTGATTTACTACAGACAGTGTGCGGGTGCCACAGATGCCTTTCTCCTACAGTGTGAACAGGTTTCTGCTTCTCTCAGGGTGGGCCAGGGACAATCTGCGATTAACTTGTCGCTCAAATGGGTTTCCAAATGGCCCATGACCTTTGCCCTTTGGCCCCTCACTTTCAGTAGCCACAGGTCATGTCACCCCTGGTTTTGCCCAGCATTCTGAAGCTGGGCATTGTTATTTGATTACTCATCACTTGTCCCTTCTCTGACCATTGTGTTTCAGTTCATCTGCATTGTTTAGTCATTTACTTATGCTTGTCATTCTCTTGCCATTGTGTAATTTCAGTTAACAGGCTTGGTGGTGGCTGTGTCCACTGAGGAAGTTGAGACACAGTCATGTGTTCTTGGCCAGGTGACTGATAACAAGTGATTTGTTTTACACACACACACACACACACACACACACACACATAAAAACACATGTACACTGACACACACATGTATACACTTATGAAAAAGCACCAGCACAACATATTATTTGAAAACAGTATTATTATAAACAAGTTCAGTTCAGTTATATGCTTTATAATTTATTTTTTAATTTTGATTTTCATCTTATTTATCATCCATTATTCATTTATTTCAATTATTCATTCATTTATTTATTTATTTCATTTACTAGTTTTTAACTATTTATTTGTCTTACTTGATTTGACTTTATTACATTTTCCCTCGAAGCCTGACTCAGCACACTGGGTTACACTGCCAGTCAGACATGCATAACTAGTAGATGCGGTGTTGCATATGGATAGTGTGTCTATGCTCTACAATATCATAAATCATGCTGCACATTCTGAACTGAACACAGAAACCTGTGCTGACTCTATCCCCAACCTCTGTGTGTTCACCTGAAGAAGCAACAAAAGGCACAGGGATAAAGGGGAACAGTGCTGGTGATAAACTATTGTCATACTGATAAGTATTGCTCCTATGTGAGTATGTCCTTCCTGTGTCCTTTGTAAGATCTCTACACTCTCAACACTTGACATTCTTTAACATGCTCTGCGTCTGACTCACATTCAGTAAGCCCCTTTACCTTATTTTCAACTTATAATATGTTATATAAGATCCTGCATCCAGAAAATGAAGTTTGAAATCTAAAGTTTCGAAAAACTTATCAGTTTGATTTTATTTGAAATATTTTCACTTGCTTTACGAATGTTTTTTTTTTCTTTTTTCTTTTTGCAACGTGTCATCATTTAGTTTCAGAGTTGTGATATCACATCATCTGTGTACAATGCAGAACTTTACATTAACTGTGCAGTTCATGCCTCCCTCCTCTCTACCAGTAAATTATACCACAGCCCAAGAATGGGAAAAACGATAAAAAAATAAAATTGAGCAGGTGTGAGTTAATATGTATATCAATTTGACTCAAATCAATTTTAAAAGAAGACGTTAAATACGAAATTTGTACAACACACACACACACACGCACACACACACACGTTGTGAAGGTAAAGGGTATCATTCTTTGTCACTGAAACGGTTGCCGTGACAGTGCCGTGGTCCATGATTACGACGGCTGCAAAAATAGCGAATGACTAACTGCTGGCCGCCAATACCCCGCAGCATGCATCATCCATCAAACCAAATAGCCCTGTCAATTTCATGACACGAAGTCTCGAATGCTTAAGTTAAACGTAACAAACCTGACTGATATCTATCTACAGGCGCAAAGGCAGCCAACCAAATAGAAGTTCCTAAAAACAAAGGGAGGCAAAGGGTGTGTGGGGAGATAGAACCTGGCGTCCAACATATTGCCTGCAAATGAGTGAATCATCCTTCAACGGAATGGTCAGTGGGAAAACTTAGACCAGCACTGGCAGTAGTAGCAGACAGCAATTCACTGGACCAGACATTTCATGAAGTACATGCCACCTTGCGCAACATACGTTTAAAGAATGAAAAGAATACAAGAGCAAAACTGCTGACGGAGGCAAAATGTGCTTACCGGAATGTTCTGTGAAAATATTTCCCTGCGACACGCGCGTTTCTTTTGTTTTTCCCTTCCCTTTCGCAGAACTGCTTCGGGGCTCCTTTTCTTTGGTTTGTTGAGCACCCATGACGTGCCGCCTCCACAAAAACACACACAGCTACATTACCGGCCCTCAACTTCAACTGAACTTCTAACAATCTGTCCCTAATGTACTGGTTGAGTCTCTGTCGGAAAATATTCCATTCAGGAGACACTGATGCTGACTTTTAGAATCAAATTATGCACGATCGCCCAACTTCCTCCCACAGTCGGTGGCCGCCATCTTGGTCACAAATAGCGAAGTGAAAATGAGGCACAAATTGTTGACCTCTCAACCTCTCTTAGAACTGTGACGTCACAAAAGAGTTTCCTTGGTGAGGGATTCCCTGCGTTGCGGTTATTTTTAGCTCGAGCACAGCAACCTGTTGGTCGCGGTGTGTGATTGGTGTTTCAGTAAGAGGGGAACAAAAACAAGCTTTGAAACTTATAAGCAGTCCATAATTCTTTGATCTCAGAACGTATTTTGTTATGGATTATGGTCAAGGTTCGACGCTTCATTTACATTTTATTAATTCGTCAAACTCTCTACAAATGGTTAAGAATTTTGTAGAATTGTCCAGCTGATTTTTGAATGAGTTAGTAGGTGGTGCTTGTCAGTTTTAAATGCAATGGCAGTTGGTTCCATACATCCGTAAGTCCCTTTACTGGAGCAAAACTTTCTTGTGTTGGGCTAGTATTTGAACATTGTACTTTTTTTTTCCATCAGCATTTATTGTCGAAGTTTACTGAGGTGCAGAGAAGAACTGATCCCAAGACACATCAACATGACCATTGAAAAGCTGATAATTATGTCTCAATATGAGATGTATCACCACGTATCCTTCTATACCCTTATTGGAAAATGATTTTAAATAACCTAATCGATCATGATAAGTTAATGGTATTTGTTTCTATATATCTCTGTCTCTGTCTCAGTCTGTCTGTCTGTCGCTCTCCGCTCCCAGTCTCTCCTTTTCATTAAGGCAGGACGGTGTTTTCAAGAGGCTCATCAGTGGCCGGCGGCGTTTTTCTTCCTTTTCTTCTCAAGTTGTCTTTCTCTCACCATTCTCGATCCTCTTCCTTCTCTTTTTCTTCATTCTCACTACTTCTTTATCTATTTGTTCATCTGTATATCTAATCATTTACTTATCTACCGATTCACCCTGAGTTAGTGTGTGTGTGTGTGTGTGTGTGTGTGTGTGTGTGTGTGTGTGTGTGTGTGTGTGTGTGTGTGTGTGTGTGTGTGTGTGTGTGTGACGTGTGTGTGTGTGTGTGTGTGTGACGTGTGTGTGTGTGTGTGTGACGTGTGTGTGTGTGACGTGTGTGTGTGCGTGCGTGTGTGTGTGTGTGTGTGACGTGTGTGTGTGACGTGTGTGTGTGTGTGTGTGTGTGTGTTTCCAAACGAGCAGGCCTTACTTATCTACCGATTCACTCTGAGTTAGTGTGTGTGCGTGCGTGCGTGCGTGCGTGTGTGTGTGTGTGTGTGACGTGTGTGTGTGTGTTTGTGTGTGACGTGTGTGTGTGTGTGTGTGTGTGTGTGTGTGTGTGTGTGTGTGTGTGTGTTTCCAAACGAGCAGGCCAACCATTTAGAAATATGACACCTTCATTGCATTTAGTTTACAAATGATGCACACATGATAATCTATATTTGGTTGTGTTTTTGATGGTCGATGTTGTTTTCTGAAAATCCTCCATACCCCAACAACTTGAACAAGGGCCAAAGGTTAACTGAATCTTGAAATCTCTCTCTCTATATATATCTATCTCAGTACCATGCAAACGCTGTGTTATTGTAACTGCTCCAACTACTATATCTACGGCTTATTCCACCATTACTAAGTTTACTCATCTACACTTGTTGAGCCACGACCAGATAATTCAGCACAGACTAAGGAAGGGTGTTTTTTTTTGTTTGTTTGTTGTTGTTGTTTTTTTTGTTTTTTTTCTCGCTTGAATGATGTAAAAACTAAATGACGTAAACTCCTAACGTCATCAAAAAGCCCGGGTTGCAATTGGAAATGAGGTCTGCAGAAGGCGATCTTGCATCTAATCCTCTCTGCGGCAAACCTGAAACGACATAAAGTTCACACACCCGCGTGTGTCTCATAAAAAAAGAAAAGAAAAAAAGTTTCAGTTCAAAGCAGGTGTCAAAGCGTGCGGACTGATCCATATACGCTACACCATATCTGCTTTGAAACAAAAAAGACTGAGGAGATGGCTGATCTACTTGACATAAACCCAACACAGCTGGTGAGTCTACCATAGATTTGTTTAAAAAACAACAACAACAAGCAACAAAAAGCCGACATGATGTCCTATAAGAATTTGTCAATCAACTGAAAACGGAATAAGAACCCGAGCTGTGCTCATACTACTATCACTACGTGGGCCATTATTTATCGATAAGAAGGATATTAAAAAAAAAAAAAAAAAAAATAAAAAAAACTCGGAGGAGAAAAAAAAATCCATGAGCAAGGCGAAACCTCGGAAACCAATCCCAGGCGTTAAAGCGGGTGCAGCCTCACAAAATGGGGGGCAGAAGATTCAGCAGAAGACGACGCAGAAGAGCAAAAAATGGCTGACCCCAGACATGCCGGAGATTAGAGACGGCCAGGAACAGAGAGTGGGGCCCGCCATCTTGGCAGCGAAATCGGCGACTTCTGGCAGTTCGTGGCACACCATTCACGGCTGGACGGCCCGCCACGTGAGTTGACTGATGTGTTTGTTGGTGATGAATGGGGCTGGTGACAACCACCATCGTATTTGTCATCATCATCTTCATCTTCTCTCCCTCTCCTTTCCTCAATGCTGCAGTACCACCTCCACCTCCCCCGTCTTACCCCCTCCACTTCTTCTTCCATCCTTGCAGGAGCAACAGAGCTGAAGGATCTGCTGGACCATACCACCTTCCTCCTTCTCCGTCTCCTCTCTTCCTGTCTTTCAGATCTTTGCGGATGCAGCAATAACCAGGTGTCCCATTGGACTACGCTGTATGCAACTCCTCGAAAGCACGTCACCCCCATCACATTTCTGTCTGTCTGTCTGTCTGTCTCTCACCACCTCCATTATCACTGTCTCGGCTGTCTCTGTGAAGAAGGAGAAGAAGAAAAGGAGATTCAGAAGAACTGAAAGCATGGACAAGGATAATGTGGACGGAGTGAAACATGGGTTATAGATGGTCAAACCATATATATATATAATTAGAGAGAGAGAGAGAGAGAGATGAAATACCGCTAAAGTGGTAGTGTGCCTAGTAGTAACGCGTCCGACTGGGAAACAATTCAATTCGATGCAATACAATAAAATACAATGCAATAATGAAGACAAGACGCCCTCTCATTACCCTGAGGTGGATCCAATGCACCGACCAAGGGGGGCAACTCACTGGGCACGCGGGACAGGACAGGGGAGGGCATGACGATGATGGCTGGGACCAGAAGTGAGCACAGTCAGTCAGTCAGTCAGGTGTGTCAGGGCCTGTTCTTAGACACTAGAATTCCCTACGAGATGTTAGTGTCTATGGCCTGTTCTTAGACACCAGAATTCCATACGAGATGTTAGTGTCTATGGCCTGTTCTTAGACACTAGAATTCCCTACGAGATGTTAGTGTCTATGGCCTGTTCTTAGACACCAGAATTCCATACGAGATGTTAGTGTCTATGGCCTGTTCTTAGACACCAGAATTCCATACGAGATGTTAGTGTCTATGGCCTGTTCTTAGACACTAGAATTCTCTAGGAGATTTTAGTGTCTATGGCCTGTTCGTAGACACTAGAATTCCCTACGAGATGTTAGTGTCTATGGCCTGTTCTTAGACACTAGAATTCCCTACGAGATGTTAGTGTCTATGGCCTGTTCTTAGACACCAGAATTCCATACGAGATGTTAGTGTCTATGGCCTGTTCTTAGACACCAGAATTCCATACGAGATGTTAGTGTCTATGGCCTGTTCTTAGACACTAGAATTCTCTAGGAGATGTTAGTTTCTATGGCCTGTTCTTAGACACTAGAATTCTCTAGGAGATTTTAGTGTCTATGGCCTGTTCGTAGACACTAGAATTCTCTATGAGATGTTAGTGTCTATAGCCTGTTCTTAGACACTAGAATTCTCTATGAGATGTTAGTGTCTATGGCCTGTTCTTAGACACTAGAATTCTCTATGAGATGTTAGTTTCTATGGCCTGTTCTTAGACACTAGAATTCTCTATGAGATGTTAGTTTCTATGGCCTGTTCTTAGACACTAGAATTCTCTATGAGATGTTAGTGTCTATGGCCTGTTCTTAGACACTAGAATTCCCTACGAGATGTTAGTGTCTATGGCCTGTTCAAGTCCAGCCCTCTAGAAGGCCATGTCAGGGCTGTAGCACCATTAAAACCAGCCATGTGCAAAGGACGTGTCGTGGCAAAATCAGTCAGGAGCTGGACTTGTGGTCCAGTGTTCACCAGAGATCAGAGTTCGAGGCCCCCGTTTCGGCATGGTGCTGTGTCCTTGAGTAAAGACACTTTTACTCCAATTTTTTCTCACTCCACCCAGGTGTGAATGGGTGCCTGAAGGAAAGGTTAAAACGGCGGAAGGAGAGGATTGGGCCCCGCCTTCCTGTGCCGAGCCCTGGACACATTGGTCATGAATTCACTGCTCCGCTGGACGTTAAAGGCTATGGGACCTGTAACTTTATCATTAATGTATACAAGTCAATAGCTGGGACGGGCACAGGAGTAACAAACAGATGCTTGGTGATCTCAGAAAGGAGGAAGGCAGCTGAATGGTTAAGACTCTTGTCTGCCAGTAATACAGAGAGTCCATGAGGGTGTGGGTTCGAGTCCCGCTCCCCCCCACCCCCCCCACCCTCACTCCCCTTTCTCCTAAGTTTGATTGGAAAATAACACTGAGCGTCTAGTCCCGTGTGCAGCACACACTTGGCGCATTAAAAAAAGAACCCATGGCAACAAAAGGGTTAACCTCTGGCAAAATTATGCAGACGAAATCCACTCTGATAAGCACACCGATATCTAAGCAAGCACTCCAGGCCTGACTGGACCCGTTGGGTTATGTTGCCGGTCAGGCATCTGCCTATAGCAGATGTGGTGTAGCGTAAATGGATTTGTCCGAACGTAGTGACGCCTGCCTGAGAAACTGAAACTGAAACTCTCAGAAACGTCATCTGCGTTTTTCTGCCCTCTTTTCTGCCCAGCTACTTGACTACAACACCAAGAAAAACGCCCGCCACTGCCGCTACTGCCGGAAGAGGGCGCAGTTCATGGTTGACGTCTACAACATGGTGACGTCACACGCGGCGCTCGTGTGCCCGTTCTGTTGCGTCAAAGAGTTCTCTCCGTCATCCGCCCTTCTCCTGGACTGTCTGGATTACCTGTCATCCGTGGGGCTCGAGGGATTGTACGTACACACACACGTGTGTGTGTGTGTGTGTGTGTGTGTGTGTTTGTGTGTGTGTGTGTGTGTGTGTGTTTGTGTGTGTGTGTGTGTGTGTGTGTGTGTGTTTGTTTGTGTGTGTGTGTGTGTGTGTGTGTGTGAATCGATCAGTCAGACAGTTGATCAGTCAGACAGTTGATCAGTCAGATCAGTTCATTGTCAAGGACAAGACAGTGGGCGACAAGGACAGCATCAGGCAGTACAACATCAAAATATTTTACCTTCAAACACACACACACACACACGAAGGCGCTTGCGCGCACACAAACAGGGAGAGAGCGAGAGATTGCTAAGTACCAAAGCTGTGCATTTTATTTTATTCTATTTTTTATCCACAAAACCAGCCAGGCGACCGACCAACTGACCGACTGGACTAACTAACAAACCAACTAACTATCTAACTAGCCAACTAACTAACAAACCAACTAACTAACTAACTAACTAGCCAACTAACTAACAAACCAACTAACTAACTAACTAACTAACTAACTAACAAACCAACTAACTAACTAACTAACTAACTAGCCAACTAACTAACTAACTAACTAGCCAACTAACTAACTAACTAACTAACTAGCCAACTAACTAACTAACTAACTAACTAGCCAACTAACTAACTAACTAACTAACTAGCCAACTAACTAACTAGCTAGCTAGTCATAGTCTGTGACCGGGCTGATGAAGAAGGTATTAAACCGAAAGGTTTTGTTGTTGTTGTTGTTTTCTGGTCCAGCGCCGATGTTCTGTTGTTCTGATAGATAACTGTCTGTCTGACTGACCGATCAACAACAATCTAACTATTTAACTAAGTATCTTACTTAGCTGCACGCATACACGTAAACGTTCGCACGCACGCTGGCTTGCACACACATACATACACATACAATGTTTTAATTGTGCTTCTTCTTCTTCTTCGCATGTGTATAAGTGTTAAGTACAGGTAGCGTATCATAGATTGACATAAGCTTACAGCTGGGCTAACAGCAAAGTGAGAGCTGTATGATCAATGTTTTTTTGTTTGTTTCTTTTTGGGGGGGGATTTTTTTTTTTCCATTGCAATGGGAGGTCAATTACAGCTTAGTCTTCTGTGAAGGACAATGACTTTCGAACTAGGAGGCAAGATTGCACTGGCTCTTAGTGCTGCAGCCTTGGGGCTAGCTAGCCTTTGGGAACCATTCCCAACGCCGACTGTCCTAAGACCCTCTTGGCCGAGGGAGTGGGGGTGTAACTTGCAAAGTAAGACGCTCTCCACTATAATCAAATTCTAGCCCAGATAGCCTGCTGTTCTGATGGTCATAGTCGAACACGACTATCATGCAGGGAGAGTGATAATTATGACCACAGTACAAACCACCGCTTGTTTGTTTTAATGTTTTCTTCATCCCCCCCCCCCACCCCCACTCCCCCGCCTCCACACCTTCTCATCCAGCCTGTTCTCCAAGGTAGAGCCGGAGGCGGCATTCTCCGAGGAGTACGAGTACGTCTTCTCCTTGAAGCCCACGGCCCGGCTCTTGCGGATGGTGGACGTCTTCCGCTGGTACTTCACCCTCAGCCCCTTCCAGCCGGAAGGCGAGGTGGTCCTGGTCACGGTGGTCCCTCTCCGTCCTCCCAGCTTCCCACTCAGGCTGCAGACGACGCTGTACAGCATGCAGCTGGTGGCGGGGTCCTGGGCGCCCAGATTCCATTCCGGGGTCACGCTCTTCGCCAAGACTTTCGTCTGGAAGCCCGTGATCAGCAAGAGCAAAAAGTAGCGTCGTAGCTCAACAACAACAACAAACAAACAAACACAAATTTTTTTGGGGGGAAAAAGCGCGAAAGGTTAAGGATCCCATATGGTAATCTTGGCAATAGATTCAAAGAAGGGAAGGGGGCAGGAGGGGGGTGGGTGGGTGAAGGATGGTGAAGAGGGAGGGGGTAGGAAAAGGGGAGGGGTGGGGAAGGGGGCGGATGGGGGGGGGAAGTGGAGAGATAGGAAAAGGGGGAGGGGTTAGGGGGAAGGAAGGAAAAGGGGAGGGGGAGGGGCAGTGAGCCGATTAGGATTCCATTGAGCTTGGTGGACGGGGGGAGGGTGGAGGGGCGGCAGGGAACAAAGAACGGATCCCGCTTCTTGGATTGAGGAGGGTGGGGACTTTGACGTCGGTTTGTATCTGTATTTGTAGTTCTCTTTTTGATCACAACACATTTCTCTGTGTGAAATTCGGGCTGCTCTCCCCAGGGAGAGCGCGTCGCTACACTAAGAGCGCCACTTTTTTTTTTCTTCTTTTTTTTTCCCCCCTGCATGCAGTTTTACTTGTTTTTCCTATTGAGGTGGATTTTTGTGCAGAATTTTGCCAGGTACAACCCTTTCGTTGCCATGGGTTCTTTCACGTGCGCTAAGTGCATGCTGCACACGGGGCCTTGGTTTATCGTCTCATCGGAATGACTAGCGTCCAGACCACCACACTTGGTCTAGTGGAGGCGGAGAAAATACTGGCGACTGAGCCGTGATTCGAACCAGCGCGCTCAGATTATCTCGCTTCCTAGGCGGATGCGCTACGTCAAAGCCATCACTCTATTTTTATAGCATGGACAGAATTGATCTTGACGTGTGTGGAGACGGTTGGTGTGCTATGTGAGGAGTGTTATATTGGGGGCAGGCAGGGGTTTTATTACGCACTTTTTACGTGTGGGTTTATTTGCTCAGTTTTACATTGGTTTTTATACGTAGAGCTTTTTACATTAAGGTTTGTTTGCACAGTTTTTACATCGGTGTTTATATCCACAGTTTTTGCATTGAGGTTCATTGACAGTGTTTGAATTGGGGGATATATTTACAGTTTTTACATCGGTGTTTATATCCACAGTTTTTGCAGTGAGGTTCATTTACAGTGTTTGAATTGGGGGATATATTTACAGTTTTTACATCGGTGTTTATATCCACAGTTTTTGCATTGAGGTTCATTGACAGTGTTTGAATTGGGGGATATATATTTACAGTTTTTACATCGGTGTTTATATCCACAGTTTTTGCAGTGAGGTTCATTTACAGTGTTTGAATTGGGGGATGTATTTACAGTTTTTACATCGGTGTTTATATCCACAGTTTTTGCAGTGAGGTTCATTTACAGTGTTTGAATTGGGGGATATATATTTACAGTTTTTACATCGGTGTTTATATCCACAGTTTTTGCAGTGAGGTTCATTTACAGTGTTTGAATTGGGGGATATATATTTACAGTTTTTACATCGGTGTTTATATCCACAGTTTTTGCAGTGAGGTTCATTTACAGTGTTTGAATTGGGGGATATATATTTACAGTTTTTACATCAGATCGGGATTTATTTTCCGCAGTTTTTGCATTGGGTTTACAGGTTTTACACTGGGGTCTGTGTGCACAGTTTTGACATTGAGGTACGAGTATATATGCACATTTCTACACTGGTATCAACATGTACATCATATTTTTGTTTACATTGGTGTTAATATGTACATTTTTACATTGGTGTTAATACGTAGGGTTTTTTTCTTTCTTTTTTAAATATATATATATATACATTGACATGTTTGGCCTTGGCGACCTACGGAAACACTATTAGTCGTTGTCCTTTTGATAACAGACGGACAGATACCGCAATGGCGGAAGAGCAGTAGTAAAGGGAAGTAACCAATGTCTGACCGAAACATAAACCCAGCGCACTGGTCAGGCCGTGAGAGACACCCATTACAATGGACACTGGCTGACCAGTCACACACACACAGCAAAATAAATGTTTCGTCAATCAAAGTTTTGACCCATATCGGTCAGTTGTCCAGAGCTTCACTGATTTCATGTCAGTCTACCATATTATTATCACCACCACCATCCTCATTGTTGGAACGAAATGAGCGACGAAAAAAAAAAGTGTCTCGCTTTTCTGTGAATGCTAAACAAAGAGACCACGAGCCTCGTAGATTAAACAAGAAACAAGTGAGTTATTGTGGTTAAACATTATCCACTCCGTGAAATACTGGAAAAGAAAGAAAGAAGAAATAAAATAGAAAGCTAAGACCGTACTCTGTGTTTGTCTGAAATTCTTCTCCTGAGAACAATTTAATGTGGGTTGGGGGAGGTGGGGGAAGGGTGATAGGGAGTTAAGTATGCGGTGATCTTCACAACCAAGCCAGGTAGATCAGTCTGTCATGCACTGACCTCTTTATCAAGAACCTCGGCTCCACCATCAACCCCGGCATCCCCCCTCCCTTCTATTGTCCCGACACCCTCCCCCGCCCCCCAACACACACACACACACACTCAGGCGCGCGCACACACACACACATACACACATACCGTCACACGCACACTGACACACACTCGCACAAACATGCACACATGCGCGCACGCACGCACACAAACACAATCATACACACATACGCGCGCGCACACAAACATGCACACACACACACACACACACACGGACTCACACATGGATGCACATAAGCACAAACACACACACACACACACACTCAGACGCACGCACACACACACATACACACCGTCCTCACGAACACTGACACACACTCGCACAAACATGCACACATGCGCGCACGCACGCACACAAACACAATCATACACACATACGCGCGCGCACACAAACATGCACACACACACACACACACACGGACTCACACATGGATGCACATAAGCACAAACACACACACACACACACTCAGACGCACGCACACACACACATACACACCGTCACACGAACACTGACACACACTCGCACAAACATGCATGCATGCACGCACACACACCAACACAATCATACACACATACGTGCGCGCACACAAACATGCACACACAGACTCACACATGGATGCACGTAAACAAACACAGACGCACGCGCGCGCGCATACACACACACACACACACACACACACACACATATACATACACACACACACACACATCCTCTCTTACGCTGGCTCAGGCGAGTAACGGGAGGCAACCGAGTTCGAGGACTGCTGGCTAACATGCTTATGTCCCTTACATTGCAGACACACCATGTTTGTGCATTTTGATGTGGCTGGGGTCATTGTCTGTCTGTCTGTCTGCTGACTTTCTGTCTGTCTGTCTGCTGACTGTCTGTAGCCACATGGATAGTTGTGCGCTTGCTGTATTTTTGTTTGTTTAATTTCTTTCCACCCATATTTTGTTTGTTTAATTTCTTTCCACCCATACAGAAGGACCTAGCTGAATAGATCATCTAAAGTCTGAAAGATCTCTTTTTCTATGCGTGTATGTATGTGCCATACCAAACAGACATGCATGGAAACAAGAGCACACGCGCGCACACACACACACACACACACACAGACACACACACATACAGACACACACACGCGCGCGCGCGCGCGCGCACACACACACACACACACACACACACCATGTCACACGCACGCACACACCCACAGACACACACATGTCACACGCACACTTGGCACACACACAAGGCCCGGTTGTGAAAAAACTCCAACTTCATATACCACCGTAATAGAACAAAGTAAAGAAAAAACAACTTTATATACCACCCTAATAGAACAAAGTAAAGAAAAAACAACAACCCATAAAACAAACAAACAAAAACAACAACAAAAAAACAAACAAACAAACAAACAAAAAAAACGAATAAAAGAAGATACAGACCATCTCCATTAACGATATCACCATCTTCAGCATCAACTCAATATTCAGGGGAAAGAACTGGCAATTCAAGCACACTATTCGTCACGGCAGTGTAAGAGTGGTTTCCCTTACACTGTGATCACTTGCACCTTTTCAGTGGAAGCTTCGAGCGTGGCAAACTCCGTCAGGTTTGTTCCGACGGTCACCAGTGATCAGGGTTCGAGGCCCCGTTTTGGCACAGCGTTTTATCCTTGGGAAGAGACATTTTGTTCCGATTTTCCATCACAGGGCTCAGGTATGAACAGTTTAATGACTTCGTTTCAAGGAAGGGTGGATAGCGAAAAGAGAGGTTTAATTGGGCCCTGCCTTGCGCTGTGACCAGCCCCCGACACAGTGCCGGGGAATGAATTCACTGGCCCAGCGGCTGTTGAAGGATATGCGACCATTAACATATTGAGGTTTTACCCAGAATGGAAACGGGACAGGAGCAACCCAAGGTGACACCGTCCATTCATCCAGCCGGTTTCACACTGGTGTTGCATTGTATTGCATTGCATTGTATTGTATTGCATCGTGTTGTGTCGTACCGTACCGTGCCCTACCGCACAGTATTGTATTGAATTGTATTGTACTGTATTGTGTTACATTGTATTCTAGTTTATTGTATTGTATTATATTGTGTTACATTGTATTCTAGTTTATTGTATTGTATTATATTGTGTTTCATTGTATTCTAGTTTATTGTATTGTATTATATTGTGTTTCATTGTATTCTAGTTTATTGTATTGTATTGTTTGTATTGTATTATATTGTGTTACGTTGTATTCTAGCGTATTGTATTGGCCATATTGTATTGTCTGGTCTTGTTTTACATTGTATTTTTTAAAACATTGTATTATATCGTATTGCATTGTATTATCTGATCTTGTTTTGTATCGTATCGTATCGCATTGTATCGTATCGTATCGCATTGTATCGTATTGTATTGCATTGCTTTACATTTCACGGATTTGTATCGCACTGTATTGCATTGAACCGTATTGTATTGTATTGTATTGCATTGCACAGTATTGCATTTCATTGTACTGAATTGTATTGCACATTGTACTACTTTTTGTCGCAACATATTTTTCTGCAAGAAAATACGGCGGCTGTCTCCGGGCAGAGCGTATCACCACAGTCAGTGTCACCCATAATATACGTATGGTGTGTGTGTGTGTGTGTGTGTGTGTGTATAATATATATATATATATATATATATATATATATATATATATATATATATATATATATATATATATGTATATATATATATATATATATCTATCTATATATATATATATATATATATATATTCTTCTGTCTGCTAGTGTATTTGTTTCCCCATCGAAGAGGATTTTTCTGCAGAATATGCCAGCTGACAGGGCTGACCCCTCTGTCCTCATGCATGGCTCTTTCCCGTGCGCCAAGTGCACGCTGCACACGGAACCTTGGTTCCTCGTCTCATCCGAACGACTAGCGCCCAGACCACCACTCACGGTCTGTTGGAGGGAGGGAGGGACTAGAACTACTGGTTCGTATGTGAGACTCGAACCCGGAGACACTCGCTTCCTAGTGCGGGTCTTTACCACTGGGCCAGCGTGCCACTGCCTGGCAAGCCTTTTTCTCCATGACACGCTCTGATGTAAAGCCAATATCAACCAGTAAAAAAGAAAAAGAGAGACAGGGGGGGCGGGGGGGGGGGGGGGAGAGAGAGGGAGAGAGAGAGGGAAAGAGAGGGAGAGATAGAAGGAAAGGAGAAAGACAGAGGGAGAGAAGGACAGAGACAGAGTGACACAGAGCGGCAGAGAGTTGGCGGAGGGAAAGACATACAGAAACAGAAAAAGAGAAGCATTCAAACAGTAACACAGAGAGAGAGAGAGAGGGGGGGAGGGAGAGACAGAGACAGGACTGAGAGGTGCACCCAGACAGAGACAGAAAGAGAGAGTAACACAGAGACAGGGAGATAGAAGGGAGGGGAAGACATACAGTAACAGACAGAAAAAGAGAAGCACATCGTAACAGGGAGAGAGAGGGAGACAGACAGACATACAGAGAGCAAGAGAGGTAGACAGAGAGAGAGGCAGACAGACAGAGAGCAAGAGAGGCAGACAGACAGAGAGGCAGACATAGAGAAATAGAGGCAGACAGACAGACAGAGAGCGAGAGAGGCAGATAGACATACAGAGAGCGAGAAAGGCACAGAGAGAAAGAGAGACAGACAAGGACAGACATACAGAGTGGTGCACGAACACACCAGTCATTGATGCACACGATCTACAAAGGCTGTGGCCATCACAGGAGAGATACCCCAAGCCGCGGAAACGGGGTGCCAAAACAGTTCTCTGTCGAGGCTTCTGAACAGGGATTGTTGTCCCCGTTTGTTTACACAACAGCTGACAACAAATCCCTCCCCCCCCCCCCAACCCCACCCCTCCCAAGACACAAAGTACCCCCACTCCACCCCCTTTCCCTCCTCCGTCCCTCCTCCCCCTCAAAGCCAATCTCCCCCCCCATCCCCCCCCCCCTTCCTCCCCTCACCCTTCCTTCTTCCAGCCCCCATCAGTCATTCTCTGGCTATGCCCTGTTTCCACAATCTGTCAAAATCGTTTCACACTCGGTCTGAGAGAGTAAAGCACCTTTTCCAAACACTAGGGGGCACTGGGTGCTGCGCATGCGTACTCTTTAATCCGTGCAGATCGGGGGAGGTATAAGCAAGGCTTGGAGATTGGCTGCAGTTGGGAGGGGATGGGGTGGTGGGGGAGGGGAGGAAGTGTCAATTGTGTGTGTGTGTGTGTGTGTGTGTCCCTAGGGATCCTCTGTGTGTGTGTGTGTGTGTGTGTGTGTGTGTGTGTGTGCACGCGCGCGCGCGCGTGTTATTGCTCGAGTCCCCAAAGAGATTCAGGGATCTTACATTCTTCCTCTGGTGTGTCCTTGGTGACGGTACTTTGTGGCCGAGTCCCCCCCCACCCCCTCTCGCCCCACCCCACCCCACTGAGCTGAATGGGCCACCCCCTCCCCCTCTTCCCCGCTCTCTCACCCCCCCCCCCCACCCCCTCCCCCTCTCGACAGAAGCCGGTCAGGGGTCAGGCCCAGAGTGTGGGTGCGGAATGCATGGGGTGAGACGTGATAGCGCGTCACGCTGTGACTGGCCCAGTCAGCCTACCCTCCTTCCCCGCCCTCACCCCATGCCTCCATCTCTCACGCACTCCCAGCCCCCCACCCCCACTCCCGCCTGTCTCCCCCCCCCCTTCTTTTTCTTGTTAACTAAAGAAATAAGCATCAGCATAATCTTCAGTTGTATGTGCATACGACACATGCTATTGCGAGGCTGGAACAATGGGGTGCTCGTGAATCCAACATGCTCACATTACCTGCACTTAGGATAGTCGTGTCTGACTAAGAACATCACATTACCTGCACTTAGGATAGTCGTGTCTGACTAAGAACATCACATTACCTGCACTTAGGATAGTCGTGTCTGACTAAGAACATCACAGGAGGCAGCTGCTGTCCCGAGTATTAGGGTTAGGATTTGGAGAGTGTTTTGTCCAATGCACATCCCCGCTGTCTCGGCCAAGAGAGCTTTAGGACAGTGTTTGGGTGGTTCCCAAAGGCCATCTGGCCCCCAAAGGCTGCAGCACTAAGAGCCAGTGCCGTCTTACTTCCTAGATAGAGTCACAGTCCTTCACAAAACACTAAGCTGTGTATTGTCTTTAACATACTATCTAATATAAAAATGCCGAGCCGCCAGATGACTGAATACGCTTTAAAAATCCAGTAAGCCATGTAAGCGTTCGGTGGGTTATGGAAACACGAACATAACTAGCACGCACCCCTCCGAAAATGGAGCACGGCTGCCTCAGTTTATGCAGTACGTTTACTTTGCTGACTCTGCCAAAAGCACTGCACAGATCGGCCCGTCGTTCAGTTAACGTGCTCCTCGGCACCAAAGCTGGATTTTTTGTCCAAGTCTCCAGACGTCCAGACTGAGTAGTTAGCGATAACTGATAACTCACCAGCCAGCAACCCACTGCGCGCTAAAACTCCTCGCGGCGATAACAGTGGCGTGGAGGTGTACGTACAGTGTGACGTCATTTTCGCCTGAAGCGAGGGCGGCAGCCGTCAGAAATGTCGTCACACGCCTTGACTCATTGACGTCATTTTCCTTTGAAATCCAACTCCTACAGTGGAAGATTTAGGAACTCTCTCTCTATTTAGTGATTGATTGATTTATTATTGATTTATTCACTTATATATATATATATATATATATATATATATATATATATATATATGGCCCAGATGATATGTTCTGGTCTGGGTCAAACTATACTCCGGGTATAAAGTAGCCGGGGTCCTTTCTGGCCAAGGACAGATTTTGGGGGGCATGTTCTGGACTGGAGATATAATACGGGGACTAACTCTGGACAGGGTAGTGCCTGGTCTGTTACACGGACTGCTCTTCCTTCCTTCCTTCCTTCCTTCCTTCCTTCCTTTCTTCTTCCCTTCCTTCCTTCCTCCCTCCCTCCCTTCCTTCCTTCCTTCCTTCCTACCTTCCTTCCTTCCTCCCTTTCTTCCCCCCTCCCTCCCTTCCTTCCTACCTTCCTTCCTTCCTTCCTCCCTTCCTTCCTACCTTCCATCCTTCCTCCCTTCCTACCTTCCTTCCTTCCTCCCTTCCTTCCTCCCTCTCTCCCTCCCTTCCTTCCTACCTTCCTTCCTTCCTCCCTTCCTACCTTCCTCCCTTCCTCCCTACCTTCCTCCCTCCCTTCCTTCCTTCCTTCCTTCCTTCCTCCCTTCCTCCCTTTCTTCCTTGGTTTATTTCCATTTCGTGTCTTTGTTTCTCCCTCTCTCTATCGTTTTTGTTTGTTTCTGTTACTGTTCGTTCTCACTTCAATTCCTTTCTCTCTTTCTTTTCTCAATGCCTTCCTCCTTCTGTCGTTTTTATTGGCTTCTTTTCTTTCTTTCTTTCTTTCTTTCTTTCTTTCTTCCTTGAAGTTGTTTCCTTCTTTTTTCTTTTCTTTCTTCCCCCCTCCTTCCTTATCGTTTTTTTTTTCTTTTTCTTTTTTCTTTCTCTTTTTTTTTCTTTCTTATTCTATTCTTTCTTCCTTCCTTCTGCTGTGTATCAAGTTTCTGTGATTCTTCTAGTTCTTTTTTTTTTCTTTAAATTTCTTTCTTTTTTTCTTTTCTTTCTTCCTCCCTTCTTCTTTGTATCGAGGTGTTTTTTTTGTCTTTAAATTTCTTTCTTTGTCTTTTCTTTCTTCCTCCCTTCTTCTGTGTATCGAGTTTCTTTTTTTTTCTTTAAACTCTTCTTTAAATTTCTTTCTTTTTTCTTTTCTTCCTTCCTTCCATCTTCTTTGTATCGAGTTTCTTTTTTTTTCTTTAAATTCTTCTTTAAATTTCTTTCTTTGTCTTTTCTTTCTTCCTCCCTTCTTCTTTGTATGGAGTTTCTTTGTTTCTTTTACCTTGTCTCTGTCTTCCTTCCTTCCTATGTTTCTTTCTTGAAATAATCTTTCATTTTCTTTTCTTGCTCTTCCTTTCTTCTTCTGTCTATCGTGTTTCTTTGTTTCTTTTATTTGTTGCTTTCTTTCTTACATTAATTTTCTTTCTTTTCCTTTTTCTCCTTCTTTCGTTCATCCCTATCAAGTTTTTCTTTGTTTATCTTATAGTTTCTTTCTTTATTTTCTTTTTCATCTCTCGTCCTTCTTCTCTATCATCTTTTCTTCGTTTCTTTTATATTCTTTCTTTCATTTTTGTTCTTTCATAAATTTCTGTCTGTCTGTCTGTCTGAAATTTCTTTCTTTTTCTTTTCTGTATTCCTTCCTTCTCTACCGTTTTTTTTTCTTCTTTCTTTCTTTCTTTCTTTTTCTTTTCTTTCTTCCTTCTCTCTGCCGTTTCTCTTTGTTTCAATTATTACTTGTCTTCCTTTCATCAATTTCTTTCTTTTTCCCCTTTTCTTTCTTTCTGTCTTTCTTTCTTTCGTACCGTTTTTGTTTTATTTATTATTATTATTATTATTTTTTTTTACCTTTCTCTTTTTTTCTTTTTTCTTTCTTAAACGGTTCTTTCTTTTTTCTTTTATCTCTTCTTTCCTTCTCTGTATCGTTTTTTTTTCCTTTTATTTTTGTTCTTTCTTCAGTACCTTCTTTCTTTCCTCCTTTCTTTTTTTTTCCTTTCTTTCATTCTTTTCGCTTTCTTTCTTTTTTCTTTTCCATTTTTTTCTTTCTTTCCCCTTTCTTTCTTCCTTTCTTTTTCCTTTTTTTCTTTCTTTTTCCTTTCCTCCTTTCTTTTTTTCTTTCTTTCTCTCTCTCTCTCTCTCTCTCTCTCTCTTTTCCTTTCTTTCTTCATTTCTCTCTCTCTCTGTCGCTCTCTGTCTCTCTCTCTGTGTGTCTTTCTCTCTCTTTTCCTTTCTTTCTTTCTTCATTTCTCACTCTGTCTCTCTCTCTTCCTTGTCGTCTCCGACGTGTCTTCCAGTGCCCGCGCTGTGTCCTGATACACTGCAGGAGCAGACTCCATTTCAGCGACTCCGGTTACCTTGTGTGCATCAGCCTACAGCACACCTCGTGGTCATCGCTGTTCACATCTGATGTCTCTTCGGCATCGCTCTCTCATCACACCCCCACACCCACACACCCACACACACCCCCACACACACGTACACACACACGTACACACACACACACACACATATTGCTGTAACGCCCACCCACCTCCATCACTGGCAGATCCGCACGTGCTCATTAATTATGCTCCTTGACCTGCACACTCAGGGGTCACGAGTCTGTTGGCAGGCGAACGGTGTGGGCGATATGCTTGTGAACATCTCTATTAGAGAGAGAGAGAGAGGGGGGGGGAAGGAAGTGAAGGAGACAGAGACAAGAGACTGAGAGGGGGAGGGAGTGAGAGAGAGAAGGAGGGAGACATAGGGAGAGAGAGACAGACAGACAGAGAGAGAGAGTGACCGACCGACCGACTGATAGACAGACAGAGAGGGGGAAAAAGAAGACGAAGATGATGAAGAAGAAGAAGATGATGATGATAAGAAAAAGAAGAAGAAGAAAATGATGATGCGGAGGAGGAGGAGGAGGAGAAGAAGAAGAAGAAGAACCAGTATATCAATAAAGGGTGTATCTCAACATTTGAGGTTGAAAGGTGAAAGGTACCATAGCCCTTATCGGCCATTGAGGCAGTAAATTTATATGAATTTTTACCAGTATCTGATTTTTGAAGGTTCTTTTCTTTCTTTTTGAAAAAAACGAAGACACCAGAGCTGAGATTTATTATTCCCTGTATCATAGCATATCAACAACACAAAGTACACATAGGTCCTGACGTCACAGCTCTGTTGCACACACCGGAAGTCACACGCTCGTCAATTCTCTGCGGAACGAGCTCAGGACAGGAAGTGAACGGAAACAGCAAACAAACATGTCTTCAAACTGCCCCTCCCCCTCCCATTCCCCTCCCCCACGGTGAATAAACTGGCGGGAATGTGGACAATTCCCCGCCGGCTCACAACAACCCATCATCTGCTGTTCCGCTCACTCAGACGACATTGCATCAACGCCCGACACACAAGCTGGGAAAACTAACAAGCCAGCGAGAACAATTGACGCCATGCACCGACGCGCGCGCCCCCTACCGTGACCCTGTATCCTTCTCCGCCTCCCCGGAAAGCCGATCTGTATTTTGCCAGCAACTCATCCCCACAGTCTCCGTTTGACCCCGGCCTCTCCCGCGCCTGCGCACTGGAAGAGTCAGCATGTGTGGTGGGGGAGGAGGGGGTTGGGAGTGGGGGGTACATGGGCATGAGAAGACGTGGAGGAAATACAGGGGAGGAACTTTTGATTGTTGATGAAGGAAGATGGTGATGATGAACATTGGAGTCCTCATTCAGAGTGGTTGGTTTGGTTTGTTCTAGTCACGTGAGATATACATATGTTTTATTAGATTCTTATCATGCACAACACAAACTTAGCTTTCTTGAAAATGTCAAAGATAAGAAGACAGTCCGAGGTTCTTTCTTCAAATGATGAATTTATTTAAAGCCTGTGTGATGAAAGCAGTGAACAAGCAAACATGATCAGAACTGAACTCAAATGTGCTGAAATAAGTCAGTGAATCTGTTTTGTTTGTTTGTTTGTTTGTTTGTTTTTTGGTTGTTGTTTTTTTTTGAAGATCGTGTTACAAAGGAAAGGGTTGAACTACATGGTGGATCGAACTCTCCTCCCCCCCACACGCACAAATACATACACACACACAAACACGCACGCACACATACACACATATCCACACACACACACACACGCGCACGCACGCACGCACTCACACACACACACACATTGCTGTTACGCCCACCCACCTCCATCACTGGCAGATCCGCACGTGCTCATTAATTATGCTCCTTGACCTGCACACTCAGGGGTCACGAGTCTGTTGGCAGGCGAACGGTGTGGGCGATATGCTTGTGAACATCTCTATTAGAGAGAGAGAGAGAGAGGGAAGAGAGAGAGAGGGGGAGGGAGACAGAAGGGAGAGAAAAAGGGAGAGAGTAAGGAAGAGGGAGAGACGGAGGGAGAAAGAGAAAGATGGAGTGAGAGACGGGGGGGGGGGGGGGCGGAGAGAGAAAGAGAGATTGAAGGAGAGAGAGACAAAGACAGAGTGGGAGAATGAGAGAGGGAAGAGAACGGAGTCGGGGGGATGGAGAGACAGAGATGGAGAACTATAAAGGTTAGAGAGACAGGGGAAGAGAGGGTGGTGAGGGGGCGGGGGGAGGAGGGGAGGACAACCCATCCACACCTGGGTGGAGTGAGGAACATCGGAGTAAAGTGCCTTTCCCAAGGACACAACACCATGCCGAAACGGGGCCTGGAACCCTGGTCACTGGTGAACTCTGGACCACAAGTCCAACGCCTGACCCACACTGCCAGGGGTACCTCCATGCCTTCCCACCTGTACTGGTCTGTCTTCACCTTCGTGCACCTACCTGTACCTAACTGCACCTACCTGTACCTAACTGCACCTACCTGTACCTAACTGCACCTACCTGTACCTAACTGCACCTACCTGTACCTAACTGTACCTACCTGTACCTAACTGCACCAGCCTGTACCTAACTGCACCTACCTGTACCTAACTGCACCTACCTGTACCTAACTGCACCTACCTGTTCCTAACTGCACCTAACTGCACCAGCCTGTACCTAACTGCACCTACCTGTACCTAACTGCACCTAACTGCACCAGCCTGTACCTAACTGCACCTACCTGTACCTAACTGCACCTACCTGTTCCTAACTGCACCAGCCTGTACCTAACTGCACCTACCTGTACCTAACTGCACCTACCTGTACCTAACTGCACCTACCTGTACCTAACTGCACCTAACTGCACCAGCCTGTACCTACCTGTACCTATCTGCACCTACCTGTTCCTAACTGCACCTACCTGTACCTAACTGCACCTACCTGTACCTAACTGCACCTACCTGTTCCTAACTGCACCTACCTGTTCCTAACTGCACCTACCTGTACCTAACTGCACCTACCTGTACCTAACTGTACCTACCTGTACCTAACTGCACCTTACCTAACTGCACCTACCTGTACCTACCTGTACCTAACTGTACCTACCTGTACCTAACTGTACCAGCCTGTACCTAACTGTACCTACCTTTTCCTAACTGCACCTACCTGTACCTAACTGCACCTACCTGTACCTAACTGCACCTACCTGTACCTAACTGCACCTTACCTAACTGCACCTACCTGTACCTACCTGTACCTAACTGCACCTACCTGTACCTACCTGTACCAGCCTGTACCTAACTGTACCTACCTTTTCCTAACTGCACCTACCTGTACCTAACTGTACCTACCTGTACCTAACTGCACCTTACCTAACTGCACCTACCTGTACCTACCTTTTCCTAACTGCACCTACCTGTACCTAACTGTACCTACCTGTACCTAACTGCACCTTACCTAACTGCACCTACCTGTACCTACCTGTACCTAACTGTACCTACCTGTACCTAACTGCACCTACCTGTACCTACCTGTACCTAACTGTACCTACCTGTACCAGCCTGTACCTAACTGTACCAGCCTGTACCTAACTGTACCTACCTGTACCTAACTGTACCAGCCTGTACCTAACTGCACCTACCTGTACCTAACTGTACCAGCCTGTACCTAACTGTACCTACCTGTACCTAACTGTACCAGCCTGTACCTAACTGTACCTACTTGTTCCTAACTGTACCAGCCTGTACCTAACTGCACCTACCTGTACCTAACTGTACCTACCTGTACCTAACTGTACCTACCTGTACCTAACTGTACCTACCTGTTCCTAACTGCACCTACTGTTCCTAACTGCACCTACCTGTTCTTAACTGCACCTACCTGTACCTACCTGTACCTATCGTCATCAAACAGCTCAGATGTCCACACCTCACAATAACGACGTCTCTGAAAAAATACAAAAGAAGAAGAAGAAAAAAAAAAAGGCAGCGCGGGATGCAGTCAGGAGGGAAGGGAGGGAGGGAGGAAGGGGGGGAGGCAGCTGCGGCCGTCCCTCATTGGTGGCACGTGCACGCGACACTCTCCACGTGACAGCTTTGCCAAACATGGCGTCCGTCATCATGGGGAAGGGTGAGAGTGGGGGTGTAGGGGTAGGGGCTGGGTGTGTGTGTGTGTGTGTCTGTGTGTCGGGGGGGGGGGGGGGGGGGGATTGAGGGCGGGTAGTTGAGGTGGTAGGGGTGGGAGGTTGCGTCTTCATCCAGTGGTTCACACACACTTCAGTAATGTGAGGTTTGTTGCCATTTAACAAAAAACCAACTACATTTTCTTGAAAATATCACACACACACACACACACACACACACACACACACACAGAGAGAAAAATACATATATATATATATATATATATATATATATATATATATATATTCTTCTTCTTCTTCTATTCAGTAACAGTAGTAGTAAGCAGCAGCAGTAGCAGTAGTGGTGGTGGTGATGGTGGAAGTAGTGGAGAGTAGTAATAGATTTTTTACTGTCAGTGGTGGCGCATGATGATGAAGATGTATATTCTTCTTCTTCTTCTCATCACCATCATCATGAATAAATTAATCAGCTTTTTTTTCTTCCTATTATTATTTCCTAAAACTCATGACCCGTGGTGGTAAACATGATTTGGGGGTGGGGGCCGGGGGGCCGGGGGGCCCGTGGGGGGGGGGGGCATGTTTTGGGTGATTAGAATCCGTCTGCAGGGGGCCTCACCTCCAGCAAGATGGTCCACAGCCGGCGTCAGTCTGACGTTAATCACGGACCTGCCCTCATCTTGTGCACCTCACCTCTCACTGCTGCAAGTCGGCCTGCTTTTTCCCCACAGTGAGGATCCTGGGACCACGTCAAACGATAAACCCAGGTCCCGTGTGCAGCATGTACTTGCCGCACGTAAAAGAACCCTAGACGTGCTTGGTAAAATTCTGAAGAAAAATATGAAAAAGAAAGTATTTTGGTAGAAAAGACAGAAAAGCAAACTACTTGCAGACGGAAAAATAGGGTAGTGCTGCGTAGGGAACTATGTTCTGACAAAAAGTTTGATAAATCTAATATATCATAGCCTGCTTGATTCTGATTATTGAAGAGAGTGTCTTGCCCAAGTTACACCCCCACTCTCTC
>NC_134906.1:29931980-29949480 GCF_041734735.1 Babylonia areolata
CCGTCACATCACACCTTCCATCACCGTCACACCACACCTTCCATCACCGTCACACCACACCTTCCATCACCGTCACATCACACCTTCCATCACCGTCACACCACACCTTCCATCACCGTCACACCACACCCTCCATCACCGTCACACCACACCCTCCATCACCGTCACATCACACCTTCCATCACCGTCACACCACAGATTCCATCACCGTCACATCACACCTTCCATCACCGTCACATCACCGTCACACCACACCTTCCATCACCGTCACATCACACCTTCCATCACCGTCACATCACACCTTCCATCACCGTCACACCACACCTTCCATCACCGTCACATCACACCTTCCATCACCGTCACACCACACCCTCCATCACCGTCACACCACACCTTCCATCACCGTCACACCACACCTTCCATCACCGTCACATCACACCTTCCGTCACCGTCACATCACACCTTCCATCACCGTCACATCACACCTTCCATCACCGTCACACCACACCTTCCATCACCGTCACATCACACCTTCCATCACCGTCACACCACATCTTCCATCACCGTCACACCACACCTTCCGTCACCGTCACACCACACCTTCCATCACCGTCACATCACACCTTCCATCACCGTCACACCACACCCTCCATCACCGTCACACCACATCTTCCATCAACCTCACCCCGGAGCCGTCGTGGGAGACTCGGTTAGTCGTTGGACTTGTGGTCCAGTGTTCACCAGTGGTCAGGGTTCCAGGCCCCGTTTCGGCATGGTGTTGTGTCCTTGGGAAAGGCACTTTACTCCGATGTTCCTCACTCCACCCAGGTGTGAATGGAAACCTGACTTCAGTTGGGGGAGGTTGTAACGGCCGAGGGGTGGGGGTTTGGTGGTGGGGGGGGGGGGGGGGGGGGAAGAGAGGACTGGATGACATCCACTGGTATTTAACTTTTCTGTCAACCTTCCAGTTCAGCTAGCATCAGTTGTTCCCGCGTGATTTATCAATGGTGGCAATATTTTCACAGCATGCTATTGGCTGAGATGAAGGGCAAGTAGGAGGTATTGGTGGTGTCTATCATCTGCGCTATGTTCAGCCACTAGCTTGTTACGAGTCCTATGTGTGTGTGTGTGTGTGTGTGTGTGTGTGTGTGTGTGTGTGTGTGTGTGTGTGGTGTCTGTGTCTGTCTGTCTCCCTCTTTCTCTGTTTGTATGTCTGTAGCTCTCGCTCGCTGTCTCTCTCTCTTTCTCTCTGTCTCTGTCTCTCTCTGTGTGTCTGTCTCTGTCTCTCTCTTTCTCTCTCTTTCTCTCACCCTGTCTCTCTCTGTGTGTCTGTCTCTGTGTCTCTCTTTATATCTCTCTCTCTCTTTCTGTCTCTGTCTCTCTCTCTCCCTCTGTCCCGCCCCCCCTCTCTCTCTCTTTCGCACGATCGCTCGTCGTGCAACCATGTGTTTGTTTCACAGTTCACAAAGTGGTCCCCCCCCCGCCCCCCCTAAACCCCCTCCCGCCCCACTCCCTGACGACAATAACTACACATTTTGTTTCCCTTGCACCCGCACCCCCCCACCCCCCGTCCCCACCTACCTCTTCCCCCAACCCAGTCTTCTACCGCCCAAACCCCCCCACCCCCTCACCCCACCCGCCTAACCCCCTGTTCTCTCGGCAGATAAGAAAAGTCAGAAAACCTCCCCCATTATACATCTACCTCCATGACTTGCTACTCCCCCTCTGCCCCTCCCCCCCTTCCCTTTAAATGACAAGACTCAGGACCTTAAAACTAAAAGAAAAGAGCAATTCTCTTCCCGCCCCCTCACCGACCCTACTACCCAAAAACTCCCCCCCCCCCCTGTCCCCCCCCCCCCCCCCCCCCCACTTCTTCTCAAGGAAAACCCGGAGGAGAAAACAGATAAATAAACACGGTGGCGGACGACAAAAATATAATCCTGGATGTCTCGGTGCTGACAGCTGCGAGTTGCAGCCGTCCCCCCATTCCTCCTCCCTCCTCCTCCTCCTCCTCCACCCCCCCTCCAATTAACGAACGGAAGAGGTTCGTGTTCTCACCGCCAGGGGTCGCCGAGCTGTTTGCCTTGGCACACGTCATACGCTTGAATTTCCACCAATCAAATATTAGCTTACAACAGAGCAGGGGGAAATATCGTAGGCTTTTTTGGGGATTTTTTTTCTTTTCTTTTCTTTTTTTTCTTTTAGCGGTAGAATGACCTCCCCTTTCTTATAGCTCTTCTCTGTTTTGGACCGGATGGAGGACTGGGACGAATAATATTGTCTTTAGAAATGGTCGTCGGACTGTGAAGTCTGTCTGTCTGTCTGTGGATTGTGTCTTTTATTACTGTTGTTGTTGTTTGTTGTTGTTGTTGTTGTTGTCCTCGTCATTGTCAGTTGCCGTCGTTGTTGTTTGTTGTTGTTCTTGTTACTGTTGTTGTTGTCGTTTTTTGTTATTGTTGTTCTCTTGTTGTTACTATTGTTGTTACTGTTGCTGTTGTTGTTGCCACTGGTGGTGTTGTTCTGTTGTTGTTGTTGTTCTGTTGTTGTTTTTGTCGTTGTTGTTGTTATTGTTGCTGTTATTGTTTTGTTGTTGTTGGTGGTGGTGGTGATATTGTTGATGCAGATGATGATGATGATGATGTTGTTAAAACGATGTTTTTACTGTTGATGTGGTGTCGTGCTGTTGCTTGAAGTTTTCAGTTAGTTTTGGTTATTAATTTTGTACAGTGAACATTTGTTCGACGTATGTTCATTCATTCATTCATTCATTCATTCATTCATTCATTTATTCGTTCGTTCGTTCGTTCATCCACGATTAAGTTGATTGTTCATTTTCCTGCGTATATTTATTCGTTTCCTCATCCATTCATTGATGATCTTAAAACTTTTTTAATTCGTTCACATGTTTGCTTATTTGTTTATCCATTTTCATATTTCTTTCCTAAAGTAAATGTTATTCATTTATTCATATCTTTGTTTTGATAGAATTAACGCATCGCAGATGCAGTTTAGTACATAACGGATATCAATCGACAAGTAGACGAAGATGATTTATCATAAATGATAAACAAATGAAATTTATTTCATCATTTTTGACAATTCAAAGGGCAAACATTTTCATAGAATGAACAGACAAACGAATATTATCAATCAGTTCCTTTCTTATGTTGTGTGAAATGATATATTACAGGACCAACAGAAGGTGAGAGTGGGGGTGGAGGGGGATTTGGAGAAGTAAAGATCCTGACTTCTCCTGTGAGGAAAAACCGGGAAGGGGAAGGAGGGGGGTGGGGTGGGGTGGGGGGTATCGGGTGGGGAGGGGGGGGGTTGGGTTGGAAGTGCTCTGTCTTGAAACATGGTATAAAAGAAAAAAGAAAATAAAAAGGTTCGGAGCAAATTGGAATCTTGATCCCCTGCAAGGAAAGCTTTAATCCAGATTTGTCTCCCCTGGCCATGGAGCTGAGCGTAGCGATTCTCTCCCCCTTCTCTTTCTTCTTCCTCTCCTTCTCTTTTCCTGTCTTTCCCCTTGATATTTCTAGTTCTCACACACGTCAATCATTCACCCACTCCTCACACCCACACCCCCTGATATACACATCTACCCATCACCCCACACGTCTTCATAGGCTACATGTCAAACTCCCTCTCCCTCTCTCCTTCCCTCCCCCTCCCTCCACGCACACACACATACTCTCCCCTCCCTCCCTCCCTTCTTCCTCACACCCACACCCCCTGATATACACATCTACCCATCACCCCACACGTCTTCATAGGCTACATGTCAAACTCCCTCTCCCTCTCTCCTTCCCTCCCCCTCCCTCCACACACACACACATACCCTCCCCTCCCTCCCTCTGCAGACAGACACATGCCCCTCTCCCCCCATCCCTCCACACACACACATACTCTCCCCTACCTCCCTCCCTCCCACCACACACACACATACTACCCCCTCCCTCCCTCCCTCCACACACACACATACTCTCTCCCCCTCCCTCCTTCCCTCCCTCCCACCACACACACACATACTACCCCCTCCCTCCCTCCCTCCACACACACACATACTCTCCCCATCCCTCCTTCCTTCCCTCCCTCCCACCACACACACACATACTCTCTCCCCCTCCCTCCTTCCCTCCCTCCCACCACACACACACATACTACCACCTCCCTCCCTCCCTCCACACACACACATACTCTCCCCATCCCTCCCTCCTTCCCTCCCTCCCACCACACACACACACATACACCCCCCTCCCTCCCTCTGCAGACAGACACACGCCCCCTCCTCCCTCTTCTCTATATAAAGCGGGGACTGGATGAAAGGAACTACACCAGTGTTTTTCTGTCTTTCTCGGGAGTAAAAGGCCCTGTCTTGTCTTGTCTTGTCTTGCCTTGTCCTGCCTTGTCTTGCCTTGCCTTGTCTTGTCTTGCCTTGTCCTGCCTTGTCTTGTCTTGTCTTGCCTTGCCTTGCTTTGCCTTGCCTTGTCTTGTCTTGTCTTGCCTTGTCTTGTCTTGCCCTGCCTAGCCTTGCCTTGTCTTGCCCTGCCTTGCCTTGTCTTGTCTTGCCCTGCCTTGCCTTGTCTTGCCCTGCCTAGCCTTGTCTTGTCTTGCCCTGCCATGCCTTTACCTATCCTATATACAGTTGCTAACCCGCCTGTATACCCACACCCGCGCACATGCAGACACTCACACTCACACTCACACACTGGTACAGGTCGGTACACCTTTCACGCGCGTGCGGCGCTACCAGGCACGCCATGACACAACACACACTCACGCAATGCACATGCATATGCACACTAGCAAGAAAAGGCACACACACACACACACATGCACCACGCTCACACACACACACACGCATGCATCACGCTCACACACACACAAACACACACACACACACACACACACACACACACACACACACACACACACAAACACACACACACACACATACACACACACATGCGCGCGCGCGCGCCGTCTCAACGTTAACCTGTATAACACGAGACATACATACTTTTTCTCTTTTTTTCTTTCTTTTTAATTTTTTTATTTTATTGCGCTGCATTCCATTATGATCAATGGTACCCGTCAAATGCTTCCGTGCGGCTGTTGACAAAAATGAAAGATATGGTGAGATACGTTTCGGTTTAATGAAACCTACCCCCCCGCTCCTCCCCTGCCAGCCCCCCCCCCCTTCCCACACTCCCCACCACTCTCCCTCGGCTTCATAAAAGTCACCTGAATCATGTCAACGAGGGAGCCACGTTTTGCAACAGGTCTCCTGTCCCTCAAGGCATTCAGCAGGGGAACCTTATCACACCCACTCTGTTCGCTTTTCTTGTACAGTGTGCTTTTTTTTTTCTTTCTTTTTTTATAGCTTTTTTAAAACATTCTTTCTTTTTTCTTTTTTTTTATAGAGGGGGAAATATCATCCAGCTTCCTGATGAAGGCCACAATCTGGGTTGATGTTGTCTTCTGAAAAATAGGAACACTGCTCCTGTCCGTTGTAGATCCAAGAGGAGTCTAGTAGTCTTTTGGGAAGACATCTTTGGCTGTTTCTGACTCACTGCTGATGTGTCAGGACTGCAGTCTGGTAGATAACAACAGCAACAACAGCAGAGGAAGACGAAGATGAAGAAGAAGACGTAGTAGTAGTAGAAGGAGGAGGAGGAGGTGGAGGAGGAGGGGGAAGTAATAGTAGTAGTAGAAGGAGGAGGAGGAGGGGGAGGGGGAAGTAATAGTAGAAGGAGAAGAACTACATACTCCGGCCCCTGTGTGAATCACATTTAAACGACAAGTTTCTTGCTGGAACTGGGTGTCTTCACTCAGCAGCATGTGACGAAACACGAAACGTAATTCCTTCCTTCCTTCCTTCCTTTCTTCCTTCTTCCCTCCTTCCTTCCTTCCTTCCTTCCTTATTCCTTCCTTCCTTCCTCCCCTCCTTCCTTCCTCCCCTCCTTCCTCCCCTCCTTCCTTCCTTCCCTCTTCCCCTCCTTCCTTCCTTCCTCCCTCCCTTCCTTCCTTCCTTCCTCGCCTCCTTCCTTCCTTCCTTCCTTCCACCCTCCTGCCTTCCTTCCCTCCCTCCTCCCTTCCTTTCTTTCTTCCCTCCTTCCTTCCACCTTCCTTCCTCCCTTCCTTCACTCAGGATTCGCTGTAATCTAAGTATGACCATTCATGTGACGTCTATCCACCAAAGTGATTTCAGACGGCGAAGATTAAGTACGTGTGCTGTGCGGGTCCGTGTGTGAGAATGTGCTGGAAGTGTGTACATTATACACGTGTGACAGATCACAGAGATATCAGAATGTGCTGGAAGTGTGTACATTATACACGTGTGACAGATCACAGAGATATCAGAATGCGAACGGACACTGAGGGGAAATACAGAAAGTGACAGGATCTAATTAAGTAACCGTGAAATCAACCGACCAGTTAAAAAAAAAACAATGACAAGCAAGCAAACCAAAATACAAAGTGTGAATACCAAAAGATGATTCGCTGTAACACATTTGGATAAAGTAACACACAAATCGTACGTTAAGGATGCAGAGTTAAACAAATTTTTGTAACTGTGTTGTTGGAATTATAGGAATTAACTTTTTAAAGAAAAAAAATGTTATTCACTTGTCATTTCTGTCGGCATAAGCAGACAATATCCCTGGTGTATTTTTGTTCTGAGGGTGTCAATTTTTCGAGAAATCCCGGAGTCAGTGTTATTGTTAACAAATGCTGAACTGGGCGGTTGAAGCGTCACTGTCAAACTTGCTCTGCTTTGTTGCGGCACTTTTTGTCACGACAGATTTGTCTGTGTGAAATTCGGGCTGCTCTCCCCAGGGGGAGCGCGTCGCTTCACTGAGAGCACCACCTTTTTTCTTTTCTTTTTTTCCGCCGGCAGTTTTATTTGTTTTCCTATCGAAGCGGATTTTTATTATTATTATTATTATTATTATTTTTTTTTTTTTACAGAATTTTGCCAGAGAAAACCTTTTTGTTGTCGTGGGTTCTTTTACGTGCGCTAAATGCATGCTGCACACGGGGCATCTGTCTATCGTCTTATCCGAATAACTAGCTTCCATACCACCACTCAAGGTCTAGTGGAGGAGGGGTGGGGGTGGGGGGTGGGATATTGGCGACGATGGAATTAGATTCAGTGCGCCCAGATTCTCTGGCTTCTTATGTGGACGCGTCACCAGTAGGTCATCCCTCCACTCCATCTCAGCTGACATCTTCGTGATCTACCTGCCGTTCCACAACCATCCAACCAACCGACCAAGAGACCGGACCAACCACAAGAGATTATAGGGTGTGGGGTGGGGGGGGGGAAGAAAGAATGCTCTCCCTCCCCCCACTCTCCCCCCCCCCCCAACCCCCAAACCCCACACCACCAAAGGCGTCATGTCGTGGAGAGCCTGTTGACTTTCTCAAGACTATCAAGTGTTCGGTTCACACATAACACGTCTTGACCAGCACCCCCCACCCCCTCCACCCCCTGGTCAGCCAAGAACTAGGCTCACTTACTGTGTATGTCCACCGGCTTAGCCCCTCCAATAAGAAGCTGTCTCTCCCCTAAGTGACGTAATCTGGGTCCTTCTGGAAACCTTCAAAGTCATGGGCAGTATGGGCACAGTCCGTGCACTGACCAGTCTGTGAAGATTCTCACACAGTCCCTTGACCAGTGGCAATCAATACTTTACAGCTGGTCGCCAGGAAAACGGAATAAGTAAATCATTTTTTTTCTTAAAGAGTTGTGATAATGAGGAAGACACAAGATGTAACTGATGAGGGAGAACAGTACAAGGTGAAGGAGGAGGAGGAGGAGGAGGAGGAGGAGGAGGAGGAGGAGGAGGAGGAGGGTTTACAAAGCGCCGCAGGGTTGTGGCAATGATTATACCGTGTAACCGAAACACTGAATAATAATAATATTCAAAAAATAATAATAATGAGATACAGAGAGAGACAGACAGACAGACAGCCCCCCCCCCCACACACACACACAGGCAGACATACAGGGACAGAGAGACTCAGACAGACAGACAGACACAGAAAGGGGATAGTCAGTATTTAAGATGAAGAATAGAGAAAAGAGAGGACCAGAGAGAAACGGAAGAAGAAGAAGAAGAAGAAGAAGAAGAAGAAGAAGAAGAAGAAGAAGAAATAGAAGAAGAAACAGAAGAAGAAGAAGAAGCAGAAGAAGAAGGAGAAGCAGAAGAAACAGAAGAAGAAGAAGAAGAAGAAACAGAAGAAGAAGAAACAGAAGAAGAAGAAACAGAAGAAGAAACAGAAGAAGAAGAAGAAGAAGAAGAAGAAGAAGAAGAAGAAGAAGAAACAGAAGAAGAAGAAGAAGAAGAAGAAGAAGAAGAAGAAGAAACAGAAAAAGAAAAAGAATAAGGAGAAGAAGAAGAAGAAGAAACAGACAAAGAAGAAGAAGAAACAGAAAAAAGAAAAAGAAGAAGGAGAAGAAGAAGAAGAAACAGAAAAAAGAAAAAGAAGAAGGAGAAGAAGGAGAAGAAGAAGGAGAAGAAGAAGAAGCAGAAGACTAGGCGGAAGGAAAAGTGGATTACCAGGGACAACACAGCAATGGCATGAACAGTTTGTAGCTGGTCTCCGGAGAAAAGGTATGAGTATTCTTTTAACAGACAGAGAGAGAGAGAGAGAGAGAGAGAGAGAGAGAGAGGGGGGAGAGAGAGAGAAGAAAACAGAGAGAGGAGAAAAGAGAAGAGAGAAAGAAAAAAAGAGAGAAGGAGACGTAATGATGTAGATCAGCGAACAGAAGGAAAAGGCGGAAGAAAGAAAGAAAAGAAGAAACAGAAAGAAGAAGCAGCGATAGACATGACGAAAGATGAATAAGAAAGAGAGGAGGAAGGGAGGAAGAAAGAAAGAAAAGAAGAAACAGAAAGAAGTAGCGATAGACATGACGAAAGATGAATAAGAAAGAGAGGAGGAAGGGAGGAAGAAAGAAAGAAAAGAAGTGGCGATAGACATCACGAAAGATGAAGAAAGAGAGGAGGAAGGGAGGGAGAAAGAAAGAAAAGAAGAAGCAGCGATAGACATGACGAAAGATGAATAAGAAAGAGAGGAGGAAGGGAGGAATTAGAGAAAAAGGAAGAGAGAGAGCGCGAAAGAAAGAGAGAGACTGGCAGACAGAGGCAGAGAGAGACAGGGACATAGAATGAATGACTGAATGAATGAATAATTTTTATTTTCTGAGGGTAATAGATTAAGCATACATGCTTTTTTTTCATCCAGCCCTCGAAAACAAATACATAAACAACATCAAAACGAAAAAAAGAAAAAAAGAGGGGAAAGTGAAAAAGCAAGAGAAAAATCACGGAAATACGAGAAGAAGAAAAGAAGATAGTTACACAGCTAGATGGAAAGAGACAGACAGACAAAGATATACAGACAGACATACAAATAGACAGGCAGGGAGAGCGACGAGAGAGAGGGAGAGAGAGGCGGGATTGTTCCTATATTTGTTCATTTTACATATACAGTTCTGACTAGATGTCACATAGAGAGACATAGAGAGACAAACATGACAGAGACAGAGACAGAGAGTCTGTGTGAATTGTCTACCTGTCAGCTGTTACAGTCGTGCGATTAATATCCACCTGACATTTTGATCTCTTTTAAAACTGTTACTAGGAAAATACATTGTAGAACTAAGAAAAGCTTAAGTAAGTTTTATGTTTTCATTCGAAATGAAATAAACAAAACAACATACAATAGACTAAAACAAGATACTTGATGGATGAAGTGGAAACCAGAATTATTGCCTGCGTTTGTGACAAGTATCGTCCTGATCACAATGTGAACAAGGTACGCAGGAATAACACACACACACACACACACACACACACACACAATTCTAGAACTAAAGAAGAAGACAAGAACAAACTCTGGCATATTCTCTTTTATTGTTTTTACCGGCTGTAAAACTCCATCTCAGAGACTTTTTAAGCAAATCACTCCAAGCGAAAGAGAATAAAAACAACAGCAACAAAAATGAGTAACTAGTGTCACTGTAAATGGCATGATCTGAAGACACTGAAGTAACAGGAAAGAAAGGCGATTTTTTGGTTTTTGTCTTGAAATATTCTTCAACTGGTTAAACAAAAACAAATTGCAGTTCTTCTCTTTACGTGATGCTCAGATAAATATTCCAGATGTGAATAAGTTTGCCGGTTTCTAAAACGTGAGAAGAAGAAGAGGAAGAAGAAGAAAGGTATTCAGTTTACCATTATCACAGACAAATCAAAGCGCGTTCTCACTAGATGTATGCATATCTCTAATTCAGATACATATGTGAATAGTATGCTAGAAAAAATGATAGCCGGAAAGAGCGAATGCAGATAGGTAGAGCCCTGGACACAGTGGATATGAATTCACTACCTTCCTATGCCCAGCCCTGGACACAGTGGATATGAATTCACTGCCTTCCTATGCCCAGCCCTGGACACAGTGGATATGAATTCACTGCCTTCCTATGCCCAGCCCTGAACACAGTGAATATGAATTCACTGCCTTCCTATGCCCAGCCCTGGACACAGTGGATATGAATTCACTGCCTTCCTATGCCCAGCCCTGGACACAGTGGATATGACCTCACAACCTTCCTATGCCCAGCCCTGGACACAGTGGGTATGAATTCACTGCCTTCCTATGCTCAGCTCGTGACACAGTGGATATGATTTCACTGCCTTCCTATGCCCAGCCCTGGACACAGTGGATATGAATTCACTGCCTTCCTATGCCCAGCCCTGGACACAGTGGATATGAATTCACTGCCTTCCTATGCCCATCCCTGGACACAGTGGATATGAATTCACTGCCTTCCTATGCCCAGCCCTGGACACAGTGGGTATGAGTTCACTGCCTTCCTATGCCCAGCCCTGGACACAGTGGGTATGAGTTCACTGCCTTCCTATGCCCAGCCCTGGACACAGTGGGTATGAATTCACTGCCTTCCTATGCCCAGCCCTGGACACAGTAGATATGAATTCACTGCCTTCCTATGCCCAGCCCTGGACACAGTGGATATGAATTCACTGCCTTCCTATGCCCAGCCCTGGACACAGTGGGTATGAATTCACTGCCTTCCTATGCCCAGCCCTGGACACAGTAGATATGAATTCACTGCCTTCCTATGCCCAGCCCTGGACACAGTGGATATGAATTCACTGCTTTCCTATGCCCAGCCCTGGACACAGTGGGTATGAATTCACTGCCTTCTTATGCCCAGCCCTGGACACAGTGGGTATGAATTCACTGCCTTCCTATGCCCAGCCCTGGACACAGTGGGTATGAATTCACTGCCTGAGTGGTCACAAAGGTTATGGGACCTTTAACCATCGAACTAAGCACTGTTATCTCCCTTGTAGCGGACATAGAGAGGGAGAGAGAGAACCCTTTGTCTGTCTCATATTCTTTGTTTTAATTGGGTTTCACTTTCTCGGATCAGGTTATCTCCCTTTCACTAGGTGTTCCAGGTGGCTGAAGAGCGATGAGGTGGTATCAATCAACAGTTGGTGAGGAAGACAATACACTCTGTTCTTTCTTCTGTCTGGGCTAGGTCAGGAAATATGTTTCAATGCACACACACACACACACACACACACACACACACACACACACACACACACACACACACACACACACACACACACACACACACACACACACACACACACACACACACACACACATGTATACATGCTTCTTTTTTTGGTGGTGGTGGGGGCGGGGGGGGGGGGGGGCGGTGATGGGATGGGGTCTTTTTTATTCATTGAATCGTTGTTTCGACACAGTGAAGTCTGCTGTTTTTTTTTCTCATTTTTCTTCGGGGTGGTTGGAAGATGGGGGTGTGGGTAGGGAGAGGAGAACCATTTCTGCAAAATGTTATTCCATATTATTTTGTGAATAGAATGAGGTCTTTGTGACACACCTGGAAATGGTAGATTGTAATTAATAAGCCTTTGTCTGTCTGTCTGTCTGTCTGTCTCTGTTTGTCTCTCTCTCTCTCTCGTAATAAAGATTTTGTCTCTCTCTGTGTCTCTGTCTCTCTGTCTGTCTGTCTCTCTTTCCCTGTCTGCCTCTCTCTCTGTCTGTCTCTCTATCAATCTCTCTCTGTCTCTCTGTCCCCCCTCTCTCTCTCTGTCACTCTCTCTCTCTGTCTGTCCGTCACTCACTCACTCTCTCTCCCTCCACCTCCCCCCCTCCCCCCACACCCACCCAAACCCTTTCTCCCACCGACCGTCATGTGTACAGAGAACCTCATCACAGTCACCAACACACAGAGAACCTCATCACAGTCACCAACACACACAGAAGACCTCATCACAGTCACCAACACACAGAAAACCTCATCACAGTCACCAACATACAGAAAACCTCATCACAGTCACCAACATACAGAGAACCTCATCACAGTCACCAACATACAGAGGTTTAGAAAACCTCATCACAGTCACCAACATACAGATGACCTCATCACAGTCACCAACATACAGAGAACCTCATCACAGTCACCAACACACAGAGGACCTCATCACAGTCACCAACATACACAGCAACACACAGAGGACCTCATCACAGTCACCAACTCACAGAGAACCTCATCACAGTCACCAACACACTGAAGACCTCATCACAGTCACCAACACATTGAAGACCTCATCACAGTCACCAACACACAGAGGACCTCATCACAGTCACCAACACACTGAAGACCTCATCACAGTCACCAACACACTGAAGACCTCATCACAGTCACCAACACACAGAGGACCTCATCACAGTCACCAACACACTGAAGACCTCATCACAGTCACCAACACACACAGAGGACCTCATCACAGTCACCAACACACTGAAGACCTCATCACAGTCACCAACACACTGAAGACCTCATCACAGTCACCAACACACAGAGGACCTCATCACAGTCACCAACACACAGAGGACCTCATCACAGTCACCAACACACACAGGACCTCATCACAGTCACCAACACACAGAGGACCTCATCACAGTCACCAACACACTGAAGACCTCATCACAGTCACCAACACACAGAGGACCTCATCACAGTCACCAACACACTGAAGACCTCATCACAGTCACCAACACACAGAGGACCTCATCACAGTCACCAACACACTGAAGACCTCATCACAGTCACCAACACACAGAGGACCTCATCACAGTCACCAACACACTGAAGACCTCATCACAGTCACCAACACACAGAGGACCTCATCACAGTCACCAACACACAGAGGACCTCATCACAGTCACCAACACACAGAGGACCTCATCACAGTCACCAACACACACAGAGGACCTCATCACAGTCACCAACACACAGAGGACCTCATCACAGTCACCAACACACAGAGGACCTCATCACAGTCACCAACACACTGAAGACCTCATCACAGTCACCAACACACAGAGGACCTCATCACAGTCACCAACACACAGAGGACCTCATCACAGTCACCAACACACAGAGGACCTCATCACAGTCACCAACACACACAGAGGACCTCATCACAGTCACCAACACACACAGAGGACCTCATCACAGTCACCAACACACACAGAGGACCTCATCACAGTCACCAACACACAGAGGACCTCATCACAGTCACCAACACACAGGACCTCATCACAGTCACCAACACACACACAACACACAGCGAGCAGAAAACACAACAAAACAAACAACGTCAACAAAAAAGGGAAACGCAAACGACAGAAAAAGAACAGAAGGGAGAGGGAGGGAGAGAGAGAAAGAAAGAAAGAAAGAAAAGGATAAAAGGAGTAGTAACATGGGCGGGCCACTCTGTTTGACTTTCCGCCCCGGCACAATGGGCAGATTTACTCCCCCTCTTTGTACACAGTAGCGCCATCTACGTTCACGCCGCTACGACCTGGTCTGGCTGACAAAGAGTGGGAGGGGTGTGTGTGTGTGTGTGTGTGTGTGTGGAGAGGGGCAGTGTTTGCACGGGCTTTTCTGCCCCCCCCCCCGCCTCCCCCCCCCCCCCCTGTTTGCACGCACAGTTGCCGGGTGGTCGCATGTCGTTGAAGAAACAAGTGCGTCCCTCCCCCCCCCTCCCCCACCATCCTCCCTACTCTTGGTTTGCCGGGTAAAAACCTGCTCCAGAAGCCGGGTGGGAGCGAGTGGGAGGGCGGGGGTGTCGGGTATCAGGGTATTCGGGGGCAGGGTTGACAGAGGAGGGTGGAGGGGGGGGGGGGGAGTGGAGGTGGACGGGAGCTGTGAATAACGCCATGCCGGGGATGTGTGAAAGCAAAATCGAAGGCACACACCGTAATTGTTTCCCTTCCAACTATGTGAGAAAAGCGATGTGTGTGTGTGTGTGTGTGTGTGTGTGTGTGTGTGTGTGTGTGTGTGTGTGTGTGTACATACGCACTAACACACGGACAGACACACACACACACACACACACACCAACACACACATCAATTCTCCCACTCCCCCCTCTACACACATACACCACACACATAGACTCGTTCGCACGCATTCTTTCTCGGTTCGTCATTTTGTTGGAGGTTACTGTATGACTTGACGGAGAGAGGGGCGAACGAGACACATGCACAGAGCAGAGAAAGAAAGCAGATGACGACGAAGAAGAAATAAATGAAACTGCTGACTCAGCTTCTTACTCACTGAAACAGGAAGCAGCAGAGAGGAGAGAGAAGTGTGTTGAATGTCCCGTCACACATACCAGTGGTTGTAGACATCCAGTTGAACTATCAGTCTTCACAATTGAATGTTATCATTCAAAAAGAAATAACCAACAACAACAAAAACTAGGGGTATGGTGTGTTTTGTATGGTGAGCTCGGGTAAACAGAGTGGATGCAGGGTCTAATCTTGATACGAAAATTTGAAATAAACAGAAGAAAAATTCAAGCAAACTGCTTAATGGATTGCATAAAAGGGGAGTCCTGAATTTTTAAAAGAGAAACGAGTAATAATAAAAGTAAATGGTCAAAAAACACCAGCCTTTCCAGTGACCCCAGTTGGCACACGATCATGTATGTAAGGCTTCAATGACTCAGCTGAAAAATTAATATTTACAACAATCTAGAAATGGCATCGCTGGAGCGATGGTCGGGTGGTTAAAAAGAGTTGGACTTGTGAGGTTGATGGGTCAATTCCCATCATCACCTGGTGTGTCAAAGGATGGTAGACATCTTTTCCACTTGGTGACGATGTGACGGACATCACACTCCGACAACAACCAGGACTTCACCCCTCTACAGACAGCCAGGACATCACCCCTCTACAGACAGGACTTCACCCCTCTACAGACAGCCAGGACTTCACCCCTCTACAGACAGCCAGGACTTCACCCCTCTACAGACAGCCAGGACTTCACCCCTCTACAGACAGCCAGGACATCACCCCTCTACAGACAGGACTTCACCCCTTTACAGACAGCCAGGACATCACCCCTCTACAGACAGCCAGGACTTCACCCCTCTACACACAGCCAGGACTTCACCCCTCTACACACAGCCAGGACTTCACCCCTCTACACACAGCCAGGACTTCACCCCTCTACAGACAGCCAGAACTTCACCCCTCTACACACAGCCAGAACTTCACCCCTCTACAGACAGGACTTCACCCCTTTACAGACAGCCAGGACATCACCCCTCCACAGACAGCCAGGACTTCACTCCTCTACACACAGCCAGGACTTCACCCCTCTACAGACAGCCAGAACTTCACCCTCTACAGACAGCCAGGACGTCACCCCTTTTCAGACAGCCAGGACTTCACCCCTCTACACACAGCCAGGACTTCACCCCTCTACAGACAGCCAGAACTTCACCCTCTACAGACAGCCAGGACGTCACCCCTCTACACACAGCCAGGACGTCACCCCTTTTCAGACAGCCAGGACTTCACCCCTCTACAGACAGCCAGAACTTCACCCCTGTACACACAGCCAGAACTTCACCCCTCTACAGACAGCCAGGACGTCACCCCTTTACAGCCAGGACTTCACCCCTCTACAGACAGCCAGAACTTCACCCCTTTACAGACAGCCAGAACTTCACCCCTCTACAGACAGCCAGAACTTCACCCCTTTACAGACAGCCAGGACTTCACCCCTCTACAGACAGCCAGGACTTCACCCCTCTACAGACAGCCAGAACTTCACCCCTTTACAGACAGCCAGGACTTCACCCCTCTACAGACAGCCAGGACGTCACCCCTCTACAGACAGCCAGGACTTCACCCCTCTACACACAGCCAGAACTTCACCCCTCTACACACAGCCAGGACTTCACCCCTCTACAGCCAACCAGGACCTACCCCTCGGAACACCAGACGAACAGCCAGGATTTCACCCCTGTATAGACAGCCAGGACGTCACCATCGGAACACCAGAAGAACAGTCAGGATTTCACCCCTCTATAGACAGCCAGGACGTCACCATCGGAACACCAGACGAACAGCCAGGATTTCACCCCTGTATAGACAGCCAGGACGTCACCATCGGAACACCAGAAGAACAGTCAGGATTGGACCGCTCTTCACACAGCCAGGACTCCCATTTGGAACGTCAGTTGGACCATCCCCTCCCCCAATCCCCCCCCCCCATCCACCTCTCAGACATGCACTCAAGGTACAACTAGAGCCTTGGACCATGCTGCTCGTCAGACATCTGTCAAGCAGATATGGTGTAGCGCATATGGGCTTATCTGAACGCAGTGACACCTCTTCGAGAAACTGACTTGAATCAGTGCCTGGAGCGAGCGGCGTGTTGATGAGAGGGGAGGGGGTAGTGGGGGAGGGGGGGGGGGCGGGGAAGGAGTGTGTCACTTGAGCTGATCGGGTTTTGATCCAATCACATTTCCTCTTGATCTTGTTTGATCTCGTCCCAAAGTAATTGTATTGACTCTGATCACAAAGAGCTCGTCATGGTGGCTCTGCCTTTTTGGAGGACGTGTCTGGGTTTGTTCTAATTTAATTTATGTGCATGTGTGCTAGCTGAATCGGCAGCATAAGTAGTATCATCTTCAAGTTGTGTACCTTGTGAATGGACAGAGTTGCCACTCTATATTTTTGTCTGACTGGAATGTAACCAATTTCATGTATGATAAAATATATATATATTGACATGATAACAGGTGCGCGCGCGCGCGCACGCACGCACGTACGCACGCACGCACGCACACAACCCACCGGGCACCTCACGCATTCCAGACTCAGAGAAAGAAAACCAAAATTTACTGACGAGTCGAGTGTCCAATCATCTAGATAGCCCACAAAATATTCGCGGCTTTCTTGAAAAAAAAAAAAAAGTAGAAGAAGAAGAAGAAGAAAAGAAAATAGAAAAGGGTCAATAGACGAGCAAGGCAGAAAACAGGAAAGGAAGATAAATACAAACATTATATGTATACAGAGAGAGAGAGAGAGAGAGAGAGAGAGAGAGAGAGAGAGAGAGAGAGAT
>NC_134906.1:29954480-29959480 GCF_041734735.1 Babylonia areolata
TCCTTCTTCTTCTTTTTCTCCTCCTCCTCGTCCTCCTCCTCCTTCTTCTTCTTCTCCTCCATCCTTCTTCTTCTTCTTCTCCTCCTCCTTCTTCTTTTTCTACTCCTCCTCCTCCTTGTCCTCCTCCTCCTTCTCCTCCTCCTTCTTCTTCTTATCTTTCTTCTTCTTCTCCTCCTCCTTCTTCTTCTTCTTTTTCTCCTCCTCCTTCTTCTTCTTCTCCTCCTCCTCCTCTTCCTCCTCCTTCTTCTTTTTTCTCCTTCTTCTTCTTCTCCTTCTTCTTCTCCTTCTCTTTCTTCTCCTCCTTCTTCTTCTTCTTTTTCTTCTTCTTCTCCTCCTCCTCCTCCTCCTTCTTCTTCTTCTTCTTTCAGACTTTTCTATGAAATTGTCAATTTTTTTCTTGTACCACAAACATTAGTGACGCCATTTTCTGACTCCAGCAGTGTTGTCAGACCTGTCACGTTTTGAAATGTATATGTTGTCGGTTTTTTTATGGGGTGTTGGTCTGTGTGTGAGGTCAGTTGGTACTGGACTGGGGCAACACATCCATCAGTTACTGTGACCCACGTGGATGCTACCCGAACTAACTGTTGGAATAAAATGAAAAAAAAAGGAAGAGGAAATGATAATGATGATGATGATAATGACACCGTATTCATTCACTACTACTACTACTACTCTCTCTCTCTCTCTCTCTCTCTGTGTGTGTGTGTGTGTGTGTGTGTGTGTCTGTGCGTGTTTCTCTTTTTTGTCACAACAGATATCTCTGTGTGAAATTCGGGCTTTTCTACCCAGGGAGAGCGCGTCGCTACACTGACAGCGCCACCCCCTTTTTTTTTCTGCGTACAGTTTTATGAAGTTTTTGTTTTCCCTATCGAAGTGGATTTTTCTACAGAATTTTGCCAGTGACAACCCCTTTGTTGCCGTGGGTTCTTTTACGTGCGCTAAGTGCATGCTGCACACGGGACCTCGGTTTGTCATCTTAATTTCTCATCGTCCAGACTGATGTTCCCAGAACACATGATCTTTGGCGTTATCGCCACCTTCTGAGAGCGCATCAGAGTTGTGGGTTTGGCATCTCACATATTTCCGCTTTGCCTGTGGTTTCTTAAAACATCTCCCAAAAAACCTGACACGCTAAAGAGTACCCTGGCTTAGGAAACATTTCGTTTTGTAAACCGAGAAAGAAATGGACATTTTATGGCTTTATTATCAAGTGGAATATCCGCTGCTGTTTTTGTGGGGACCCTGAAAATGGTGGACATTCCGCTTTATGAATACATCATAACTGAACGAGTTCTTAATCAATAAACTATGAATAGAAAACGAACCCGCCAGTTATTAATAAAAAACACACAAGAACTAGTAAAGAAGATAAAGAAACAAAACAAGGATGAGATGTTATAGAACACCACCTAATAACGCAATAGAATACTGGTCTATAGTGCTGTAGAACACTATTCTATAATGCTATAGAACACTGGCCCATAATGCCGTCGAACACTGGTCTGTAGTGCTATAGAACACTGGCCCATAATGCCATAGAACACTGGCCCATAATGCCATAGAACACTGGTCTATAGTGCCATCGAACACCAGTATATAATGCTATAGAACACTGGTCTATAGTGCCATAGAACACTGGTCTATAGTGCCGTCGAACACTGGTCTATAGTGCCATCGAACACTGGTCTATACTGCCATCGAACACTGGTCTATAATGCTATAGAACACTGGTCTATAATGCTATAGAACACTGGTCTATAGTGCCATCAAACACCAGTATATAATGCTATAGAACACTGGTCTATAGTGCCATCAAACACCAGTGTATAATGCTATAGAACACTGGTCTATAGTGCCATCGAACACTGGTCTATAATGCCGTAGAACACTGGTCTATAATGCCATCGAACACCAGTGTATAATGCTATAGAACACTGGTCTATGATGCATCGGTCCACAACGCTATAGAACACCGGTCTATAACGCTATGAAACATCGGCTCTATGGTCCCATGGAACGCCGGTCAAAAGTACCATAGAGCACCGGTCTACAATATGATATAAATAGGTATATATCTAAAAATGTGTCTATTTATAATACCAGTCCAAGAGACTTACTCTCTCATCCGGTATTGTAATTAGCCGAGGTTAAACATTAAAGGTCCTATAGTGTCTAACATTCACAGGGGCAGTGAACTCATACCCACTGTGTCCGGGGATCGGCATAGGACAGCGGGGCCCAGTCCTCTCCTTCCGCCTTTCTAACCCTCCCCGACCGAAGTTCAAACCTGGGTGGAGTGAGGAACATCGGAGTAAAGTGCCTTTCCCAAGGACACAACACCATGCCGAAACGGGGCCTGGAACCCTGATCACTGGTGAACACTGGACCACAAGTCCAACGTCAAACGGGTTCTGTCAGGCAGCCGAACAGTCAGTCTCTGTGATGGGAAAGGGGCGGAGCTTGATCAGCAGAATACCAATACCATCACAGATGACGTCAGTGATTGGCAGGCGGAGTCAAGGTTGGTAGGAAAGTCACGAAAAACAGGGCTGGCTTTCTGGAGAAGATTGTGACTCCACCTCTTCCCTCTTCCGCTGTGTGTGTGTGTGTGTGTGTGTGTGTGTGTGTGTGTGTGTGTGTGTGTGTGTGTGTGTGTGTGTGTGTGTGTGAGAGAGAGAGAGAGAGAGAGAGAGAGAGAGAGATGTGTGTGTATGTGCGTGTGTGCGTGCGTGCGCGCGCGCATGTGTGTGTGTGTGAGAGAGAGAGATTGTGTGTGTGTGTGTGTGTGTGTGTGTGTGAGAGAGAGAGAGAGAGAGAGAGAGAGAAGTGTGTATGTGCGTGTGTGCGTGCGTGCGCGCGCGCATGTGTGTGTGTGTGTGAGAGAGAGATAGTGTGTGTGTGTGTGTGTGTGTGTGTGTGTGTGTGTGTGTGTGTGTGTGTGTGTGTGTGTGTGTGTGTGAGAGATAGTGTGTGTGTGTGTGTGTGTGTGTGTGTGTGTGTGTGTGAGAGAGAGAGAGATAGTGTGTGTGTGTGTGTGTGTGTGTGTGTGTGTGTGTGTGTGTGTGTGTGAGAGAGAGAGATAGTGTGTGTGTGTGTGTGTGTGTGTGTGTGTGTGTGTGTGTGTGTGTGCACGTGTGCCTTGGTTGTCTCTCGATCCTTTGTCTGTGATCGTTTGCAGATCTCGCTCGTTCCCTCTGGTGGTGTGTGTGTGTGGGTGTGTGTGGGTGTGTGTGAGGTGTGTGGGAGTGTGTATGGAGGGCGTGAGGGTGTGTGTGTGTGTGTGTGTGTGGAACATCTGATCTCATTTATGCTGCACGTGCAGCACAGAATGAAGGAAGATAGAGTGTGTCAGTCTATTTCCTCTTCTTCTTTTTTTTCCCCTCGCCGATGGATCTTTTCTGCCGATCTTCTTTCCATCTCTGTCTCTGTCTCTCTGTCTGTCTCTATCTCTCTCTCCCTCTCTCTCTTTTTTTCTCTCTCTCCCCTTCTCTCTGTATATATATATATATATATATATATATATATATAATTTGGAAACCTGCCAGTGGCCTTTCAGTTCTCTCTCCAGTTCTCTCCTTGTCTCTGTCTCTTTTACTTTCTGTGTCTCTGTCTCTCTGTCTCACATTCTCTGTCTTTATCTCACATTCTCTCTCTCTCTGTCTCTCTCTCTCTCTCTCCCTCTCTCTCTCTCTCACACACACATTCTCTGTCTTTTTCTCACATTCTCTCTTACTCTCTGACACATGTGGTAGTGATTTTGGTTTTGAGTTGACCGTCAGTTGTATTTTGTTGTCTCGATGAACTATTGTTTTCAAACCACCCCTTCATGGGGGACTATGACCTATGAGGAACAAAAGTGTTCGTTCGTTCGTTCGTTCGTTCTCTCTTTCTCTCTCTCTCTCTCTCGCTCGCTCTTCTTGTCTCTCTGCCTCCCTATCTCTGTCTCTGTCTCTGTGTGTGTCTCTCTATCTCTGAATGTCTCTCTTTCTCTGTCTCTCTGTCTCTGTCTGTCTGTCTGTCTCTCTGTTCCCCCACACGTGTTACACAGCTTTGGGTCAGGTTGGGGAAGCAGTGCTATGACTGCCTGGAAACTGGTTAAACACAGCAACAAACTTCAATCCCAGACAAAAAAAAAGAAGTCACAAAAAGAGCATCAAGGTATACGAATATTCTTCTGGTCTGCTGTGAAGTTTGCATTGCAGGCAGGATTTGCATGACGTAGACAATGGAAATGGGTTGCACTAAACATTAGATACACTGAACACATCACCCTTGAACTGGTGCACCGAAACTTTAATCAGCACACTGGATTAATAATGATAAAAAAGTACATTTGGTACGCCCAATTTGATGAAACAAAAGCCCTGGGCGTTTACAATGAAAAATACAATGACGGATGCATACTAAAAACACACGAATACACCCGCACGCATAAATCCTTCAGCTCCCACTGCAACCCCCCCCACACACACACACTCCACACAAGATGTAGACACACACACACACACGCGCGCGCGCGCGCGTGCGCAAGCACGTCTTGGCCGATCAAGGCATATGAACATATGTAAGTTTAAAAATAGTAAAAAAAAAAAAAAAAAAAAAAAGAAGTAAAATAAATCAACTTGACTAAAACATAAAAGTGAAGACAAGGAGTTATGTACTGATTTGAATGACTGGAAATAAATGAGTTTTCAAAGAGGTTTTGAAAGAAGGGCAAGACACAGTATGACGGACAGGAAACGGGAGTGAGTTCCATGCAGAGGAAGCCTGGAAAGAGGAAGTGTGTTTCCATATGATCTGGTTCTGTAGGAGGGAATTTGTAAAAGATGGTCATCACCTGATGACCGGAGATGGCAAGATTATCTGAAAATCTGCTGCCATCAGTTGAGAAAAGGAAACCACGTTGGTATGTTTACGTCACAAGATCAGTGGCCTTGCTGAAACAACCCCCGAAAGAACCGTTGAGGAAGGCAGAGAAATAGATGGACTGACAACAA
>NC_134906.1:29961980-29964480 GCF_041734735.1 Babylonia areolata
GTAACAGACTGGTTCCGTCGGAAGTGGTATGCAGAGCAGAGACTGAAGATCTGACAGAAATGACGTTTTGATGTACGTCATCATAAAACCAGCACCGGAAATACGTCATCATGAACAAACCGACACCGGAAATCTGCAAACAATGGGCACGTGATCGGCAACAAAAAAAAGGGAGGCAAGCAACATTGTTGTACGCTGTAGGCCTGTGTGACAAATGGAGTTACCGCCCGTCCTTCCGCGTTTCAACTTGGTGAGACGACTGTCAGATGTGGAACAAAACAAACTGCTGGGGACTCCTTCAGAAAGAACAATGCTTCTTGTCTGTCAACTCCAAAAAGATAGCTGTGCAGCTTTGGTCAGTTTGGCAAGAATCGGCCATGAGGTATTCCAATATGAGTGGTTAGTGTACGTTTCTTTCATTCACTAAACAAAAACGAGATCATTTTAACATGTGAAGTATTTACTACTACATTTTTACGAGTCAAAAAATGTGTGTGTTAACTTCTATTAGAATACATTTAAAATCTTTATAAAACACGTTTTTTCCTTCTTCTTTTTTCCAGATTCAGATTTTGTGTGAGATTCTCTCTAACCCTCATTATCAGGTGTTTACCGTGAACATGGAACTATAGAGAATTGATAATTTTTTTGACTCACTTGTGTAAACAAAGTGAGTCTATGTTTTAACCCGGTGTTCGGTTGTCTGTGTGTTTGTGTGTGTGTGTGTGTGTGTGTGTGTGTGTGTGTGTGTGTGTGTGTGTGTGTGTCCGTGGTAAACTTTAACATTGCCATTTTCTCTGCAAATACTTTGTCAGTTGACACCAAATTTGGCATAAAAATAGGAAAAAGTCAGTTCTTTCCAGTCATCTTGTTTAAAACAATATTGCACCTCTGCGATTGGCACACACACAAAAAAAGCCAAATTATATACAAATTTACTGAATTTACTGTTATATTTTTTTTTTCTCTAAACTTGGCACTTTGATCTGATATTCTGACACAACAACAAGAGCAGTCATTTTTATCATTTTTTGTTCAAACAGGAACTTCTTTTGCCAAGCATGGAAATTATATTTATTTTGCATGTCTTTGGTGCAGATAATAAAAAAGGGAAATTAATCTGTAATTAATGCTAGGGGACTTAATTTGCTTTAAACTGATCTTTCTCATCTTAAACATTACATTTTGAAATTATACTCAATATATAAAAAGCTTGTGTGCTTTACTCTGTGTACAGGGCTTTAACTATGTTCATTCGCCCAAGTGGTCTTTTTCGGAAAATACTAAAATCAATACGACGAGTGGGCTTTATAGATCTATTGGCCGAGCCCTGAAGGTCATGGGCAAAAATCAATTGCGTACACATATTTATACATATTCAAAGCGTGTGCTCATATTCTTCGCGAACGCGAACGACGCCATTTTGTTTCAAGTTGTTGACCTGCCCGTTCATTCCTATATTCAATCGACAATACACGATAACATGTGATGGAAAGTTGGAGAAGGAGACCGTTAAATATTTATTCAGAGAAAGATTTGTGAACGCCTCATCACTTACTGGATTATGCCCCAAACTGCCATAAAAATATCCACAGAATCAGTCGGAATTCACAGTTAAAAATAATAAACCATGAGAGTTAATACCCTTGAATTCATGACACGTAAAAATTTCCAGTCTTGACTTTTCTCAAAACGAAGTCCTTTTCAATTCATACGACGTTTTGAAGTACTTGTACTTGGCTCTACATGTTATTAGTTTAACAAAATACTCAATTTTCATATCAACTTTAAAACTATAAAACTAGAATGAACATAAAAGAGGAATTGAATCGAATGTGTCGTACATTCCCGGCGGGTGCAACTAAACTTGTACATCTATCTAGATCTAGAGAAAACGGCTAAATGTTGCAGTGTGATTGCGGCGATAGCCACGTCTCCTTTACCGCGGACTCAGAAAGAATTTTTAATTGCCCTTAAAGATTTTTTGAATGCCCAAGATACACCAGAACAATATGATTTAAACAACGTACTCGCTGCGAATACCGCAATCGATTTATCGCCCTTTAAAAAACATGTTTAAATGTTTTATTTTTGAACGTCAGTTAAGGAGCCACGATAGTGTAATGGGTAAGACAGTTTCTTCTCACCCGAACACGCGGGGTTCGAATCTGCCGTTGGGACTTTATTTTTCTTTTTCTTTTAACCCGAAGCTTTGTAATAACAAATACAGAACACATTTTAACGATTATATATATTTTTTAAAGTGTATCACAAGTGAGTCTTGAAGGCCTTGCCTCTCTTGTTTTAAATGTATGAAACAAGACAAATTACAGCGTTTGATATACGCAGTCTTGACAGAACAAAACTTGAGCAAAAACAGGTTTGAGTTTATAGTGTGCTCTTTCGCGAAATACATACTGCTATCAAAACACAGGGGTGGACGACAAGCAGGATATTCGCCAGACCATTTCAGTGCAAATCGAGATGTGATACAGTGAAC
>NC_134906.1:29966980-29976980 GCF_041734735.1 Babylonia areolata
TATCCAATGACGTATGGATACAGTGAAGGAGTCCTTGATAAGATATGACGAACATGACTGATCCACACACAAAAAAAGCCACTTTAAATTTACAGTGGAGCAGGAAAATCCTCCAGAGTCCAGTCCCAAGACAGCACAATGGAAAACACAAAACACCACAACATGTTTCAAATTAACCATGAAGCAGCAGAGGAAACGAAAACTCCACCATTAAGCCATCACTGCAGTACTGGAATCACGGAGTGCAAGAATGCTCTGTCGGATTGATTGACCTTTGCACGCGACAACCCTATCCCCACCTCCTCCTTTTCTTTCGGATGGCGGGGGAGAGGGGGGGGAGTGGGTGGAGTACGGGGGGGGGGGGAGAGTGCGGAGGTGGGCGTTGTCTTAATTGTGGGAGTGAGGGAAAGCTTCCTATTTCCCCTGTACGTTTAGGGTGTTCCTTTCCTTGAAGTTCTCACCCGATGCTCTCCCCTTTATTAGCCGACTGGATGACAAAGATGTTTGCGCAGGTTAAGGAATGACTCCGAAAACACCTGCTTTGATGATGGTGCTTAAAAGCTGTTCAAAGTGGGGGAGTGTGTGTGTGTGTGTGTGTGTGTGTGTGTGTGTGTGTGTGTGTGTGTGTGTGTGTGTGTGTGTGTGTGTGTGTGTGAACAAAGGATGTTTTTGGTGTGTGTGTCATCATCATCATCACCATCATCACCATCACCACCACCAGCATCATCACCACAACCATCATCATCATCATCATCATCACCATCATCATCATCATCATCACCATCACCACCATCATCACCACCATCATCATCACCATCATCACCATCATCACCACCATCACCATCATCATCATCATCATCATCATCATCACCATCATCACCATCATCATCATCACCACCACCATCATCACCACCACCACCATCATCATCACCATCACCATCATCATCATCACCACCACCATCATCACCACCACCACCATCATCATCACCATCACCATCATCACCATCATCATCATCACCATCATCATCATCACCACCACCATCATCACCACCACCACCATCATCATCATCATCACCATCACCATCACCATCATCATCACCACCACCACCATCATCACCACCACCACCACCATCATTATCATCATCATCACCACCACCATCACCATCATCATCACCATCATCACCATCACCATCATCATCACCATCACCACCACCAGCATCATCACCACAACTATCATCATCATCACCATCATCACCACCATCATCACCACCATCATCGTCACCATCACCACCATCACCACCATCACCACCACCATCACCACCATCACCATCATCATCACCACCACCATCATCATCACCACCATCATCATCACCATCATCATCATCATCATCATCATCATCATCATCATCACCATCATCACCACCATCACCACCACCATCACCATCATCACCATCATCATCACCATCATCATCACCATCATCATCATCATCATCACCATCATCATCATCACCATCACCATCATCACCATCACCACCACCAGCATCATCACAACTATCATCATCATCATCATCATCACCATCATCATCATCATCATCATCATCATCACCATCATCATCATCACCACCACCACCACCACCACCATCATCACCATCACCATCACCATCATCATCATCATCATCATCATCACCATCATCATCATCACCACCACCACCACCACCATCATCACCATCACCATCATCATCATCATCATCATCAGACAAGGACGAGGACTGAACTCGGGACGTCTTCACATCTGTGATGGATTCTGATTGGTCGAGCGGAGCCGGTCGTTGGAGCTGCACATGCGCAGCAGCTGGGGTGGCCATGTTGTTTTGGCAAGTGGCGACGGTCTGTTGGGGAGAGGGAGGGGGGTGGCAGGAGAGAGAGAGAGAGAGGGGCGGGTTGGGGGGGGGGGGGGGGGAGGGGAGAAGAAGACGAAGAAGGAAAGATGTATGGGGATGGGGGAGGGAGGAGGAGGGGGATGTTGGTGGAAGTGAGGGTGGATGATGAGGTGTGTTTGTCCGCTGTTTTGCTGGGGTGGGTTTTTTTTGTGCTTTTTTTTTCTGTGCGGTGTTTCCACCCCAGTTCCCCCACCTCCCCCTCCCCTCCCCCTCCCCCTCCTCTCCCTCACACACAGCATCATGGTGTGGCATGGCCGATTAACGGCTCACAGATGTTCGCTGGGGTCCTCACCACGTGTCCGTCTGTCTGTCTGTCGGTCGGTCTGTCTGTCTGTCGGTCGGTCTGTCTGTCTGTCTGTCTGTCGGTCTGTCGGTCTGTCTGTCTGTCTGTCTGTCGGTCTGTCTGTCTGTCTGTCGGTCTGTCGGTCTGTCGGTCGGTCTGTCGGTCTGTCTGTCTGTCTGTCTGTCGGTCTGTCTGTCTGTCTGTCTGTCTGTCTGTCGGTCTGTCGGTCTGTCTGTCTGTCGGTCTGTCTGTCTGTCTGTCTGTCGGTCTGTCTGTCTGTCGGTCTGTCTGTCTGTCTGTCGGTCTGTCTGTCTGTCTGTCGGTCTGTCGGTCTGTCTGTCTGTCGGTCTGTCTGTCTGTCTGTCTGTCGGTCTGTCTGTCTGTCGGTCTGTCTGTCTGTCTGTCGGTCTGTCTGTCTGTCTGTCTGTCTGTCGGTCGGTCTGTCTGTCTGTCTGTCGGTCTGTCGGTCTGTCTGTCTGTCGGTCTGTCTGTCTGTCTGTCTGTCGGTCTGTCTGTCTGTCGGTCTGTCTGTCTGTCTGTCTGTCGGTCTGTCGGTCTGTCGGTCTGTCTGTCTGTCGGTCTGTCTGTCTGTCTGTCTGTCGGTCTGTCGGTCTGTCGGTCTGTCTGTCTGTCTGTCTGTCGGTCTGTCGGTCTGTCTGTCTGTCGGTCTGTCTGTCTGTCGGTCTGTCGGTCTGTCGGTCTGTCGGTCTGTCGGTCTGTCTGTCTGTCGGTCTGTCTGTCTGTCGGTCTGTCGGTCTGTCGGTCTGTCGGTCTATCTAGCGGATCAGTCCTGAGTCAGTTGATGATCGCTCCGTCTTTTCATTTTTCTGTCTCTCTCTTTCTTTCTTTCTTTTTTCTTTCCTTTTTTTTCTTTTTCTTTCTGTCCTACTTTCCTTCCTTCCTTCCTTCCTTCCTCCCTTTCATTTGTTTCTTTGGTTTTTCCTGTCTTTCTTTCTTTCTATCTTTCTGTCTGTCTCATTCTTTCCTATTCTCTTTCTTTCTTTCTTTCGGTTTTTCTTTCTTTCTTCGTTCGTTCTTTCCTTCCTTCCTTCCTTTCTTTCTTTCTTTTTTTCTTCTCCACTTTGATGTCATTGTGGGGTAGGCTCTCAGGGTGTGACCAGTGAATCCAGTGTATGCTGTGGTCAGCTATCTGCTTATTTTCACATTAGAATTATTCATTTTACCTTATCTTTCGTTAAGCAGATGTGATGTCGCGTATATGGGTATGTTCACACGCTTTGACACCTTCTGGAAACTGAAACTCTTGGATTCTTTCTTTTTTTCTTCCTCTTCCTTTCTCCCTCTTCCACGTTCTTTCTCCTTTCTTCCTCTTCCACGTTCTTTCTCCTTTCTTCCTCTTCCACGTTCTTTCTCCTTTCTCCCTCTTCCACGTTCTTTCTTCTTTCTTCCTCTTCCACGTTCTTTCTCCTTTCTTCCTCTTCCACGTTCTTTCTTCTTTCTTCCTCTTCCACGTTCTTTCTTCTTTCTTCCTCTTCCACGTTCTTTCTGTCTCTTCCACGTTCTTTCTTCTTTCTTCCTCTTCCACGTTCTTTCTTCCTCTTCCACGTTCTTTCTTCTTTCTTCCTCTTCCATGTTCTTTCTTCCTCTTTCTTTCTTTTTCTTGTTCTTTCTTTCTCTTCCACGTTCTTTCTTACTCTTGTTCTTTCATTTCTTTCTTTCTTTCTTTCAGTTAGATAGATGACAGACAGACAGATTTATAGATAGACAGACAGACAGACAGATAGATAGATAGACAGACAGGCAGATAGATGGACAGACAAACAAACAGACAGACAGATAGATAGATAGACAAACAGATGGACAGACTGATTGATTGATTGATTGATTAATTGACTGATCGATTTGATTAAATAGATCAACAGACAGACGTGCACGTAGCAGACTGCTAAACAGTCAGAGAGTCAAAGAACTGGAAAGGATTAAACCCGGGGAAGAAGAAGAAGAAGAAGAAGAAGAAGAAGAAGAAGATGATGATGAAAATGAATGAGAAGAAGAAGAAGAAGAAGAAGAAGAAGAAGAAGAAGAAGAAGAAGAAGAAGAAGAAGAAGAAGAAGAAGAAGAAGAAAACAAAACAAAACAACAACAAAAAGCAGCAGCGCCAGCAGCCTGTGAAGCGGACCTCACATCTTTTTATATATATATAATAGTCAGTCGTGTCCGACTATGACCATCAGAACAGCAGAGAAGGCAACTGCTGTTCCGACTATTTGGCCGGCTAGAATTTGATTATAGTGGAGAGTGTCTTGCCCCAAGTTACATCCCCAGGACAGTCGGCGTTGGGGATGGTTCCCAAAGGTCAACTAGCCCCCAAGGCTGCAGCACTAAGAGCCAGTGCAATGTTGTCTCCTAGTTTGAGACCTCACATCAGACAGAAGACGATGCTACAACGCCAGCAGTATGTGCCTTCAGGGTCAGCCACTGCACGTGTCCATCTTGGGAAGTGATGCTACAACGCCAGCAGTATGTGCCTTCAGGGTCAGCCACTGCACGTGTCCATCTTGGGAAGTGATGCTACAACGCCAGCAGTATGTGCCTTCAGGGTCAGCCACTGCACGTGTCCATCTTGGGAAGTGATGCTACAACGCCAGCAGTATGTGCCTTCAGGGTCAGCCACTGCACGTGTCCATCTTGGGAAGTGATGCTCCAATGTCCAGCAGTATGTGCCTTCAGGGTCAGCCACTGCACGTGTCCATCTTGGGAAGTGATGCTACAACGCCAGCAGTATGTGCCTTCAGGGTCAGCCACTGCACGTGTCCATCTTGGGAAGTGATGCTACAACGCCAGCAGTATGTGCCTTCAGGGTCAGCCACTGCACGTGTCCATCTTGGGAAGTGATGCTCCAATGTCCAGCAGGTGTCTGTATCTCTCGGGCCTGGTTAACACCGGGACGTATGATGAGAGTGCAGCCTGGCCAAGCAGCCCCCTACCAGACTGGACCCCCCCCAGCACCCCCCCCACCACCACACACCCCACCCAGCAGCATCTCCATCACCTCATCAATATGGAAAACACACACACACACACACATACACACACACACGCACACACACACACACACACACACACACACACACACACACACACACACAGCCCTCTCTCACCCCCACACCTCCCACCCCCAACATCTTTAGAACAAAGGAGTGCACACCTACACACACACACACACACACACACAAAACCTCCACGCGCTTTTAACTCACAGAAAGAACCCCCCCCCCCCCCCCCCAGAAAATCAACCACTCTCTTAAAAACAACAACAAAAACACAACGAAACAAAACAAGACACCCACAATCACCACCCAGATAAAAAAAAAAAAGAAACAAACAACCAAAACCAAACCCGAAACCAAATCGCTTTTCCTTCACCCCCAGTCCTCACCCCCACCACACACCCAGAATTCTCGCACCTGGCACAGCACCGGAAGTAGCGACGTGTCAGCAGCAGCAGCGCCACCTGTGAGAGGTACAACGATCACACCCAAACCCCCTCACTCCCCCTCACCCCCCCCCCCCACCCCCGGCCCCAATCCACAAAAAACAAAAACAAAAACCAACCAACGAACCGACGACTTGAGAAAGAACGCAACTGAAAGCGGCAAAGCACAGTAGCAAGGTATTTGTCGAGCGGGTGAGTTTGGCTGGCAAAGACAGCGCCGTTTTCACGCTGACACATAAGTTACGATGAGACGGCCCAGATAATCTCCCCTTCTCCCTTGGTGGCCGAAGAAAGAGATAGAGAGGGTGGGGGTGGGGTGGGGGGTGGGGGAAGACAAATGGATAATCATTCGGGGGGGGGGGGGGGGGGGCGGAGGGGAGGGGAGGGGAGGGAGGTGGGGAGCAGAGAAAGGGGTGGGGTAGGGAGGGTGGTTGGGTGGCTTGGAATCGAGGTGTGTGTGTGTGTGTGTGTGTGGGAGCTGCCTGAGTAGAATCAGAGATATGGTGACTGTAACAATTCGTAGGGGGAGATTGGAGGCAATGGGGGGTGGGGGGTTGGGGAGAGAGATCGAGAGCGAGTTTGGGGGGCGGGGGAGAGGGGGGAAGGGAAGGCGGAAGGGGAAGGTGCGCGCACGTGTCGGCATTTTCTTCGTGCTCTTGGGAGAACTATGTGGGGATATCTGAGGTTTGATCTGCTGCTTCTTCGTCTTCCTCCTCCTCCTCCTTCTTCTTCTTCTGCTTCTTCTTCGTCTCCTCCTCCTCCTCCTTCTTCTTCTGCTTCTTCTTCTCCTCCTCCTCCTTCTTCTTCTACTTCTTCGTCTTCCTCCTCCTCCTTCTTCTCCTCCTCCTCCTCCTTATTCTTCTGCTTCTTCTTCTTCTTCTACTTCTTCGTCTTCCTCCTCCTCCTCCTCCTTCTTCTTCTTCTACTTCTTCGTCTTCCTCCTCCTCCTCCTTCTTCTTCTTCTGCTTCTTCGTCTTCCTCATCCTCCTTCCTCTTCTTCTTCTTCTCCTCCTCCTTCTTCTTCTTCTGCTTCTTCTTCTTCTTCTACTTCTTCGTCTTCCTCCTCCTCCTCCTCCTCCTTCTTCTTCTTCTGCTTCTTCGTCTTCCTCATCCTCCTTCCTCTTCTTCTTCTTCTCCTCCTCCTTCTTCTTCTTCTGCTTCTTCTTCTTCTTCTTCTCCTCCTCCTTCTTCTTCTTCTGCTTCTTCTTCTTCTTCTACTTCTTCGTCTTCCTCCTCCTCCTCCTCCTTCTTCTTCTTCTGCTTCTTCGTCTTCCTCATCCTCCTTCCTCTTCTTCTTCTTCTCCTCCTCCTTCTTCTTCTTCTGCTTCTTCTTCTTCTTCTTCTTCTTCTTCTCCTCCTCCTTCTTCTTCTTCTGCTTCTTCTTCTTCTTCTACTTCTTCGTCTTCCTCCTCCTCCTCCTTCTTCTTCTTCTTCTGCTTCTTCGTCTTCCTCCTCCTCCTTCCTCTTCTTCTCCTCCTCCTCCTCCAGTGGATTTCAAGATAAATGTAAAAAGCGTCTTCCGTGTATGCAACAAGAGCAACAACAACAAGAACAAAGATAGATGTTGGCCATTGACCACGAGAGAGTATTTGATCCTGACCCTGTTCCTTCTTGTTCACCCATCACTTGCACTCATGTCTGCTTTGCACACACCGCGAGCACTGTCATCGCTGAAGAAGAGATTATTGTCAGCACTGCTCTCAGAAGTAAACAAAAACTCGACAACCCCAAAAACTCTAGGTTGTCACCATTCCCTGTGACACTGCACAAAGGGCAAGGTGATCACAGTGCACCCTCTGCCTGTTCACCGATGTCACACGAACTGGGGAAACAGACAAAAACGTTTTATATGGCTTGACCTTTTCTGTGCCGGTGTAGTAGACTATTCCTACCCCCAATTCAGTTTTCACCCCGGGGTTAAAATTTGAAAGATTAACCACGTGGTCTATACACAGACTAGCCAGGAATACACCCCTTTCTACCAAGTGAGACTGAACCTCAGTATCGCTGTCAGTATCAGTAGCTCAAGGAGGCGTCACTGCGTTCGGTCAAGTCCATACACGCTACACCACATCTGCCAAGCAGATGCCTGACCAGCAGTGTAACCCAACGCGCTTAGTCAGGCCTTGAGAGAAAAGAACCACAATCCTTCTCTAGTAATGAACATGGGGGCTGTCGGCAGTAGTCACGTGTCTTTCTTTCTTTATCTATTTTATTTTATTTTTTTAAATTATTATTATTATTATTATTTTTATTATTATTGTTATTTATTATTATTATTATTATTATTTATTTATTTATTTATTATTATTATTATTTTTATTATATTATTATTGTATATTTAGTTAGTTATTTAGTTAGTTATTTATATATATATATATATATTAAAAAAAATAATTTTTGTACGCCTATATTTGACTTCATCAAGTTTTTACGCCTTATACATATTATTATTATTTGTAGTAGTAGTAGTTCTTTTTTATGTATTTATCTGTTATTATTATTTTATTTTACTTTATTTTATTTATTTATTTATTTCTTCTCAAGGCCTGACTAAGCGCATTGGGTTACGCTGCTGGTCAGGCATCTGCTTGGCAGATGTGGTGTAGCGTATATGGATTTGTCCGAACGCAGTGACGCCTCCTTGAGCTACTGAAACTGAAACTGAAATTTTCCCTGTGTTCCTTTCGTTCAGTCGCGTCCCGAAGGCGGAAAAAGTTGCAAGTTTGTTTTAAATGACATTGTAATACATACTCTGCATTTCTTCCCCTGTCAAGACACGTCAAGAAGGCCAGTCAAAGAGGGAGGGGAAGAAACGGGGAGTATATAATTACAATGTTGTTAACCAGAATTTTGCCAGAGGACAACACTCTCGTTGCCATGGGTTCTTTTTTCAGTGCGTCAAGAGCGCCCTGCACACGGGACCTCGGCTTATCGTCTCACCCGAGAGACCAGACGCTCAGTTTGATTTACCAGTCAGACTTGGGAGAAAGGGTGAGAGCGGGATTCGAACCCAGACTCTAATCATTGGGGGGTTGGGGGGGGGGGGGGGGGGGGGGAGGGGAGGGGAGGGGAGGGAGGTGGGCAGCAGAGAAAGGGGTGGGGTAGGGAGGGTGGTTGGGTGGCTTGGAATCGAGGTGTGTTGTGTGTGTGTGTGTGTGTGTGTGTGTGTGTGTGTGTGTGTGTGTGTGTCTGGGGGCTGCCTGAGTAGAATCAGAGATATGGTGACTTTAACAATTTGTAGGGGGAGATTGGAGGCAATGGGGGGTAGGGAGTGGGGGTGGGGGGTGGGGAGAGAGATCGAGAGCGAGTTTGAGGGGGAGTGGGGAGAGGGGGGAAGGGAAGGCGGAAGGGGAAGGTGCGCGCACCTTAGAACCCAGACTCTCAAGACCTCTGCATCGGCAGATGAGCATCTTAACCATTCTGCCACCTCCCCCCTCTTAGGGGAGACAAAGCTTTACAATAACAGACTTCCTTCCAGGTCAAGTATGTTTCTGGTGTTGTTGGTCAGAGTAGACATTTCAGTTTGTCTGTCAAGAAAAAAAAAATGGTTGCCATATCTACCTTTGATTAGAAACAATAGATAGAAACTCTGTTGCTTTTCGTCTCTTGTTGTTGATAGTAAATGCATGTCAAATCATAAAGTGTAAATCTTAAGACTTCGTTGTTGTTGGGGCTTGGGGACGGTGTGTGTGTGTGAAATAATGGTGCAAAATTCAACAGACTCATAACTCAAGACTGCTTTATTGTTTATCCACAACTATATAAATCCATTATTTGATGTGTGCAAAACAAAACTACAACTTAACTAAAGCAGACTAAGTAAAGAGAGTATATACATGTTCATTTCGGGTGGAATGGGTGTTACTCTCGATTATTTCGATGACTTTTTTCAGTGATGTATTCATGTATTCTCAGAAGTTTTCCTCGGAATACTATATTTATATGTCAATACATTTATTCTTTAAATTTTTTAAAAATAATTTGTTGTTGTTGTTGTTGTTGGCTTTTTGTTGCGTTTTTCTTTTTGGAGGGTGGGAGGGTGGGGTATCGTCTATTTTATCTCAGTTTCTTCTTTTTCTGTTTTTTTTTTTTTTTTTTTTTTTTTTTTTAGATATATATGTGTGTTAATTGTATATGTGTCATCAAAATGGAAATCAAAAGTTTGTTACAAAATAGTTCTGTCTGTCTGTCTGTCTGTCTGTTTGTCTGTCTCGGTTTGTCTGTCTGTCTGTCTGCATCTGCCTGCCTCCCTGTCTCCCTGTCTGTCTCTCTGTCTGTCTGTCTGTCTGTCTCATCATCAGTTCTCTCCAAAGCCCC
>NC_134906.1:29999480-30036980 GCF_041734735.1 Babylonia areolata
TGCCTTTCTTTTTCTCTTCTTTTTCTTTCTTTATTTATTTATTTTATTTTGTACCCCAGGGCTGGGTGGGAAAAAAAAAGCATTCTTGTCATTATGCTTATCTCAATACCCTGGTAAAATAAATTTTCGTTCTTTTGTTCGTTCGTTCTCTCCCCTCTACCCCCCTCTCTCTTTCTCTATGGCTACCTGCCCGCCCCCCCCTCCCCCCCACTCACACAAAGTTAGTACATTGGCGAACTATGGACAGGCGACTGGAGATGACCAGCTCAGTGACTGACCAGCCAGGACTGGCGAACCCGGTTTGAAACAATACGTTGTCAGGCCCCAGAGGGGAAAGGGGGTGGGGGTGGAAAGGAAGGGAGAAAAGAGAGGTGAATGGGGGGGGGGGGGGGAGAAAAGAGAGGTGAATGGGGGGGGGGGGGGAGGGAGAAAAGAGAGGTGAATGGGGGTAATAACCGGAGCAGCAGCTACACAGACACCTAGCTGTGAACCACAGGGTTCTCAGCGGACAGTTGTGGCCCAGTGGCTAAGAGACAGAGACACAGAGAGAGAGAGAGAGAGAGAGAGAGAGAGAGACAGAGAGAGACAGAGACAGAGAGACAGAGACAGAGAGACAGAGACAGAGAGACAGAGAAACTCACTGAGCAATGTCATTGTTTACCACATGAATGAAGGAAGGAACGAATTGATGATGATGATGATGTTGATGATAATAATGATAATAATATTGATGATGATGATGATGATGATGATGATGATGATGATGATACTAATAATAATTCATTTGCATGCATGACATAATCTTGTCTAATACAATGGCCACAATGAAATAACAAGAAGGCAAAGGAAAAGAAAAAAAAACATTAAAAAGTAATAAACACATATCAAAACCAAAGAAAAAAAAATCAATGTTCGTTTACTTTGAAAAGTGGTGTTTATAATCTTTGTCCACTCTAGAAACACACAGATGCGTAATAAGCGGGGGGATTTTGTTTTAAGCGAGGCATTAATGAACCAACAATAAATCAGTTTTAAAGGGGGGGAAATGGCACGCCTTGAAAAGAACTTTTTTTTTTTTTTTAAATAACAACAATGGACAGAGCATATAAAAAAAATCGATTTAAGTCGTCTTCATTTTTGATGTCAGCAATAAGTACTTATCCGTTCACGCAATGAACAACAAAGAAAACAAAGCGTCATGGTTTGTAATCGGCATCGTCTCGTCGTCATCATTGTCGTCATTGGCATCGTCTCGTCGTCATCATTGTCGTCATCATTGTCGTCATCGGCATCGTCTCGTCGTCATCATTGTCGTCATCATTGTCGTCATTACCGCTCAAACTTCAAGCTCGAGAGGGAGGAAAGAGTGAACTTCTTTTCTATATTTCCCGTTCTTTTTTTCTTTTTTCTTTTTTACTGAACTTATCGACTCTTTCATCGTGTGGTTGTCACCCTCCTCTTCCCAAACAGTCAACACTGCCGGCCGTATAGTGAAAGGTTCAATGCTGAGGGTGCGCCGTGGCCGAGTGGGTAAGGACTGGGGACTGGGGACCCTGTGTTGACCAGTGGTCAGGGTTCGTTTCCTGTGTCGTCCTCTCCCCCTCAATGGTATCCACAGACTTTGCTCCTCTCGCTTCAATGGTATCCACAGACCTCTTCACTGTCCTCCTCTACCCTCAATGGTATCCACAGACCTCTTCACTGTCCTCCTCTCCCCTCAATGGTATCCACAGACCTCTTCACTGTCCTCCTCTCCCCTCAATGGTATCCACAGACCTCTTCACTGTCCTCCTCTACCCTCAATGGTATCCACAGACGTCTTCACTTTGCTCCTCTACCCTCAATGGTATCCACAGACCTCTTCACTGTCCTCCTCTACCCTCAATGGTATGCACAGACCTCTTCACTGTCCTCCTCTACCCTCAATGGTATGCACAGACGTCTTCACTGTCCTCCTCTACCCTCAATGGTATCCACAGACCTCTTCACTGTCCTCCTCTACCCTCAATGGTATCCACAGACCTCTTCACTTTGCTCCTCTACCCTCAATGGTATCCACAGACCTCTTCACTGTGCTCCTCTACCCTCAATGGTATCCACAGACCTCTTCACTGTCCTCCTCTACCCTCAATGGTATCCACAGACCTCTTCACTGTCCTCCTCTACCCTCAATGGTATCCACAGACCTCTTCACTGTCCTCCTCTACCCTCAATGGTATCCACAGACCTCTTCACTGTCCTCCTCTACCCTCAATGGTATCCACAGACCTCTTCACTGTGCTCCTCTCCCCTCAATGGTATCCACAGACCTCTTCACTGTGCTCCTCTCCCCTCAATGGTATGCACAGACCTCTTCACTGTCCTCCTCTTCCCTCAATGGTATGCACAGACGTCTTCACTGTGCCACAAGAACAGATAAAGATGTTGAACAGCTAAACGCGTCAAGTCAGAAGCAGTAGTCGTAGCAGAACTAGTTAGTTGTTGTGGTGGTCGTTACTGTTGCACACGTTGATGTAGATGTAGATAGGTTTTAATTAAAGCAAATACAGCAGCGATAAAGGGAGCGATGTGATTGTTGTTCTATAAATACATATATATCCGACATTCTGACCAATGAACGAGTCCCAGGCATGCCATGTGACTTTTTTTTTTTTTTTTTACCACTATAAGTGACTGACATATATCGACTGACGTGTAGTATGTTCAGTCATCAAAACAGAGGTTTAAAAAAGAGGGGGATTTTTTAAATCACATTTATTCTTCGAACATAAAAAGGAGGCGGGCGGGGGAGGGGGGTGAGGGGGGTTGGGGGGGTCAGGGGGTGGGGGGGGGGGGGTTGCGGTAATAATAAAATGTAAGAGAGTGTGCAAAATAATGACTGACAGTCTACAGCTCTGTGTTATATATATTTGTGTAACCTCTCTCTCCTCCCCCTCTCAACCCTTTCACCACCACCCTCCCCACTCTACTCTCTCTCTTCCCCCCCCCCTACACACATGCCCCCCACCCCCCAAAAACAGGCATTGGGCCAGGGGGAAATAGACATGTGTTTCCATCATATTGCAGTTTCTGAGGGGTAGAAAAAAAAATCAAATCAAAGAAAACGAACAAAAAACAAACAAACAAAACAAAAACAAAAACAGGAAAGGGTTGGGGAAATGGGGGTTGAGGGAGGTGGGGGGGGGGGGTACCAACCAACGGGAATACAAATTGATCAACAAAGCAAACACACACACACGTACACAGTATACGTGTATTGACCTTTCTTTGTAGCGTCTAAGCCAAGGCTTGAAAGTGAAAGTGAGAACCCCCCCCCCCCCCCGCCCCCCCCCCCGCCCCCCCCCCCCCAGCAAGCACCATGTCATGGCGGACAGCGATTCACTCTCTATAAATTTACTGCACGATGAATATGCACCTTTCACATACTGCCGGGAGCATACAAAAATACAAAGAATAAAAGCCGATACAACGTTTGTATGGAGGGATGGAGGGATGGATGGAGGGATGCTCTAAAATAAAGAGGAAAAAGGGAAGAGAGAAAGAAAAAAGTGTGTGTGTGTGTGTGTGTGTGTGTGTGTGCGTGCGTGCGTGCGTGTGTGCGAGGGTGTGTGTGTGTGAGCTCTGTGTTTGCCTGTATCTCCCCCCCCCCACCCACCCCCACCCTCCAGAAAGACGGTGGTGCCTCAGAGCAGCAGCCTGCGACAGGACTGGAGCAACAAACAGAAGGTCAAACGACACCCTTTTTTTTTTTATACCGCCACCCCGGGTACCTTGCTTTTGACGTCAGCAAGCCAGGGGGGGCTGCCACAGCCAGCAAAATGCCAGGGAAACTGTTCTGGAAATGTAACGATCATCAGCATCATCATACTCAGGAATGCTATCGCTCGCTATGGATCGGTCCATGTTTGTCGTGGTGGTTTTTTATTTTTTATTTTTATTTTTAATTTTTTATTTTTCTTCTTCGCCTGTATGAATACCGGGACATGTTTCACAGTATACAAAACGTACGCGCACTGGTTCATAGATTCTGGCCTTTGTTTTTGTTGTTTCTTTGTCTGTTTCTTTGTTTACTTATCATTCATTTCATTCGTTTTCTCGCAGTGGTTCACATGGGTTCAGCCTTTGGTTTTATTTACGTGTTTACGCCTTTTTTTTTTCTTTTTTCTTTTTTAATCTGTTCTATTCATTTGTTCACTCATTCGTTCATTCAGTTAACTGTTCATCATTTGCTCATCTATGCATTATCTTTTATCATTCATGTGTTTAACTTTAGACTTTTTGTCAATTATGTTTCGTGCACAAAATCATCAACATCTTCAACATCACAACGCGACTGAAAGATTGAAGAAAAAATAAAATGAAATAAAATAAAATTCGCGGAGGAAGGGTGGTGGGGGAGGCATATTTGAATGTAAACAATTCGAAGTAATTAGAACAAACTTTTTTTTCGTTTTAAAAAAAAATCTATTTCAAGTCAAGCGAATATTAGAAAAAAACAAAACAACAAACCTAAACCCCAATAATTCCACATCGATGAAGAAACAAAAGAAAAGACAAACAAACCAACACACTGTGCAGTGTGAATAAAACGCCGCTTACAGCTGTACACACGTGGAACCCAGCTGTCTCACGGATGTTATCAGTAATAAACACACGCAGCAAAAACAGTTTGATAAAATAATTACGCAAGTTGTCGGTCGTTCCATCCTCAATACGTTTATAATTATAGGCCGCAGTTTCCAGGTTGATTTCTCCCTTCATCCCCACAGCAGACTGAGAAAGATGGGGGGGGGGGGGGGGGGGGGGGGGGGCGGGGGGGGGGGGGGGGCAGGAGGGGGGGGGGGTGTGATTACAGGGAAGATGGGGGACTGAGGAAAAGGAAGAAAGCCACGTGGTGATAATTCGTATTGATTATCAATGATAATTCCCCTTGTTGATGAGGCATTGTTGTCCGTTCATCACCCCCACGTTGTCTCCCTTGCAGTTTACTGTCCACGGTCAGTTTGTCTCCTGCCGACACCCCCTCCCTCCCTCCCTCCCCGCGACACACACACACACACACACGTACGCACGCACGCACGCACACACACACGCACGCGCACGATAGCATGCATAAAGTTTCCAATACAACGAAAACAGACTTGATTAAAACTTGATAGATAAAAACCAAAAACTAAATCATCCAAACTTGCCATCCGTGATATTGACGCGAAACAAAACCAATAAAATTACACTGCACCAAGATTAGCATCAATTTCACTACTTCGTTATAATTGTCATGAAATTCTGCGGACAAGGACAGATAGACAGTCAGAACGGTGATCATTGTCCAAAAAACCAACAACAAACAATCAAAAATAATTCCAAAAAATAAAACCAAAGAAATCATAAACAATCTGAACCGAAAAAACTGTAACCAAGACGGCAGCTGAACGCGTCAGAACAACGCCACAAAGTCTGTTCAAATACAGTCTGTTCAAACACAGAGTCTGTTCAAACACAGTCTGTTCAAACACAGAGTCTGTTCAAACACAGTCTGTTCAAACACAGAGTCTGTTCAAACACAGTCTGTTCAAACACAGAGTCTGTTCAAACACAGTCTGTTCAAACACAGTCTGTTCAAACACAGTCTGTTCAAACACAGTCTGTTCAAACACAGTCTGTTCAAACACAGAGTCTGTTCAAACACAGTCTGTTCAAACACAGTCTGTTCAAACACAGTCTGTTCAAACACAGTCTGTTCAAACACAGTCTGTTCAAATACAGTCTGTTCAAACACACAGTCTGTTCAAACACAGTCTGTTCAAACACAAGTCTGTTCAAATACAGTCTGTTCAAACACAGAGTCTGTTCAAACACAGAGTCTGTTCAAACAGTCTCTAACACAAGCTGATGGATCAAATGTAAAACTTTTGACCGAGACAACAACAAAAATCTTCCACATATTCAACTTGAATTCGTTAATAAAAACAACTGGACAGGAACCGCAAGGGGTGTGGGGGTGGGGGTGTGGGGGTGGGGGTGGAGGGGGGTGGTCGGGGGGTGGGGGGGGGTGGTAGGAGCTATGGATCGAGTGCATAAAAAAAAGAAGTAAAAACAAAGCATTTGACAATGGAAAAAAACAAAAACAACCAAACAAAAAAAAACCAAAAAAAAAACCAACAACAACAAAAAACAACAACAAAAAAACAACAAAAAACGTTGCCGTGGGCTACTTACTTCGCACTTTCCTTCGCGTTAAAAAAACACAAAAACCACCACCTCCAACAACAACACCAAACACACACACACACACACACACACACACACACACACACTACCCTCCCCCATCCCCCACCCCTCCCACCAAAAAAGGCAAAATAAATCCAGAAAAAAAATCCAAACAGGGTTGCTCATTGCAGTGTTGCAACTTGCCACACTTTCTCCTGTTGCCTGTGAATGGTTACAGCTGTGAAACAAGTCAGCTTTTCTCCCTTTGCTGGTCATCGGATTTTTTGTCTCCCTTTTTGTGCCAGTTGCTATATAATATAGGCTGGAATCATTTCATTTGCATAATGATGAAAGGACTGTAAGGAGAGGAGGTGGAAAATAGCAATATCCAGATAACCATGTCGTGGTTGTGTGAAAGCGAACATGTTTAAACAATAACACAATGTCAAAGAAAAATGTTATGGGGGTGGTTGGGGGATATAACGTGTGCTTGATTGATGTCGAAGACAAATATGGAAAAAAAAATCGAGAAAACGAAAGCAAAAACGTGTGCTATACCAACTGTAAACCTGGGGTTAGTTTGGCTGGAAAAAAAGATAGAAAATGTTTGTTACAATCTGCTGGCGAAAAACATCATTTGTCAAACATACATACACACACACCTCTCCGAGAATAACTTTAAAAACAGATTTGACCTTGAAAAATGTGTATAAACGCCGATTTTAAAGAAACCTGGCTAAACTCTGCAGCAATAGGTATCCATGCCAAAGAGGGTGGGAGTGGATGGGGCGGGGGGTGGGTTGGGGGGCGGAGAGAGAGAGAGAGGGGGGGGGGGAGGGAGGGAGGGGCATATTCCTGACCCATGGACACTAACCTAACGCCAACGGCACACCGCGATAACTGACGTTTTTCACGGAAGCAGGGCGGTCACAATTCGTTTTCGATAATTGATGTAACACGTTTCTGCACATAGCACGAACAACAAGCAGACTTGTGCAGCAGTTGCCGATGTGTCCGCGCCTCCTCCCCCCCCCCTCCCCCTCCCCCATCACACCACCCTCACCCAGCTCCGTGTCACACTGTAGGAAAAAACCGGTCCAATTCAGTATATTATGATATAATGTTCTTGGGGTTTGTTTTTGTTGGTTTTTTGTTTTTTTTCCAAAACCGGTCCATTACAGTATGTGATATTATGTTCTTGGTGTTTTCCAAAACCGGTCCATTACAGTATGTGATATTATGTTCTTCGTGTTTTCCAAAACCGGTCCATTACAGTATGTGATATTATGTTCTTGGTGTTTTCCAAACCGGTCCATTACAGTATGAGATATGTTCTTCGTTGTTGTTGTTGTTGTTGCTTTCCAAAACTGGTCCATTTCAGCATATACTACTATGATTTTCGGGTTTATTTCCACATCAATATGGCTGGGCAAGCTGCCGACACTGTGAACCGCCTGGTGGTAAAGGGGTTAATTTGATGTTTCAAAATACAATGGATATTTTCTCTCTCTCCTTCTCGTGTCCCCGGACTGTGTGGAAACAACAACAACATTCTTCGCTTGTCTCACTTCCCTTGTTGAATAAACTATCCTTTGTTTCACTTCATCTTCCTTTTCTTCTTCTGCCTCTTCTCCCCCCCCCCTCCCCCCGTCCCCCATTGCTCCTCCCCTTCCCCCCACCGCCCCCCCTCTCTCTCTACCTCTCTGTGTTAAAAAAAAATGTATTGACTATGTTTTGGTCTTCAGAAACTTTGGTTCATCCAGACCAGGTGTAGTGATCATGACAGACCTGACACACCCAGTGCTGTTTGTAGGACTCAGCACGTTACAGCCGGTGCTTGTAAAAAGAATAAAGGGTTTGTTGTTTATTTTTAAAAAGATAAAGTATGTGATATTCAGTAATTCATTGTATCGTTGTGAAATATCATCAATTCTCAGACATGCAAAATAATGCGTTCCAGAAAGTTCGAAGTCAATATTTATGCACTTTCTGCAACTTTTTTTTTCGTTTAAGGAGAGAAAGCTAGTAAAATTCTTTCAAACGCAAATAATTATATCAACAATAACAATGAAATAATGAAAAACCATAAACTGTTTCACAGCTTAATATCTTTTCATGCCTTTAGTTGGATAGTTTGGATTGCAGATTCTTGATAAGACATGATTATACAAACGCATTTTAGCATCTAAAGAAAAAAAAGAGAAAAAGATTAAAAAAAACAAAAACAATAACAAACAAACAAACAACACAACACAACATTATTGCGTGGCATAACCAAATCTTTAAAAGCGAGAATCATATGTCATTTACGGGTGAAATTCAAAATAGTCATTTTATCAATTTGTATTCATTCGTTCACTGATAAATTTTGTAAAAAAAAAAAAAAAAAAAAAAAAAAAAAAAATATATATATATATATATATATATATATATATAACAAATAAATAAAATAAAATAAAATTCGTCCATTGCTTCCAAAAGTTGGTTGAACTGACAAGGGGTATGTTTCAAGTCACGGTGCGAGTTAACGTGTCCCACGTGCAATAAACACCTCTTCCTGTTCACACTTCTTGGTTGGGAGAGTTCACCCGTAGTCAGTTAATGAACATAGTGGGGACACAGTACAGAAAAACGTACCTGTTTCAAGCTATAAAAACCCGAGTATGTACAATCAGATATGGACAGCTGGTTCACACAAATGCTTGTTCAGGGCATAACATCGATATAAAGTGTTTGTCCGTGAAGTGATTTTAACAAGTTATAGATACGCGGTTGTTGTTTTTTGTGTGTTTTTTTTGTTTTTTGTTGTTGTTTTTTTGTTGGTTTGTTGGTTTTTTCGACGCTCAACCCAGCCACTAAATTCCTAGAAAGCCATTGTAGGCTTGCACACAAAAGCCACACGTTGTGTTCATGTAGGGTAGAACAGGTTTTGTTTCGTGATGTCTTCCTCAGTGTATCGTGCCAGAAGGGCTGTGTACCAGGTTAACCAGGTCAACACGTGATGCACACACCGTGTCAGGGAGCTGTGTTCAACTCACCACGGCGGGCCTGCACAGTACTTCAGAAAACTAGAAATCCATCTTTCATTGTTCCAGAAAACTAAACCTCTTTCTTTCATTGTTCCAGAAAACTAAATCTCAATCTTTCATTGTTCCAGAAAACTAAACCTTTCTTTCATTGTTCCAGAAAACTAAATCTCAATCTTTCATTGTTCCAGAAAACTAAACCTCCATCTTTCATTATTCCAGATAACTAAATCTCCATCTTTCATTGTTCCAGAAAACTAAACCTTTCTTTCATTGTTCCAGAAAACTAAATCTCCATCTTTCATTGTTCCAGATAACTAAACTTCCATCTTTCATTGTTCCAGAAAACTAAATCTCCATCTTTCATTATTCCAGAAAACTAAACCTCCATCTTTCATTGTTCTGGAAAACTAAATCTCCATCTTTCATTATTCCAGAAAACTAAACCTCTTTCTTTCATTGTTCCAGAAAACTAAACCTCCATCTTTCATTGTTCCAGAAAACTAAATCTCAATCTTTCATTGTTCCAGATAACTAAACTTCCATCTTTCATTGTTCCAGAAAACTAAATCTCCATCTTTCATTGTTCCAGATAACTAAACCTCCATCTTTCATTATTCCAGAAAACTAAATCTCCATCTTTCATTGTTCCAGAAAACTAAACCTCCATCTTTCATTGTTCCAGAAAACTAAACCTCCATCTTTCATTGTTCCAGAAAACTAAACCTCCATCTTTCATTATTCCAGAAAACTAAAAATCCATATTTCATTGTCCCAGAGAACTAATAATCCATCTTTCATTGTCCCAGAAAACTAGAAATCCATCTTTCATTATTCCAGAAAACTAAAAATCCATCTTTCATTGTTCCAGAAAACTTAACCTCCATCCGTCAAATCTGCAAGCTACTGTCATAACACCTGTGACACAGCGGAGAGAGACAGGCAGACAGACAGACAGGCAGACAGACAGACAGGCAGACATGGACAGACAGACAAAGGGACGAAGACAGACAGAGAGAGGAGCGGGGAGAGGGTGGGGGGTGGGTGCAGAAAAAAAACATATCGGCTAAAACAACAACAACAACAACAACAATAATCTGATTAACGTCATTCCGTCATGTGAAATGCGGGGTTGTGATTGGTCCGCTGGTCAACTAAAAAAAACCAAAAAAACAAACAAACAAAAAAAAAACCTATGTGGACACACCACACCACACCTCACCTCCACTCTGTATGGTAAGACCGAGTTGTAACGTATGTATATACATCAAAAACTGATATCATGTAAACAGAACAAGGCCATGTGCATTGTCTACATCTGGACATTCGTGTTAAGGTTAAAAAAAAAAAGAAAGCAAGAAAAAAAAAGAAAGCCAAAAAAAAAAGCGAGAGATATCACCAATTATTCTACATGACGTCTTCCGCAACAGGGAAAGCCACAGCTACAGTATCATAATGCATGCACGCAGTTCCTCCTATCAGCAAACTGAACTGTTGGATCTCGATGTCAAAGTGAATGTCAGTCACCTCACCAGATAACACACAGTAATCGGCAAAACTGTCCGATTTTAGGTGAAGAGAATGTATACAAAAAATAATTTAAAAAAATTGAAAATTGGTTCCGTGTCCACAATACTGCTTACACTACGCCCGGTTGCTGTGATATATATATATATATATATATATATATATATATATATTTTTTTTTTTCTTTTTTTTCACATTTTGACATTTTGGTATTGTTTGATAGTGACTTTACCATCATCGTTGTTCAGTATATTGTGCACGTGTGCATGCAGAAACAGTGTGTGTGTGTGTGTGTGTGTGTGTGTGTGCGCGCGCGCGCTCGCAAGTGATTTGTTATTATCGGACTTGCTTTGCTGTGAATCAGTTTTGTGTGTATGTGTGCTCGGTCTTTTACATTCAACAAGCCAAATTTGACTGTTCTGCTTGTAAGTTGTAATTGTATTGTAAGAGATTCAAAAGGAGATAGGAATAGTTTGTTTGTATGTTTGTTTAATTGTATTGTAAAAGATTCAAAAGGAGATAGGAATAGTTTGTTTGTATGTTTGTTTAATTGTATTGTAAAAGATTCAAAGGAGATATGAATAGTTTGTTTGCATGTTTGTTTCTTTGTTTTTGTTTTGTTTGAAAAAAGGGGGCAAAAAATGAGGTTTTCTTACCGACATGGTTTAAAGGGACCTGAAAAGTGGGTTTGTTTTTTTTTCTAACCGACATGGTTTAAAGGGACCTGAAAAGTGGGTTTTTTTTTTTCTAACCGACATGGTTTAAAGGGACCTGAAAAGTGGGTTTGTTTTTTTTCTAATCGATATGGTTTAAAGGGAGCTGAAAAGTGGGTTTGTTTTTGGACCTGAAAAGTGTGTTTGATTTTTTTCTAACCGACATGGTTTAAAGGGACCTGAAAAGTGGGTTTGTTTTTTTCTAACCGACATGGTTTAAAGGGAGCTGAAAAGTGGGTTTGTTTTTTTCTAACCGACATGGTTTAAAGGGACCTGAAAAGTGTGTTGTTGTTTTTTCTAACCGACATGGTTTAAAGGGACCTGAAAAGTGGGTTTGTTTTTTTTCTGAAGGAGGCATGATTTCAGAAACACGCATTAAATTAGTTAGGTCTTTGCTTTCAGGGATACAGTATCCAAGGAAGAAACGGAATAGAGGTTTTCAGGGATTTCGAGCCAGTAAATGGAGCCCCCGTGGCCGAGTGGGTCAGGCGTTGGACGTACGGTCCAGTGATCACCATGGATCAGAGATCGAGGCCCTGTTTCGGCATGGTGTTGTGTCCTTGGGAAAGGCACTTTACTCCGATGTTCCTCACTCCACCCAGGTGTCAATGGGAACCTGACTTCAGTTGGGGAAGGTTAAAACGGCGGAAGGAGAGGACTGGGCCCCACCTTCCTATGCCCAGCCCTGGACACAGTGGGTATGAATTCACTGCCTTCCTATGCCCAGCCCTGGACACAGTGGATATGAATTCACTGCCTTCCTGTGCCGAGCCCTGGACACAGTGGGTATGAATTCACTGCCTTCCTATGCCCAGACCTGGACACAGTGGATATCAATTCACTGCCTTCCTATGCCCAGCCCTGGACACAGTGGGTATGGATTCACTGCCTTCCTATGCCCAGCCCTGGACACAGTGGATATCAATTCACTGCCTTCCTATGCCCAGCCCTGGACACAGTGGATATGAATTCACTGCCTTCCTATGCCCAGCTCTGGACACAGTGGATATGAATTCACTACCTTCCTATGCCCAGCCCTGGACACAGTGGATATGAATTCACTACCTTCCTATGCCCAGCCCTGGACACAGTGGATATGAATTCACTACCTTCCTATGCCCAGCCCTGGACACAGTGGATATGAATTCACTACCTTCCTATGCCCAGCCCTGGACACAGTGGGTATGGATTCACTGCCTTCCTATGCCCAGCCCTGGACACAGTGGGTATGAATTCACTGCCTTCCTATGCCCAGCCCTGGACACAGTGGGTATGGATTCACTGCCCCAAGGTGATGGTACCTTAACCTTTTATCTTGGAGCAAACAAAATGTCCACACACCTGAACAATCAAGAATGAACTGAATTCAGTGTGTCGTCTGCCGGTGGTGCAAAAGTGTCTCGGATCATGCTTGTTATACAATGTTTTCCATATATATACATATATATCTTATTTCCCGAATAAAAAAAGAAAGAAAGAAAAGACAAAAAAAAAAAAAAAAAAAAAAAGAAGAAGAAAAAACAGAAACATCATAATACTATCAGCAGTTCTGAACATTTCCCTTTAGTTGTTGTTGTTGTTTTCAATGACTGATTAGTACGCTGTCTGACCCACAAAGATTACTTTAATTAGTTTCCATCAAACAAAGCAAAAAAAAACAACAAAAAACAAAAACAAAAAAACAAAAAACAAAAAAGAACTTTTGAAGGGAAAAAAGCTGGAGTTAAAAAATTGCATCAGAACTTTGAAAACATGTGACAGATGGATAGGACTGAATAAAACAAACAAACAAACAAACAAACAAACAAGCGAAAATCCAAACGCCTTTTTATTTATTTTTGTTGACAAAAAATTCCATTGGTAAAGGAGCAATGTATGTGTGACTGAGATAACTTCAGGCAACAAATTCAGAGACATCATTGCGTCATGCGGATAGCATTTCATGAAAACAACTGCGTCATGTGGATAGCATTTCATGAAATCAACTGCGTCACTATAATAGCATTTCATGAAATCACCTGCGTCACTATAATAGCATTTCATGATATCAGCTGAATTCTTCTCGAATCTGGAAAGGCAAAACATGTAATGTTTTTGTGATTACGTGGGCAAACCATCTTCATGTGATTCTAATGTGATTATTGTCGGCGTCATCATCAATCATAATAATCATTATTCTCATAACCTATATCTATAGCGTAATACATGAAATAATAAATCAACATCGTACAGTATCAATAAGTAACACGCAATTCAAACTGTAAAAATACCAAAACAACAACAACAACAACAACAAAACAAACCAAAAAAACCCAACAACAACAAAAAACCCATCCATTTTTGTTTTGTTGTTGAAAGAAAAGAAGGAGAAAAACCCGAACCATACATGCATAATTATTCTACAATGATGTGAAGTACAAACATATCTTTTCCAACCCCCCCCCCCCCACCCCCCCCCCCTCCCACTGCCTTTACTCTTTTTCACACACACACACACACACACACACACACACACACACACACACCGCACACCACACACACACACACACACACACACACACACACACACACCGCACACCACACACACACACACACACACACACACACACACACCGCACACCACACACACACACACACACCGCACACACACACACACACACACACACCGCACACCACACACACACACACACACACACACACACACACACACACACACACACACACACAAAATAAGTTGTAGTTCAGCGATTGCTTTGCCGTCAAAGAGATTAAAAAGAAGTTCGTCAGGATTAAACCAAAAACAAAAACAGACACACCAAAAATCAAACAAACAAAAACGAACATTAAAAAAAAAGACCCCCCCCCCCCCCAAATACCAACAAATATTGAAAGGGTTCAAAGAAACACAACTCAAACGAAACCAAACGAAAACGGAAGCTTCAATGGAAACAAACATTGATGCGGCCCGTCTCCTGGAGTCCAGAACAGAATCTTCAACACCTGTTATCAGCAAACGACACCTCTGCTTGACACACACCTCTAGTGACACACACCTCTAGTGACACACACCTACATACCTCATTATGACTGGCTACCTCAGCTGACACACACCTCAACTGACACACACACACCTCAACTGATTTTATTATTTTTTATTTATTTATTTATTTATTTTTTTAATCCTTTTTCATTTTATTTAAAAAAAAAAAAATTCCCTCAAGGCCTGACTAAGCGCGTTGGGTTACGCTGCTGGTCAGGCATCTGCTTGGCAGATGTGGTGTAGCGTGTATGGATTTGTCCAAACGCAGTGACGCCTCCTTGAGCTACTGATACTGTCCCCTATGTCTACACTGCCTCTGCTGACGGCGCCATGGGAAGTCTTCCATTTGTTAGGGGAGAAGATCAGGAAGACAAAGAAGTAATATTTCCACAAGAAAGGAGGTGAAGAAAAAGTAATATTTCCACAAGAAAGGAGGTGAAGAAAAAGTAATATTTCCACAAGAAAGGAGGTGAAGAAAAAGTAATATTTCCACAAGAAAGGAGGTGAAGAAGAAGAAATATTTCCAAGACGAGAAACTGAATGACGGAGACGTAGTATTTCCCAGAAGAAGTAATTATTTCCAGACCATGTTAGAGTTTAAAGGTGCTGTTTGAAATGTGAACGTGGGGAGATAATTGGTGGGTGTGGGGGTGGGGGTGGGAGAAGGGCGGGGGGTAGGAAGATGGAGAGGGAGGGTGTGTGATGCCCATTCTCCGTGAACGGTAAAAAAAAAAAAAAAAAAAAAAGTCAAAATAATCAATAGACCACTGGAAGGTTGCATTGTGCTGTAAAACACACACACACACACACACACACACACACACACACACACACACACACACACACACACACACACACAAGAGATCACTTCGTGTAAAAAGAAGTCCAACAATTTCAAGCACTCAGTTCGAAATGACGCGTGGGAACATTGCAGGCTAAAACCATAGAGATATTCTTCACTCTCCAATGCTGGCACGAGTAAAGGAAAACGATTCTTTACATCCACACATAACGGTCATAGCACGTGTCAGTTAGTTAATATAAATCTTAATCCATGTAGAACGACCAAAGCTGAGAAAGCTAGTTAAACAGTTCTTTTTTTTTTATTTATATGGAACGACCCGAGCTAGCACGACTTGAATAACAACGTCCTTTCTTTGTGAGACCAACAGGGGTGAATGCAAGTTAACACAATTCTTTATTCATTTATACGCAACGGCCATAACTAGCGTGAGTTAGTTGTGAAAGTTCTTCGACATACAAAACAACCATGATTGGGTCTGGTAGAATCAAGTGTTCTTCAAATGTACATAATGATATTGACGAAACATATCAGCGGTAGTCTGGGACACTTTAAAAAAAATATTAACACGCTGTATGATAATAATGATATAATAATAATTATTATTATAATAATTATAATAATAATACATATGTTTCATATTTATATATATATTACGCTTCTGTGCGCTCGAAGGCATATATATACATGAGAGAGAGAGAGAGAGAGAGAGAGAGAGAGAGAGAGATGCTTTACAATTGGCCTGTTTTTGTTTTCATTCTTCTTAAATACATATCTTTGTTTATATATATATATATATATATATATATATATATAAGAGTTTCTCATAAACAACAACAAATAATATGACATTACGGGAAAGAAAGAGTCGGTTTTTCGTGTTTTTTAATTTTACTCTAGTGTCGACAGTCAGTCCCAGTGTCAGCTGTATAGATTCAAAAAGAAGTCAACACATTAAAAAAGATAGAGTAAACTAAAAGAAACCAATAAAATGAGCACAGGGAACACTGTGTGTATACGGACACGGTCACAGTACCGCAGTGCACGGGTGTCCAAAACGCGGGTCAGCTTGGTTTGATAATCATTGTGTGTCTTTTTTCTTTCTTTTTTTTTTCCTTTTTTTCTTTCTTTGTTGCTTTTTTTCTTCTTTTGTTGTTGTCATCGCTCCTCTCCTTTAGCGTTGCTGTTCCATTCATTCATCCATTCATTCATTCATCCATTCATTCATTCATCCATTCATTCATCCATCCATTCATTCATCCATTCATTCATTCATTCATTCATTCATTCATCCATCCATTCATTCATCCATTCATTCATCCATCCATCCATTCATTCATTCATTCATTCATCCATCCATCCATCCATCCATCCATCCATCCATTCATTCATTCATTCATCCATTCATTCATTCATCCATTCATTCATTCATTCATTCATCCATCCATTCATTCATCCATTCATTCATCCATCCATCCATTCATTCATTCATTCATTCATCCATTCATTCATCCATCCATCCATTCATTCATTCATTCATTCATTCATTCATCCATCCATCCATCCATCCATCCATTCATTCATTCGTTCGTTCGTTCAATCGTTCGTATTTATTTATTCATTTATTTATTCGTCCGTCTGTTTGGTTCAAACATTCATCGCTGTTACTGTTCGTTCCTTTCGTTCGTCATTCGTCATTTGTTGTTGTTGATGTTGTTGCTAAAAAAAACACATGTTGTTTTCTTTACTTTTCTGATTGAAAATGAAAGCGAACATCTCTTTACTAAAAAAAAAAAAAAAAAAAAAAAAAAAAAAATCATCAAACAATTGAAAAATAGATTATACATAAGAAATTAAAATGAAAAATAAAAATCTTTAAAAAGTACAACAAAAAAACGAAACAAACCGCTATTGTTTCATGTGTTCAGTTTACAGAATTTCTCTCTCTCTCTCTCTCTCTCTCTCTTTCTTTTTTCTTTTCTTATTACCCACGAGAAAAAATCTAAACAAAAACAATGTTACAATTACCCCCCCCACCCCCCTCAAAAAAAAAGAAAAAAAAATCTAAATAAAACGTATTGAAAAACCAGGTAAGTGAAAGTGATCGCTTAGTCCATGATACTTTTGAACTGAATAAAACATGTTACACACACAGAAAGAAAAGTAGGGGGTGGTGGGCAGGGGTGGGTGGGGGGTGGAGCAAAGGAGAGGGAAAGATGGGGGAGGAGGTAGTGAGTTTTTTGCTGTTTGTTGTTGTTGTTGTTGTTTGTTTGTTTTAGTGTGTCTTGTATTCTAGAATGTTCAGTTTAGCAGCAACAACAAAAGAAGAAGTAGGAGAGAGAGAGAGAGAGAGAGAGAGAGAGAGAGAGACAGACAGACAGACAGACAGACAGACAGACAGACAGACAGACAAATATAAAATGACAACGCGTTACGCTAAATCTCGCAAGGTTAATTAAAAGGTGGACGTCTTGTAAAACGTTTAGGTATACCTATACGTTGGTCACCTTTCTGGTCAAAGTTCAGACGTCGGGTCAGGGGTCATGCCTGCAGCTAGCTTCCATTGCACGGACAGTGGTCAACAGTATTGATCAGTATTGAACAGCACTGATCAGTATTGAACAGCACTGATCAGTATTGAACAGCACTAATCAGTATTGAACAGCACTGATCAGTATTGAACAGCACTAATCAGTATTGAACAGCACTAATCAGTATTGAACAGCACCGATCAGTATTGAACAGCACTGATCAGTATTGAACAGCACTGATCAGTATTGAACAGCACTAATCAGTATTGAACAGCACTAATCAGTATTGAACAGCACTGATCAGTATTGAACAGTACTGATCAGTATTGATCTGAATGATTTCGGAGTGGCGGGAGGGAGGGGGGTTTAGCAACACTTTCTCACATACACCTTTCACCATCACACACACACCTTTCACCATCACACACACACACACACACACACACACACACACACACACACACACACACGCACACACGCGCGCGCGCGAGAGAGAGCGGTGTTTCACCCTTTTCACACTCTCCGACTTCTAAAAAAAAATAATAGCAGCAATTTATAACATAAATCATTTTCATATCAGAATAACAATAGGGAGAAGAAGAAGAATATAAATAATGATACCAATAGAATCAATACTAATGATAATGATTATTATAATTCCCCAAACCTAAATCGTCAAACAGGAATAACGCATCAATCCGACGAGATGTCCAAAGCTTTTGTAAAATAGGTCATCAAGTGTGTCAACGGCAACATGGTAATTACATATGTGAATACAGTAGCAATAGACAATGAACTTAGCAAAGCAGACGGGTGTGTGTAAGATGTGAGGACGTTAAAGCTTTGGATACTGGATCTTTCTCGTTGACAGGTTTACGGCTCAAACAACGGGTAGTCCTGTATCTATTTTTGTCACCCTCTCGTCTCTCTCACTCACTTATTCTCGCTTTCTCATCGAAGAGGTTGACAGTCTCTCTCTCTCTCTCTCTCTCTCTCTCTCTCTCTCTCTCTATATATATATATATATATCCTGTGGGGACGCTGAGTCAGAGTGGGGCAGGCGTTGGCCTTGTGGTCCAGTGTTCACCAGTGATCAGGGTTGGAGCCCCGTAAACTGTTTATACGGAACCTTCAACATTTTTATTCAAGCGATATATGTGCCGTGTTTGCTTATTCAGACGAGTTGTAAAAATTCGGGGGATTATTATCTGTCTGTCTGTCTGCCTGCCTGCTTATCTGTCTGTCTGTGTCTGTCTGTCTGTCTGCCTGTCTGCCTGCTTATCTGTCTGTCTGTCTGTCCAATTATTTGCCAATTATCTCTCCACCTCTCTGTCTGTCCATGAACATGATGATAATTATGATTATTACATTTCTTCAGTTATCAAGGTGGGGTCATAAGCAGTTGGTGTGTTTAATGAGTTGTGCCAAAAAAAGAAAAAAAAAAAAACACCAAGAATCATTAGCAGTCGTTTGTCCCTACCATCCAGCGATCCACCCACCCGTTAATTCATCAGTTATTTCATCCATTCTTTCATTCATTTATTCGTTTGTTTGTTAATTAATTCGTTCCCCTTCCTTTCGCCCCTTGATTCTAGGCATGGCAAATGATGATGACGATTAAACATAAATACGGCCGTGCTGCTTGAAGTATCCATGGAGTGGTTGGTTGGTTGATTCGTTCGTTCGTTCATTCATTCATTCATTCATTCGTTCGTTTAATTCATTTATTTCTTCATCTTCCTTTCGCCTCTAGCTCTAGACACGGCAAGCGACGATAAATCATTTTAAAAGAGTACCGTGCTGTTTAAAGTATAATAATAATAACAATAAAATTCCGAATAAATGTTTTTTTCCCCGAGAGGCGCTGTGTGCTGTGTTGTGTGTGATTCAGCTCGGCCAGCTGGTCATCAATGGATGACCTCCCAACCTGTTCTGGAGAGGTCTGGTGCTTTGGGTGCCTCACTTTTCTCAACACAGAGAGAGAGAGAGGGAGGGAGAGGGAGAGAGAGAGAGGAGGAGGGATAGAGAGAGGGGGGATGGGAGGGGGAGAGAGAGAGAGAGAGAGAGAGAGAGAGAGAGAGAGAGAGAGAGAGAGAGAGAGGACAATTTGGATCGATCTTAACGTCATCGATATTATCATAAAAATTAATATCTCAGCTGGAGTAAAGAAAATCAAACGTGAACAAATGAATACCCAAAGAATCCAGTGATGTCTGTCTACTGGACAGAGAAAAGAACCAAAACGGGGGGGTGGGGGGTGGGGGGGGGGGGAAATGATGATGTCATCCTTTTTCTCCTTCCTAGATTCATCTATTGTCATGCTGTTATTGCTGGTCCACACACACACACAACTAACGACACACAAACATAATCTACACGTTGTACACTGCTTTGTATATCTCTGCTGGCGGTATGCAGTTGCCCACCACGGTATATGTATACATGTGTATATTAAAAAAATTAGAAAAAAACACACAAGCTTTACTGAGAAAAAAGGGGTTGTCTAAATGCCGTTGCGGGTCATATAATCACTTATTCAAAGATAAATACATCATATCTGGAGCTTTTTTTCTTCTTCATTTTTTTCTTTTTAATCCTCACAACATTATTTGCCCCCAAAACAGAAAGAAGGCGCTGACCTGTGTGCATATGGTGGCACTAGCTGTATTAATACATGCATTTAAAATGAAAATAAGTACGAAAATAAAAAGAAAACAGGTTAAAAAAAAAAAAGAAAAAGAAAAAGAGGGTAAGGAAAAAAAAAAGAAACATTTCAAAAGCGTAGCAAAATCACCAATGGCCAAACACCTCTCCACCAATCCACCAATCGTCGTTGGTTATAGTCTGCCCCCATGTGCAAAAGAAATTGTCTCGCCCAATCAGCAAGCCGAGAAACAAAAAGTTCGTCCAATCAGCTGGCCCACAACCAAACCACACCCACTCGACTTGGAAACGAGTTTGAAGAATCCAGTTAGCTCAGAATCGGTGACTATATATATAGTTATATATATATATATATATATATATATATATATATATATATATATATAAAGTCGGGTTCAATCAGCCAGTCAAGAAATAGCTTTGAAAATGGAGTCCTCCAATCAGCTGGCCCGACACACGGAGGCTATCCAATCAGAGAGCTCAACAGCAGAGACCCCAGAGGTGTCCCAGGCGTCACAGTTCAGGATGTATACACAATGAATGAACAACAACAACAACAAACGAACTTATAGTAATGGACAACAAGCAAGAGAAAAAAAACACACACAAAAAGTCATAATAATAAAAAAAATTTTAAAAGTGCGAGATACGCCCATTTGATAAATCGTGAGTTTCGCCGTGTCTGAAAAAACAGATTTATTTTTTAATGAAATAAAATGATAATAATAATCATCATCGGCACAAGATAACTGATTATTGGAACGGGATGTAGAGGAGACGGTGCAGCCAGCAAGGGGAGGTAACTGGTGAGAACGTTCCCAATTCACCGACAACACTTCAGCGGATTGAATTCTCTCCCCCTGTCACCACCAGTCACCACACCACCCAGCACAGCTCACTTCGTGGCCACTGGTTTTCAGCTACCAAAACACGTCAATGGTCAGCATCATCAATCACCGCACACCCCCGCCACAATCGTCCGTCGGTTTAATCCACACAAGGAGACAGAGGGCAGCACGGCGTGCAATCTCAATGACCAGACATCAAAGCGAGGGAGGTTATCTTTCCGTTTGGAGTTGTCTCCGTTCTTTTCCACAGTGTGATGGAGTTGTCTCCGTTCTTTTCCACAGTGAGATGGAGTTGTCTCCGTTCTTTTCCACAGTGAGATGGAGTTGTCTCCGTTCTTTTCCAAGGTGAGATGGAGTTGTCTCCGTTCTTTTCCACAGTGAGATGGAGTTGTCTCCGTTCTTTTCCACAGTGTGATGGAGTTGTCTCCGTTCTTTTCCACAGTGAGATGGAGTTGTCTCCGTTCTTTTCCACAGTGAGATGGAGTTGTCTCCGTTCTTTTCCACAGTGTGATGGAGTTGTCTCCGTTCTTTTCCACAGTGTGATGGAGTGGGAGCCGTGAATCCGTTTGTCGCCAGCTTGGGTCAAAGTGTATGATTATCATCGTCAAGTCAAGGCTGTCCCTGGCAGTGTTTCCACACTCCACAACTCGTCCTCCTCTTGGTTGGCAGTGGAGACCTGACCCAAAGCGTCTTTTTCGCTCCCCCCCCCCCCCCCCCCGCTTGTTTCCTGTAAACCTTAGTGTGTTCATGTATACCGCTCCTTTATGCTCTCTCGTTTCCTGTAAACCTTAGTGTGTTCATGTTTCCTGCTCCTTTATGCTCTCTCGTTTCCTGTAAACCTTAGTGTGTTCATGTATACCGCTCCTTTATGCTCTCTTGTTACCTGTAAACCTTAGTGTGTTCATGTATACCGCTCCTTTGTGCTCTCTCGTTTCCTGTAAACCTTAGTGTGTTCATGTATACCGCTCCTTTATGCTCTCTCGTTTCCTGTAAACCTTAGTGTGTTCATGTTTCCTGCTCCTTTATGCTCTCTTGTTTGCTGTAAACCTTTGTGTGTTCATGTATACTGCTCTCTCGTTTCCTGTAAACCTTTGTGTGTTCATGTATACTGCTCACCCGTTTCCTTTAAACCTTAGTGTGTTCATGTATACTGCTCCTTTGTGCTCTCTCGTTTCCCGGAGCGGTTGAGAGAGGCGAGGAGAATGAAATAATAAAGGTGGAAGCGAGGGGGGGTAGGAAGGGGAGGCGACTGATATTTTCTGGACTCGAATAGTCTCCGCTTGAAGAGGAAGTACAGATCAGCTGCCAAGGGGGGTAAGTGAGTGAGTACAATACATCCCGCGTCGCGTTGTGGGTCTGCAGTTCATCATCCACACACACACACACACACATACACACACACACACACGAACACGAACGGACCCTTCATCAAGAGTCGTAGGCTCTGTGTTGGGAGGAGCTGCAGCCTCCACAACCATCGCACCGGCAGAATCACCATCACATAATCATCATCATCATCTTCTTCATCGTCATCTCCTGCCACACTGCAGCGCCGCGACCTGTCTTCCGGACCTGAAGTCCACACACCCACACACCCACACCCACACACCCACACACCCACGAGAGGTGGAGATTGTGGAGCGGCCTTCAAGCATGCACTGCCTCTACCACCCTGCTGGTTCGTGGGGGGTGTAGCACAGCATCCATTTCCCAGAAGAACGTATCTCATGCTGAGGTGAAAGAAAACTGAGCGAGGACGACCTGAATCATGCTGAATGTCGGCCAACTGTCCAAGTCCATCAATTCTTTCCTTGAAGTCCATCAATTCTTTCCTTGAAGTCCACCAATTCTTTCCTTGAAGTCCACCAATTCTTTCCTTCATTCGGTTCCAAGAATATTATGATCGAAGGCGGTCAGCCAACAGAAATTTTCAAAACTGTAGTCTGTCCGAATTCAGGGCAAGTGTTTGTTTTTTTTGTTTTTTTTTTTTTTCTTTTTACAATTTGTTTCAGTTCCGTCATCAGTGACAATGGAAAACTAAAACAAAAATTCAATGAAAAAAAGGACGGTGCATTTTGTGAATCTGCCCGGACATATCCACTGCCCAATTCCACAGCAGGTTCCTGGCAGTCCGCTGAGAGGAGGGTGTGGGTAGAAATAACATCAAAATAAAATATGTCATAATACAATGGAAAAAAAAACCAACATAAAGAGAGAGTAAGCACAAACTGTTCTCCCAAGACATCTCTCCCGTCTTAAAGCTCGTCCATTCTGGACAATAAGTCTTTTGCTTCTCTACACTCTCCCGTCTTAAAGCTCGTCCATTCCAGAGAACAAACCTTTTGAGGTCAGTCGAAAAGAAAAAAAAAAAGAGATTAGTCTGCCCCCCTCCACCGCCACATCCTCAACTCTCCGGGCTCTCTCGACAAACTTTCAGGCGCTTCCTGGCCGTGACGTCAGACTTGTTTGGATATTGTCCAGTCCACACACTCCAGAGACTGTGACGTCAGACTGGATATTTTCCCATCCACACACTCCACAGACTGTGACGTCAGACTGGATATTTTCCCATCCACACACTCCACAGACTGTGACGTCAGACTGGATATTTTCCCATCCACACACTCCAGAGACTGTGACGTCAGACTGGATATTTTCCAATCCACACACTCCACAGACTGTCAGTGCTGAATGACATGTTCTTCCATGGGTTGCTGGTGCTGACAGTCTCTCTCCCTCTCTGTGTCTGTCTCTCTGTCTCTCTCCCTCTCTGTCTGTCTCCCTCATGTTTTTTCTCCGGTCTCTGTCTCTCTCTCTCTCTCACACACGGCGCTCCTCTCTCTGCCCCCTCTCCTCCCTCATCACCCACTCTCCTGACCTGATGACACAACACCGTCCCCCCCCCCCCACAACCAGCACAACCACCACACACACGCTGTCACAGTCACGATGTTGAAGGTGGAGAATCTGCTTCATGGAACTCCCAACTCGGGTCACACCACACAATTCACAGGCGAGGCGAGCAAGGGTGGGGGTGTGTGGAGGGGTGTGGTGTGTGTGTGTAGTTATCCCACCACCCCCATCCACCACTCCTCCTGCCCTCTGTGTGTCTGTCAGCTGAATGGAGGCGATGTTGAAGGTGGAGAATCTCCTTTAATGGAACTCAGAGCTTGGGATCTCTTCACAGAATTCACAGAAGAGGCGCGAGGGGTAGGGTGTGTGTGTGTGAGGGCGGGTGCGTGTGTGTGTGTGTGTGTGTGTGTGTGTGTGTGTGTGTGTGTGTGTGTGTGTGTGTGTCAGTTGATGGAGGCGATGGTGGAGGAGAAGAGCTCAGTGATGGAGCTGGAGCTGTGGTCACCCCCAGAGTCCATGGCGCTGCCCTGAAGGTCGCACAGCGAGGGGGTGGAGCTGATGTCAGACAGGGCCGGGGACCTCGTGTTGGACATGTCCGTCAGCGACCCTCCGCCCCCTCCCCCTCCCTCCTTCCCCCCTCCCTCCTTCCCGTCGGCTCCCGAGGGAGAGGTTGCGGCCCCTGATCCTGGCGGCTTGTCTGACTCTTGCTGTTGTTTCAGGAGGTTCCTTCGGTACTTGGCCCGAGCGTTCTGAAACCACACCTGTGGGGCAGAGAGAGAGACGGTCAGTGAGTGGTGTGTGGACAGTGTGAGTTGTCACTTCATACATCATGTAGTAGGACACAGAGAGAGAGAGACGGTCAATGTGAGTGGTGTGTCGACAGTGTGAGTTGTCGCTTCATACATCATGTAGTAGGACAGAGAGAGAGAGACGGTCAATGTGAGTGGTGTGTGGACAGTGTGAGTTGTCGCTTCATACATCATGTAGTAGGACAGAGAGAGAGAGAGACGGTCAATGTGAGTGGTGTGTGGACAGTGTGAGTTGTCGCTTCATACATCATGTAGTAGGACAGAGAGAGAGAGAGAGAGACGGTCAATGTGAGTGGTGTGTCGACAGTGTGAGTTGTCGCTTCATACATCATGTAGTAGGACAGAGAGAGAGAGAGACGGTCAATGTGAGTGGTGTGTCGACAGTGTGAGTTGTCGCTTCATACATCATGTAGTAGGACAGAGAGAGAGAGACGGTCAATGTGAGTGGTGTGTGGACAGTGTGAGTTGTCACTTCATACATCATGTAGTAGGACACAGAGAGAGACGGTCAGTGTGAGTGGTGTGTGGACAGTGTGAGTTGTCACTTCATACATCATGTAGTAGGACAGAGAGAGAGACGGTCAATGTGAGTGGTGTGTGGACAGTGTGAGTTGTCGCTTCATACATCATGTAGTAGGACACAGAGAGAGAGAGAGAGAGAGAGAGAGACGGTCAATGTGAGTGGTGTGTGGACAGTGTGAGTTGTCGCTTCATACATCATGTAGTAGGACACAGAGAGAGAGAGAGAGAGAGACGGGTCAATGTGAGTGGTGTGTGGACAGTGTGAGTTGTCGCTTCATACATCATGTAGTAGGACAGAGAGAGAGAGAGACGGTCAGTGGGAGTGGTGTGTGGACAGTGTGAGTTGTCGCTTCATACATCATGTAGTAGGACACAGAGAGAGAGAGACGGTCAGTGTGAGTGGTGTGTGGACAGTGTGAGTTGTCGCTTCATACATCATGTAGTAGGACACAGAGAGAGAGAGAGAGAGAGAGAGACGGTCAATGTGAGTGGTGTGTGACAGTGTGAGTTGTCGCTTCATACATCATGTAGTAGGACACAGAGAGAGAGAGAGAGAGAGAGACGGTCAATGTGAGTGGTGTGTGGACAGTGTGAGTTGTCGCTTCATACATCATGTAGTAGGACAGAGAGAGAGAGAGACGGTCAGTGTGAGTGGTGTGTGGACAGTGTGAGTTGTCGCTTCATACATCATGTAGTAGGACACAGAGAGAGAGAGACGGTCAGTGTGAGTGGTGTGTGGACAGTGTGAGTTGTCGCTTCATACATCATGTAGTAGGACACAGAGAGAGAGAGACGGTCAGTGTGAGTGGTGTGTGGACAGTGTGAGTTGTCGCTTCATACATCATGCAGTAGGACACAGAGAGAGACGGTCAATGTGAGTGGTGTGTGGACAGTGTGAGTTGTCACTTCATACATCATGTAGTAGGACACAGAGAGAGAGAGAGAGAGACGGTCAATGTGAGTGGTGTGTGGACAGTGTGAGTTGTCACTTCATACATCATGTAGTAGGACACAGAGAGAGAGAGAGAGAGACGGTCAATGTGAGTGGTGTGTGGACAGTGTGAGTTGTCACTTCATACATCATGTAGTAGGACACAGAGAGAGAGAGAGAGAGACGGTCAATGTGAGTGGTGTGTGGACAGTGTGAGTTGTCACTTCATACATCATGTAGTAGGACACACAGAGAGAGACGGTCAGTGTGAGTGGTGTGTGGACAGTGTGAGTTGTCACTTCATACATCATGTAGTAGGACACACAGAGAGAGACGGTCAATGTGAGTGGTGTGTGGACAGTGTGAGTTGTCGCTTCATACATCATGTAGTAGGACACAGAGAGAGAGAGAGACGGTCAATGTGAGTGGTGTGTGGACAGTGTGAGTTGTCACTTCATACATCATGTAGTAGGACACAGAGAGAGACGGTCAGTGTGAGTGGTGTGTGGACAGTGTGAGTTGTCGCTTCATACATCATGTAGTAGGACAGAGAGAGAGACGGTCAATGTGAGTGGTGTGTGGACAGTGTGAGTTGTCGCTTCATACATCATGTAGTAGGACACAGAGAGAGAGAGACGGTCAATGTGAGTGGTGTGTGGACAGTGTGAGTTGTCACTTCATACATCATGTAGTAGGACACAGAGAGAGAGAAACGGTCAATGTGAGTGGTGTGTGGACAGTGTGAGTTGTCACTTCATACATCATGTAGTAGGACACAGAGAGAGAGAGAGAGACGGTCAATGTGAGTGGTGTGTGGACAGTGTGAGTTGTCGCTTCATACATCATGTAGTAGGACACAGAGAGAGAGAGAGAGACGGTCAATGTGAGTGGTGTGTGGACAGTGTGAGTTGTCGCTTCATACATCATGTAGTAGGACACAGAGAGAGACGGTCAATGTGAGTGGTGTGTGGACAGTGTGAGTTGTCGCTTCATACATCATGTAGTAGGACACAGAGAGAGAGAGACGGTCAATGTGAGTGGTGTGTGGACAGTGTGAGTTGTCGCTTCATACATCATGTAGTAGGACAGAGAGAGAGACGGTCAATGTGAGTGGTGTGTGGACAGTGTGAGTTGTCACTTCATACATCATGTAGTAGGACACACAGAGAGAGAGACGGTCAATGTGAGTGGTGTGTGGACAGTGTGAGTTGTCACTTCATACATCATGTACATGAACAACAGAGCATTCAGCAAACACAAGGAATTACGTATGTCGTGCTTTAAGGCGTATGGTAAATCACAGTCAAGTACACTGTGTGTGTGTGTGCGATTTGGAAAAAGGAGAAGGAGGAGAAGAAAGAGGAGGAAGAAGAAGGAGGAGGAAGAAGGAGGAGGAGGAGGAGGAGGAGGAGGAAGAGTAAGAGGTAGAGGAGAAGGAGGAGAAGAAAGAGGAGGAGGAAGAAGGAGGAGGAGGAGGAGGAGGAAGAAGAGGAAGAGTAGGAGGTAGAGGAGAAGGAGGAGGAGGGGGAGGAAGAGGATAAGGGGGTCGAGGAGGAGGAAGAGGAGGAAAAAGAGAAGAACGAGGAAGGGAGGAGGAAGGAAGAGGAAGAGGAGATGCAGAACACTCTTGACGCAGAAAGGAGGAAAATGAGACAACAGATCAGAAAGGAGGAAAACAAGACAACAGATCAGAAAGGAGGAAAATGAGACAACAGATCAGAAAGGAGGAAAATGAGACAACAGATCAGAAAGGAGGAAAATGAGACAACAGATCAGAAAGGAGGAAAACAAGACAACAGATCAGAAAGGAGGAAAACAAGACAACAGATCAGAAAGAAGGAAAATGAGACAACAGATCAGAAAGGAGGAAAATGAGACAACAGATCAGAAAGGAGGAAAACAAGACAACAGATCAGAAAGGAGGAAAATGAGACAACAGATCAGAAAGGAGGAAAACAAGACAACAGATCAGAAAGGAGGAACATAAGACAACAGATCAGAAAGGAGGAAAATGAGACAACAGATCAGAAAGGAGGAAAACAAGACAAAAGATCAGAAAGGAGGAACATAAGACAACAGATCAGAAAGGAGGAACATAAGACAACAGATCAGAAAGGAGGAAAACAAGACAACAGATCAGAAAGGAGGAAAATAAGACAACAGATCAGAAAGGAGGAAAATGAGACAACAGATCAGGATCGAAAGAATGAAAGAAAAGTCATGAAAAGGGGAGAGAAAACAGGGAAAAGGATAACGGTTTCTATTTTAACATTTAGCGTACAAAGATATACGAAAAAAAAGAAAAGATGAAATAAAATGAAGATGTATATAAAAAAAAAAAAAATAAAAAAAAATAAAATAAACATAAACCCATCCCACCCCTACCACCATCCCCCAAAAACAACAACAACAACAACAAAAAACAACAACAACAAAAAACAACAACAACAACAAAAAACAACAAAAAACAACAAAAAACCAACAACAAACAAACCACCAAACAAGCGAACAAGCAAGAACTTAAACCAGCTAACAAACAAACAAAAACCAGACCAAAAAAAAATCACGAAGGAAGAAAGGAAAGATTTTTCACTGTTGATTAGAAAAAACGCGAATGAAAAAAAGCCGCAAAGAATTCACACACAGAGAGAGAGAGAACTTAAAAACAACAAAATGGAAAACAACAAAACACACACACACACACACAAAAACAAAAACAAAACAAAAACAAAAAGACCACCATAAAATCAGCAACCAAGAAACGTGGAATTGGAAAGAGACAGAAAAAGAATGATAAAGTGGGGAGGGGGTGTTAGAAAGACAAGGAACGATTATTTCTTTTTAGGCCAAGGCATCACACACACAGAGACGCAGTAAAAAAAAAAAAAAAAAAAAAAAAAATCTTTAAGCAAAAAAAGCAGCTGACTTGAGAGAAGGACGGCAGCAGAGATTTGAAAGGAATTCTTTACAAAGCTGACTGGCCGCGTGTCGTTCCGGAACCACACCTTCACAGCATGGAACAGGCAGACCTAGCGGTGCACGTGGCTTTACCACACAGCACGTGCACTACGGAGCCACACCTTCCACTGACAGCACGGGGTGAGGGGGGGGAGGTGAGGGGACAGACACAAACACAGATAGACAGGGAGAGAGAGAGAGAGAGAGAGAGAGAGAGAGAATTAGACGGAGAAAGAGAGAGACAGACAGAGAGAGAGAATTAGGCGAAGAAAGAGAAAGAGAGAGACAGACAGACACAGAGAGAGAGAGAATTATACGGAGAAAGAGAGACAGACAAAGAGAGAGAGAATTAGGCGGAGAAAGAGAGAGAGAGACAGACGGACAGAGACAGAGAGAATTAGGCGGAGAAAGAGAAAGAGAGAGACAGACAGACAGAGAGAGAGAGAGCGAGAGAGTTAGGCGGAGAAAGAGACAGACAGACAGACAGACAGACAAACAGACAGACAGGCAGAGAGACAGATACAGAACAACAGAAAAAGAAAGACAGATAGTGAGAAACAGAGAGAGAATTAGGCGGAGAAAGAAAGAGGGAGAGAGGGAGACAGACAGACAGACACAGAAAGAAATGGAGATAGGGAGAGAGAGAGTCACACACACACACACACACACACACACACACACACACACACACACACACAGATAGAATTCGGTGGAGAGGAAGAGAGAGAGAGAGGGGGGGGGGGCGAGAGAGACAGTCAGGCAGAGAGAGAGAGAAAGAGAGACAGAGAGAGAGAGAGACAGAGCGACAGAGAGACAGACATGGAGAGAGCCAGAGATGGGATGGGAACTAGAGACAGAGGGAGAGCAGGGGAGAGACAGACAGACAGACAGAGAGAAAGAGAGAGACAGAGAGGGATCGAGATATATTTAGGCGGAGAATGAGATAGAGGGAGAGACACACACACACACACAGAAAGACAGACAGACAGAGAGATGGTATTTGAAGACACACACGACAAAACGGTTGGCAAATTACAGCTGGTAGTCTTGTGCACGTGCTGTGAAGAAGACCCATTTCCCCGAGTCCAGACAAAGGAGCCTCTTTGTTACACTGACAGCTGTTCATCCGCTAGCACTGACTCCGATGGCATCAGTCGGAAACAAAGCCCCATGTCTTCCATAACTGGGAACTCCAATCACTAATTCCTATATACAATACAACACAATACTGGGAACTCCAATCACTAATTCCTATATACAATACAACACAATACTGGGAACTCCAATCACTAATTCGTATATACAATACAACACAATACTGCGAACTCCAATCACTAATTCGTATATACAATACAACACAATACTGGGAACTCCAATCACTAATTCCTACATACAATATAACACAATACTGAGCAATGCACTGCAATGCACTGCAATACAGCACAACACAAAACAACCTCAACACAATACAACACGACACCACACAACCCAACCCAACACGAAACAACTTCAACACAATAGAATACGACGCAACAGAACACAACACACTTCAGTACCAGCACAATACAACGCAAACAAGAGAGGCAAGGCCTTCAAGATTCACTTGTGATACACTTTTTAAAAAAAATCCAAGCTTTTTATGTATTGAGTATAATGCATTTACTGTTATATTTATATTTTTTATATTCTCTAAACTTGGCACTTTGATCTGATATTCGACCCAACAAAAGATCTATCATTATTATCATTTTTTGTTCAAACAGGAACTTCTTTTGCTAAGCAAGGAAGTTTTGTTTATTGCAAACGTTTTGGTGCAGACAGTAAAACAAGGGAAATTACTCTGCCGGGGGACTTAGTTTGCTTTAAACTGATCGTTCTCATCTTAAACATTACATTTTGAAATTATACTCAATACATAAAAAGCTTGGATGTTTTTTAAAAAGTGCATCACAAGTGAGTCTTGAAGGCCTTGCCTCTCTTATTTCAAAATGTAATGTTTAAGATGAGAAAGATCAGTTTAAAGCAAATTAACTCCCCTAGCATTACAGAGTAATTTCCCTTTTTACTATCTGCACCAAAACGTTTGCAAAATAAATAAAACTTCCATGCTTAGCAAAAGAAGTTCCTGTTTGAACAAAAAATGATAATAATGACTGCTCTAGCTGTTGGGTCAGAATATCAGATCAAAGTGCCAAGTTTAGAGAATACAAAAAATATAAATATAACAGTAAATGCAGTTTACGTATAATTAGGTTTCATTCTTTATTTTTTTGTGTGCCCATCCCAGAGGCGCAATATTGTTTTAAACAAGATGACTGGAAAGAACTGAATTTTTCCTATTTTTATGCCAAATTTGGTGTCAGCTGACAAAGTAGTTGCAGAGAAAATGTCAATGTTAAAGTTTACCACAGACACACACACACACACACACAGACAACCGAACACCGGGTTAAAACATAGACTCACTTGTTTACACAAGTGAGTAAAAAATGTCCACGTCTTTCAAACACACACCCCCCCCCCACCCCCCACTCCAAACTCCAACTCCCCAACCCCACCCTCCACACCTCTCCTTCACCCTCCATACCCACCACCACCACCGCCACCCATAACCCCTCCCCCCCTCCCCCCTCCCCCACACCTCCACAGGATCGGGTGACAGGAGTGAGGTCAGTGATCGAGGTTCAAGTCTCCTCCTCTTCCCCGGCACATGTTGACTGGAGCAGGCCGTAAAGGATCTTGACCAGGGGGCCACTTCACACCACGGGGAGAAAACTATTGAACCTGCACCCCCTCCCCTCCTCCTTGCCCCCTGCACCCCCCTCCTCCCCCTCCCCCTCCCCACACACACACTGGACATTGTGGCAAGTTCAGACTGGACACCCACACTTGCTGTGTTCAGACACGTTTTCTCTCCTCCATACCTCTCGTTTCCCCTGCACTGCTCCTACCCCGGGTACCCACCCCCCACCCCCCACACCTCTCTCTGCCTTCTGTGGCCCTGCTGCTCTGCAAACAGCTTTGTCCCGCCCCGTCTGTCTACCCGTTTCAGTACCCCCCCCCACCCCACCATCCACTGTGTGCCTGTGTTTTCCATGTCCCAACTATCTACCCCCGCTTTCCGATGTTGTGCACATGTTTAACACGCTGTAATATTATGGTCTGTCCTCTCCGTTCGTTCGTTCCATGTCTATCGCTTTCCATCAACTCTCTGTCTCTCTCTCTCTCTTTCCATCTCTCTTCCTGCATCCTCTCTCTCTCTCTCCCTCCCTCTCTCTCTCTCTCTCCCTCTCTCTCTCCCTCTCTCTCACCAAGGAAGAAAACATAGATAAAAAGGAAGGGCTAAATTTGGATGGTCAATCTCGACATTGTAATTATTTGATGTGTTCGTATTGATATGATGGGTTTTGATGTTACATGCCTAAATATTTATATGATTTATATGTAATTTAGTATGTGTTTGTATTGATATGATGTGTGTCGGTGTTACATACGTAAATATTATTATATGATTTATCTGCACTTTGTTTTCTATGTACTGCTCAAACCTTGGAGACAAACGACTGAAAAAAGGGCACATTACTCCCCTGTCACATGTACTTTAAGCTAATGACAAAGAGCCAAAATGTCGCAGATCTCTTATTAGTTTATGTTGTTTCATTTCTGTTTTGTTTTTGTTTTTCTTTTCTGGTCCATTTAATCTATTTTGCACCATTTTGTTCTGATTAGTACCTACTATGTCATCAGAGCTTTTCAGCTAATGACATTAAACATTTCAGTGTTCAGTGTTCTCTCCATCTCTCTCTCTCTCTCTCTCTCTCTCTTTCTACCCGTTCAACATGACCCCCGACACACCCCACCCCAACCCCCCACCCACATCCCTCCACACCCTCCATCCTCATCCCCTCTGTCCCCCCCCCCTAGCCCCCACCCCTTCCAAATCTTCACCCTCAGTTCGGGGACACCCACAGCCTTGTGGGCAGATGACAATGGTGTCAAGGGAGAGAAGCGAGATGCCACAGCGCTCCGCAGAGTGGACCAGCAAATATTTGATCGACTCTTCAAGACTTCGGGCTCCCGTCTCCGTCAGTGTGTGTGTGTGTGTGTGTGTGTGTGCGTGTGCGTGTGTGTGTGTGTGTGTGTGTGTGTGTGTGAGGGTGGGTGGGTGAGCGGGGTGGACACAGCACTGACCGAGGCTTGGAGCGAGCCAGGGCCACTCGGGGTCACCCGCAGTGTGAGGGACGTGGGGGGGGGGGGGGGGGGGGGGGGGGCGGGGGGGGGGGAGAGGGGGTAGAGGTGGGGGCGGCATGCTCGGTTCCTATTGTCTGGATCCAGAACAGAACTTTCACATCACACACTTCACCAAAACTTATGGACCACTTCATCAGCAGAGACACAGAGAGAGAGAGAGAGAGAGAGAGAGAGAGAGACAGAGACAGAGACAGAGAGAGAGAGAGAGAGAGGGGGGGGGGGGGAATTTAGATTTGGCAAAGGCATTTGATCAACAAATTCGGTTTTCTCACTAAACAGTGAATAATCAAACGACAGGTGGACCATCAACAGCTTTGAAAAGTGCGTTTGAAATAATCGACGTTGTTACTAAAAATTGACCGTTATTCAGCGGTTTATAAAGGATAGCTGCGCATCTTTTATGTAAGAATAAATTGCAATGAAGTACTTGCGGTTATAAGTAGTACATTGGCTGCATGTGTGCCGTTTACCGAGGAGTATCAGTGGTTTCTTCATTACAATGGGAAATCATTTACAGCTGAGTCTTTTGTGAAGGACAAGGACTCTCAAACTAGGAGACAAAATTGCATTGGCTCTTAGTGCTGCAGCCTTGGGGGGCTAGCTGGCCTTTGGGGGAAATCATCCCCAACACCGACTGTCCTGAAACCCTCTTGGCCAAGAGAGTGGGGATGTAACTTGGGCAAGACACTCTACACTACAATCAAATTCTAGCCCAGATTGTCGGGACAGCAGTTACCTCCTCTGCTGTTCTGATGGTCACAGTCAGACACGACTGACTGTCATACAGCATCGCTTCCCCATGTTCTGGGAAGAAAACTGTGCGTGTTTCCGAATGGTCTTTCACTTTTTGCGAGCCGTGTATATATGGTGACGGGTCTGTTAGCAGACATTGGTGTGGGAACTCAGGACGTTGTGTGTGTGTGTGTGTGTGTGTGTGTGTGTGTGTGTGTGTGTGTGTGTGTGTGTGTGTGTGTGTGTGTGTGTGTGTGTGTGTGTGCGTGCGTGCGTGCGTGTCTATAAATGCCATTATACACCTGTGCCATAGTGTAAATCAATAACGGTACTTTACGAAGCATGAATGACTAGAGTGTGCACTACGTGTGTTTGTATGTGTGTGTGTGTGTGTGTGTGTGTGTGTGTGTGTGTGTGTGTGTGTGTGTGTGTGTGTGTGAAGAAAGTCATTCTTAGACTGTTTTGTCATATTTAAAAAAAATGACCGATGGATGTAAAGTTTAAGTGTGTTTTCATGGGTCAAAGATGGTCCTCACAGGTCTCTGTCAAACAAAGCAATCATGTCTGTTGTTTGTTTGTTTGTTGGTTGTTGTTGTTTTTGTTTGTTTTTTTTTGTTTTGGGTTTTTTAGATATGATGAAGAGTGAATGATTCGTCAAGACTTTCTCCAAGTAAGTGTTGTATTGAATGATTGAACAACAAGCTGCAGACATGTAACTAATACTACTATTGTCAGTAGGTATAACAGATGTATCTGTATCCAATATTCAAGACCACTGGGTCTAAAAGCAAAACCAGCCACGTGTCACGTGTATCCCCTAATGTTTCAGATGGTCAGCCAGTCTCCTGTGTTATATAACTGTCACAGCACGAACAGGGTGTCCACCATGCAAAGGAATAGCCACCAGAGGCAGAAGAGGAGGAGGAGGAGGAGGAGGGGGAGGAGGAGGAGGAGGGAGGGGAGGAATGCTAACCTCGTGGACCTACAGAAAGCACCTGTCAAAAGGAGGCCCTCCAATACAGGACCTGCTGAAGAAGGGGTGGGAGGGGGAGGGGGAAGGGGGAGGGGGAGGAGGAGGAGGAGGAGGAGGAGGCATACCATCCCATCTCTACCACAGGGGAGGGGCAGTCCAGCTCACAGTCTATTAACCCATCCTCCCAACCCCCTCCACACACACACACACACACACACACACACACACACACAGTATCCGTGGGGAGGAGTCACTCGTGACAAAACACACAACGGGACAGGGACAATACTGGTGGGGTGTGGGTGAGGAGGGGGAGAGGGAGAGGTAGGGGTGAGGGAGAGAGGATATTAGTGGTAAGGTGGTGGGGGCAGGAGTGGCAGAAGAAGCACTGGAGAACAGGAAAGAGCCAGTGTGTGCTTAAAGTGCTTGCCTGTGTCAAAGTTCATCAGCAAACATTATATTCGTCGGCTTCAAACCCGTTTTTTTTTCTATTCTTTCTTGGGAGTAGGTCCATTACTGGAGTACGGTGAACTGGAGGGAGAGGGAGAGGGTGAAGGGAGGAGGGGGGCAGAGGGAGGGGGACTGTGTTGTGAAGGGGAGGCTCATCTGAAAAAAAAAAGTGGAGGACGTCCATGACAGTAATCTCTCTCTCTCTCTCTCCTCTCTCTCTCTCTCCCTCTCTCTCTCTCTCTCTTCTTGATCAAAATATTCGTACACCACCCACGCCTACTCCCTCCTCTCTCTCTTTTCGATCAAAACATCTCTCTCTCTCCCTCTCTCTCTCTCTGTGTTGTGTGTGTGTGTGTGTGTGTGTGTGTGTGTGTGTGTGTGTGTGTGAGTGTGTGTGTGTGTCTCCATGGACTACACAACGACCTGTAAGGACAGTCTTTTCTTTTCGCAACAGCATTACAAAGAAAACGAAATATAATGATATCAAATGAAGGGACTGCAACAAAACGACTCAAGCGGAATTCGAAAAAACCACGAGACTTCTTGTGTCGTCAGTTTTGGTGTGGTGTGATAAGGTAAGGAACATCCCCTAGCCCGCCCTCCCCCCCACCCCCCTGCCCTTAGCTGCCCAAACTGTGCACCAGGAGAACCAACTCCCAGAGGGAGGGAGAGTGTGTGTATGGGGGGAGAGGGGTGGGGTGTGGGTGGTATTGTGTTCCTTTCGTCTGTCTAAATCACAGGGAGGGATATAGCGACGCAGAAGAGCAAACACGCACGTGCACACACACACACACATGCGAGCGCGCGTGTACAAACGCACACGCGCGCACAAATACACACACACATACATACACACACACATACACACACCCCCACACAAACACCTTAACACACACAGGCGCGTGCGTGCACACATCAACACGCATGTACACGCATATACAGATACACACACGCACGCACACACGTACACAAACGCACACAAATACACTCACTAACTACACACACACACACACACACACACACACACACACACATTCACTCACTCACTTCGCACACAGACACACACACACACACCCTCCTCCACCGCCCCCCACCCCACTGCCCCCCAATCCCCCCCACCCCCCACCCCCCACACCCCCGTGCACACAAAGCAGCAGCCAACACCTTCCTGAAACCTCAGCGCCATATTGACCCACAGCGCACTCCGCGGCGCGTGTAAACGGGCCTGTGAATGGACAGGCAAGACGTCTCTCCATGGTACGCGCTCCTCGATTGGCTGAGAAATAAAAATTAAAAAAAAGGCGGAGAGAGCGGGAGAGAGAGAGAGTGTGTGGGTGGGGGGAAGGCGAGGGGGAGGAGGAGACTGAGGATTGAAAAGGCGAGCGGAGGACAGAAACACGGCCGAGTTGGCAGAAAGGCCTCTCAACGTGGGCAAACACTTCACGTGGCCACGAACCCTTTTCTACGGACACTATGGGTGGTCTGCCCTTGCTGCAAGTTTTAGCATTAATATATATATTTTTTTATCTTTCCCTTGGAGTAAGTTCTTTTAAGAGGGTGGGTGTGACGGAGGGGGGGGGAGAGAGTGAGAGAGAGACAGAGGCAGACAAAGACAGAGAGACAGACAGATAGAGACAGACAGAGGCCAACTGGGACAGAG
>NC_134906.1:30041980-30044480 GCF_041734735.1 Babylonia areolata
CCTCTCTCTCCCTCTCTCTCCCTCACCCCTCTCTCTCCCTCATCCCTCTCTCTCCCTCTCTCTCCCTCATCCCTCTCTCTCCCTCTCTCTCCCTCACCCCTCTCTCTCCCTCATCCCTCTCTCTCCCTCTCTCTCCCTCACCCCTCTCTCTCCCTCATCCCTCTCTCTCCCTCTCTCTCCCTCACCCCTCTCTCTCCCTCACCTCTCTCTCTCCCTCTCTTTCCATCTCCCTCTCTCTCCCTCACCCCTCTCTCTCCCTCATCCTCTCTCTCCCTCTCTCTCCCTCACCTCTCTCTCTCCCTCTCTTTCCATCTCCCTCTCTCTCCCTCACCCCTCTCTCTCCCTCATCCCTCTCTCTCCCTCTCTCTCCCTCACCCCTCTCTCTCCCTCTCTTTCCATCTCCCTCTCTCTCCCTCACCCCTCTCTCTCCCTCATCCCTCTCTCTCCCTCTCTCTCCCTCACCCCTCTCTCTCCCTCACCTCTCTCTCTCCCTCTCTTTCCATCTCCCTCTCTCTCCCTCACCCCTCTCTCTCCCTCACCCCTCTCTCTCCCTCACCTCTCTCTCTCCCTCTCTTTCCATCTCCCTCTCTCTCCCTCATCCCTCTCTTTCTCTCTTTCTTCCCCTCCCCTCTGTTGAAGGCTTTGTCTGGGTGCCATAAAACATAATTAATTACAACAAACGTTTAAAAAAAACACACCTCCCCCACCACTTTCCACACACACACACACACACACACACACACACACACACACACACGAGAGAGAGAGAGAGAGAGAGAGAGAGAGAGAGGGAGAGAGAGAGAAATAAGAAAAAGAAAAAAAGATCACCACCAAGTCTCGCCAAGTTCCCTAAATCAAACCGACTCCTCGATTTCAATTCCGCCAATTATCTCCCCTATCTATTAAAGGTGGCGCCCCGCCCCTTTCATGTCAGCACGTGAGTGAAAGAAAAAACATAGGGATAGTGGCCGGGGAGAGGGAGAGAGGGGGGGGAGAGAGATAGGAGAGAGAGAGAGAGGGGAGAGAGAGGGGGGAGAGAGAGGGAGAGAGATAGGAGAGAGAGAGAGGGGAGAGAGAGAGGGGGGGAGAGAGAGGGGAGAAGAAAGAGGGGGTAGAGAGGAGGGAGAGAGAGGAGAGAGAGGGGAAAGAGAGAGAGAGAGAGGGGGGGGGGAGAGGGGGAGAGCGAGGGGGTGTCTGGGCGGATCTCCGTTTAGGATTCACGTTTTCTGGGGTTTATCTGTGTTACATTCAGTTTCCTTCTTGTTTGGAGGGGAAGAAAGAAAGAAAGAAAATGTGAGGAGAGGAAACAGAGGCAGAGAGAGAGAGGGAGGGAGGGAAAGGAAGAGAGAGCGGGAGAGATAGGGATAGAGAGAGGGAGAGAGAGGGGGGAGAGAGAGAGAGAGAGATGGAGAGAGAGAACTGCAAGATAAATGAAGAAATGTGCGCCCAGAAAGTCCCTAAGATATTATAAATAACACCATGTGGTACAGGCCATCCCGCTCGCTTATGTTTCGTTCCTTGAATAAATGATAAATGAACAAATACATAAACAGATTTAGAAAAATCCAAAAGAAATAGATAAACAAATAAACAAATCCCAAATAAATGAACAAATAAATAAACCTTTCGGCTTCAAGCCTGCTTACAACGGTCAGTTCTGCGATGACAATGTGTCGCCATCATTTCGACTATTATCTTCTGTGTCAAAACATTCTGTTTTTAATTCTCCAGTTTCTATGGCTCAGCTTCCGAAGACCAGTATGACAAACTGTTATCCATTTCAGAAGGGAAATGATTATTGACATCCTGAGGTTTAACAGTCCATTTTCATTTGATCTCTTTGATTGTAATTCTCAGTGAGGTGGCTCGCTCCTGACGTTGGACGTATAATTCTGTACACCTGGTTTTTGGAGGATTCAAAAACACCAAGTGTTTTGCTTTGTTTGACTTGTGCAATTATGTACATCTACTTTTTGTATAAATTGACTTTTGTATGCATTGTAATCAATATAGTTTTGTTCTTGTTTTATTGTTGTTGTTTTTTTGTTTGTTTGTTTGTTTTTTGTTGTTGTTTTTTTCTTAATTTTTTTAAAAATCTTTTTATTTTTATTTATTTATTTTTTTTGGGGGGGGGGGGAGGGCAGGGGGGGGGGAGGGATGTTGCTGTTGTTGCACTTGACTTACGTACATTCTAGAACCCTTTTCCTTCTTCTTTGTTTGTTTGTTGTTGTTGTTGTTGTTGTTGTTGTTGTTGTTGTTGTTGTTGTTGTTGTTGTTGTTGTTGTTTTGTCTCATTCGTGCTAAGTGAAAAACTATCTTGAAAATAATAATGTTCAGACTTTGAGAAAAAAATAAGTGATAGTCCAACAACCTCTCTCTCTCTCTTTCTCTCTCTCTCTCTCTCTCATATCCCCCAACCTCCCCACCCCCACCCCCCACCCTAACCCTCCCTCCCCCCACCCCACCACCCCAAACAGGCGAGGAGGAAGCGGCGTGCTGA
>NC_134906.1:30049480-30051980 GCF_041734735.1 Babylonia areolata
TCGCCGCTCTCTACCCCCACCACCTTCTCCCCCTCCTCCCTCCCTGGTGTTGGGGAGTGGGGAGGGGTGGGGGGTAAGGGGTGGATGGTGGGGGGGAGGGGGGGAGGGGTTGTATCATCTTTAGGGAGTTCACGACAGTCCGTGTAATGAAGTATCGAATGAATCCAATTCATTACAGCTTTACTAATCTGATCAGAAATTTGTGTGTGTATTCAAAGACTCGTTACTCACCCCCTCCACCCCCCCCCCCCACCCCCCCAGTCTCTCAGCCAACAGTTGATGCACACATCACCATGACAAAGGATCAAATTAAAAGAAAAAAAAAAATATATTCAGCAGAAAAAAACGAAAATAACACATGGCCGCAGCCTGATTTATGCTGCAGTGAAAGATATATGTTCCGAAGTAACATGTACTTTAAGAAAACACAGTTCCAGATTGAGAAACACTGCTACAAATCTGTCATGACAAACTCTTCAATGGCAGGTTCTGTGCTGAAAGCAAAGCATGATTGCATGCAATACAAGGGATCTCCTGTGAATTAATATGTACATTATGAACAGACCAACAGAAATATCGCCATTACAAGGGACAAGAATATCATTGCGAAACCAATTCTGACACCATCCCGAGATGCCCAGACATGTGGGAAAAGGGGTACCTTAGCCATTCCAAGATGCCCAGACATGTGGGAAAAGGGATACCTTAGCTACCCCAAGATGACCAGACATGTGGGAAAAGGGGTACCTTAGCCATTCCAAGATGCCCAGACATGTGGGAAAAGGGATACCTTAGCTACCCCAAGATGACCAGACATGTGGGAAAAGGGATACCTTAGCCATCCCAAGATGACCAGACATGTGTGAAAAGGGATACCTTAGCTACCCCAAGATGACCAGACATGTGGGAAAAGGGATGTCTTAGCCAAGTGGTCAGCGCATTAGGTGATCAATCTGAGAGTCCCGGGTTCGATTCCAAATCACGGTACATGGTGGTTTAAGTGTGGAGATTTTTCCCATGTCCCATGTCAACAGATGTGTAGGGCTGCTAGTGACTGAATCCCCTTACGTGCAGAGTTGTTTGGGTTTTTTTCTTTTCTTTAACCAACAGCAATCTTCAAACTTTATTCTGGTTTCCAGTCCTATAGGCAATCACCTGCAGTAGAAGGTTTCTGGAATTGCAATTATTGTTTTCACCTCATCTCTCTATGTAGATGTGAATTGTGTGTGTGTTTCTTTTTACCCCATCTTCTCTCGCCTTCCCCTCCACCCCCCTCCCCCTTCCCCCGTCTACCCCCCCCCCCTCCTCTCTCTCTCTCGTCGCCGTCTCTCTCAGCAAGGCATTCGGTGGCAGCGGCAGTATCGGCAGGCCCATCTCTGAACACACACACACACACACACACACACACACACACACACACACACACACACACACACACACACACACACACACTGTGCACGTGCTGCCTGGTGGTCCTGACTGTCAGACCGGGAGGACGGGGGAGGGGGAGGGGGGTGGGGGGTAGCAGGTGTGTCGATCTATAGCCCTGCTAACGGACTGACGACTTTCGCCTACCTCCCCCATCCCACCCACCCACCCCAAACCCCCCAAAACAACTCCCCCTCAACACACACACACACACACACACACACACACACACGTTACCCCCAAAGCCTCCCCCAAAAACACAACCTCCACTCTACCACACCACACCCTACTCCCTCCCTTACGCCGAAATCTCCTTTCCTCTGTCTCTCTCTCTCTCTCCCTCTCCTCTCTCTCTCTCTCTCTCTCCCTCTCTCTCTCTCTCTCTCCCTCTCTCTCTCTCCCACCTTACACACGGATTTTGGGGATGTTTTTGCTTTGCTTTGAATCTATGTGTTGTTTGTTTTCAACCTGAGTGTACCCATTTTCACCGTCCTTTCTTCCGTTATTTGTAATCTCTTCTTTCTGTCTTTTCTCCCTTCCTTCCTTCCTTCCTGCCTTCTGTCTCCTTCTTTGTCTCTTTGTTTCTTCTGTTTTCCACGTTCTGTCGTTGTTTTTGGTGTTTCTGCTTTATTGTTTCAGTTTTATTCATTCCTATCTTTGTCTGTATAAGTCTTCCTTTGCCTCTTTGTTTCTTCTTTGTTCCATGTCCCGTTGTTGTTGTTTGTTTTCCTGCTTTATTGCTTCTATTTATTTACCTATTTATTTGTCTTTATTGGAGTGAATGGTGATTGTTTTTCTCTCTTTCTCAGTCTGGCGCTGTGATTATGGAAGGGTCGCCGTCCTCAACAATACTTAGCCATTAGTTGTCTGGATAATCACTGTTTGTGACTGACAATTCGTCATCACTGTCACCTTCGTCAGTTCTTTCAGTTTTCTTTCTTTTCTTCTGTTCCGTTCCGTTCTTTCTCTTTTTTCCCCTCTTCATTCCTTCTTTAGTGGCACTGTCGTTGCGTTGTCGCTGTTGTTGTTGTTCTTGTCATTATTGTTGATAACACCGTAAGATGATGGTGGT
>NC_134906.1:30066980-30069480 GCF_041734735.1 Babylonia areolata
TGTGTGATAGAGAGAGTGAGAGAGAGACACACAGAGAGCGTAAGAGAAAGGGAAAGAGAGACAGAGAGACAGAGACAGAGAGAGCGTAAGAGAGAGAGTGTGTGTGTGAGAGAGAGAGAGAGAGAGAGAGAGAGAGAGAGAGAGAGAGAGAAAGGGTGTGTGTTTAAGAGAGAGAAAGAGAGAGAGATTGTGTGTGTGTGTGTCTGTGTAAGAGAGAGAGAGTGTGTGTGTAAGAGAGAGAGAGGGGGATAGAGAGAGAGGGGGGATAGAGAGAGAGAGAGAGAGAGAGGGATAGAGAGAGGGAGAGAGGGAGAGAGAGAGAGAGTCTATTTACCTGATCTCCCCTGTTTCTAGCCTGTCTGTCAATAACTCAACATCCATCAATACTGTGGTCGGTACCTGCTGATTGAGTTGTTAAATGTTTCAAAGCCACAATTTTCGATAACACATTTTACAAAACCACAGAAACTGAAGAGTTCAATGTGACTGGTTCGGAATCGGGTTTCAAGTTGTTGTTTTTTTTTATCTGTATTGCTATGAAAAGGAATTTCATCTATCGCTGGGGACAACAATTCAATTTATCTACTGCTGGGGAATATGTATTTGCTTGTTTGTTTGAGTGAGACTTTTTCCGTTTATTTGTTGTGGTTCTAGACATCACTGTTTTCGTTGGAGTGGTGAGTGGAAAAGATGGCATGTGTGTGGTGTTCCAGAGGGCTTCCAGTGCGGCTCTTGAAATAAACATCTTGCCTTGCATTGCCTTGCCTTGCCAAGACTGTGGGATTTTTAAATATTTTTTTTATGCGTTTCTTTGCGTTAGATACAGAACGTATCACGTAGACGTTTTCCTTCTTCACGTAAACTAACAACAACAACAACAACACAACAACACACACACACACACACAGAGCAACAACAGCAACAAAAACCAGCACCCAGGTAGGAAGCAGACAGGACAGAAACGGGGGAAAGCTGCAGTACTGTCCACCCACACAGCCCCCAATTCCTGCCACTTCCGGCACGTTCCCTGTCACTCGGACACTCTGGCAGCAACGGTTAGCACGTGCTATGCTGTGCCGTGCTGTGCCTGCTGTGCTGTCTGGGCCGTGCCGTGCAGCGCCGTGCAGCGCCGTGCAGCAAAAACGCGACAACAATGCGTGAAGGGCACGCGTACCTCGCGCACTTGGTGTGTGTGTCAGGGGGGGGGGGGGGGGAAGGGCGTTGGGGAGAGGGTGTGGGGGGAAGTTTTAGGGGGGAGAGGATACAGCAGTTAACTTTGTTGTGGTACTATCATCCGTTGAAAGCAGCTGCGTCACACATTTGTGTCTTCTGATTGGAGCTTTTATAATATGTTTCGTTTCCATATGCAACAGCCAGTTATACTGAAACGTTTTAGGGGGTTGGGGGGAGGCGGGGGCGGGGGGGTATGGGGTGGTGGTGATCTTGGAATCAAAACGCCTGCTATGCTGTTTAGTGGAGTAGTGAAAAATTAATGTTCTTCAATTACGACTACTGCCTGTATCTGTTAGCAACTTTCCAAAAAGCACACACACACACACACACACACACACACACACACACACACACACACATACAATGCGGTGTTGGTATCGTTTTAAAGGATGGTGGAGGAGTAGGGGTGGGCGGGGGGGGGGGGGGGAGGGGGGGGAGTGGTAGGGGTGAGGGAAAGACGATGGATACTCAAGTGCACCATAGCCAACGAGCGTGGAGCCGAGACGTGCGCGCACGTGCGACTGTGACGTAATAACGACTTTGGCAAGACAGCAGCGACTTTCGCACGTGCATAGGTGTTTTTCCTGGTGGCAGCTGAGACAGCTTTTGGGGGATGGGGCATGAAATGGGTTTAGCCGGGCAACCTCACGCGATACTGGAAACTGGAGATGGAAAATACACAGCAAAGGGCCTTTGGTCACCACTTGAAAGCTCGCTGATCGGGCCGAGCTGCGCGAGGATGGGCCTAACAGCCGCGTTGGACTTATCAGTCTGAGGGTCCCGGGTTCGAATCTCGGTCACGTCATCTGGCGGGTGAAGGGTGGGTGTTCATCCTTGAATAAAAAAAAACAAACAAACAAAAAAAACAACAAAAAAAAACGTTTAGAGTTATGACTTCTCACGGGCGCATTAGCCTCAGTGGTTTAAAGCGTTGGACTTTTTTTAATCTGAGGGTCCCGGGATCGAATCTCAGTAACTTGCGCCTGGTGGTTAAAGGGTGAATCTTAATGCTTGAATAAGAAACGTTTTGAGTTTTCTCTCTCTCTCTCTCTCTCTCTCTCTCTCTCTCTCTCTCTCTCTGTGTGTGTGTGTGTGTGTGTGTGTGTGTGTGTGTGTGTGTTGGCATAGATCCATACGCACATGCAGGATTGCGTGCTGTACAGCGTGTGAGTGTTGGTGTTGATGAATACGAGCACGCGCAGAAGAGCCACAACCACCGCCGTCAGTCAACACAACCAAGCAGCCAACCAAACGATCAAAGGAAGAC
>NC_134906.1:30074480-30079480 GCF_041734735.1 Babylonia areolata
TACATCCTTTCTCTCTGTCTGAATCAGTATTCTCTTCGTCCATACATCCTTTCTCTGTGTCTGAATCAGTATTCTCTTCGTCCATACATCCTTTCTCTCTGTCTGAATCAGTATTCTCTTCGTCCATACATCCTTTCTCTGTGTCTGAATCAGTATTCTCTTCCACACATTCTTTCTATGTGTCCTAATCAGTATTCTCTTCGTCCATACATCCTTTCTCTCCGTCGTCCTCCATTCCGGTCTCATTCACTGGGTGAAGCAATTCCGTGTCCGCCCCTCTCTGTCTCTGCGTGCGTCTGTCACGTCTGTCTGTTTATCTGCAGACTGCCGTTCCTCCCATAATTATGTCCCCTCTCTGCTCTTCTTACTTCCTGCACTGTCTCTTCCATTGAGTGGCTGAGGTCTGTGTTTGAGTGAGTGATGTGTTCGTTATGAGTTGGCTCATTCAGTAAAGGGCTTTGGTCTGTGTTTGAGTGAGTGATGTGTTCGTTATGAGTTGGCTCATTCAGTAAAGGGCTTTGGTCTGTGTTTGAGTGAGTGATGTGTTCGTTATGAGTTGGCTCATTCAGTAAAAGGTTTGGTCTGTGTTTGAGTGAGTGATGTGTTCGTTATGAGTTGGCTCATTCAGTAAAGGGCTTTGGTTTGTGTTTGAGTGAGTGATGTGTTCGTTATGAGTTGGCTCATTCAGTAAAGGGCTTTGGTCTGTGTTTGAGTGAGTGATGTGTTCGTTATGAGTTGGCTCATTCAGTAAAGGGCTTTGGTTTGTGTTTGAGTGAGTGATGTGTTCGTTATGAGTTGGCTCATTCAGTAAAGGGCTTTGGTCTGTGTTTGAGTGAGTGATGTGTTCGTTATGAGTTGGCTCATTCAGTAAAGGAATTTGGTCTGTGTTTGAGTGAGTGATGTGTTCGTTATGAGTTGGCTCATTCAGTAAAGGGCTTTGGTCTGTGTTTGAGTGAGTGATGTGTTCGTTATGAGTTGACTCATTCAGTAAAGGGCTTTGGTCTGTGTTTGAGTGAGTGACGTGTTCGTTATGAGTTGGCTCATTCAGTAAAGGGCTTTGGTCTGTGTTTGAGTGAGTGATGTGTTCGTTATGAGTTGGCTCATTCAGTAAAGGGTGGGGTTTCGGTCTGTATTTTGATCAGTGACATGCTAGATGTGTGTAAAGGATTGTGACAGAGAATAACTGACAAGAAGGCGAAGAAAATTAAGGAGGAGAAGGAAGACGAGGAGAATAAGGGTTGGGAGGAGGAGAAGGAACGGGGGGAAGGGGAGGAGATGGAGGAGAAGAGGGAGGAGGAGGAGAAGGGGGAGGAGGAAGAGGAGGAGGAGGAGAAGGGGGAGTAGGAAGAGGAGGAGGAAGAAGAAGAAGAAGAAGAAGAAGAAGAAAATGAAGAAGAAGACGACACAGACAGCGCCTCATAGTTTCATATTCCACCCCCTAAAATAAGATAAACCAACTGCGGGCCTCAGCCCAAATCCCGGGCAGGCAAGAACGACAATCACGGACGGAAAGGGAAGAAGGTGGCCGGGGTTATCTGCCCCTTGGAGGGTGTGTTGAAACGCCAGAGGGCGCCAGGAGAGAGGTGTGTGCACTGGGCCTCTAGGGACTTCAGTCAATGGTCGCCAGGACAGAGGTGTGTGCACTGCCTTCCTATGCCGAGCACTTGAAACACAGTGGATATGAATTCACTGCCTTCCTATGCCGAGCACTTGACACAGTGGGTATGAATTCACTGCCTTCCTATGCCCAGCCCTGGACACAGTGGACATGAATTCACTGCCTTCCTATGCCCAGCCCTGGACACAGTGGATATGAATTCACTGCCTTCCTATGCCCAGCCCTGGACACAGTGGGTATGAATTCACTTCCTTCCTATGCCGAGCCCTGGACACAGTGGATATGAATTCACTGCCTTCCTATGCCCAGCCCTGGACACAGTGGGTATGAATTCACTGCCTTCCTATGCCCAGCCCTGGACACAGTGGGTATGAATTCACTTCCTTCCTATGCCGAGCCCTGGACACAGTGGATATGAATTCACTGCCTTCCTATGCCGAGCACTTGACACAGTGGGTATGAATTCACTGCCTTCCTATGCCCAGCCCTGGACACAGTGGACATGAATTCACTGCCTTCCTATGCCCAGCCCTGGACACAGTGGATATGAATTCACTGCCTTCCTATGCCCAGCCCTGGACACAGTGGATATGAATTCACTGCCTTCCTGCCCACTGCCCCGATGACCGTAAAAAACTGCGGAACATTAATTTTCTTCTTAACGTTCTGACATTTCTTTTGATTATCATTCTACAATATCTATATATCTACATGCAGAACCAGCCGTCACCGATTTAGCCTTTGTATATATGTGTATTACATTATGCTAAGACTTAGCAGAAAACTCCCTTTGTATATAAGTCATGTATATTACGTCACGGTATGACTTGGTAAAAGACTTCCTTTGAATATATGTACATTGCATTACGGTAGGACTTAGTAGAATATTTCCTTTATATATATGTAAATTACATTATGCTAAGACTTAGCAGAAGACTTCCTTTGTACATATGTATATTACATCACGGTATGACTTTGTAGAAGACTTCCTTTGTATACATGTACATTTCATAACGGTATATACATATACATTACATCACGTTAGATTTTTCTTATCGTCCTGTCGAATACATTGTATGTTGTATTATGTAAATTTTCTAATAGAATACTGTCTAAACCAGCTCAGCATGCATCAGTTTTCCCTCCATTGTCTGAATAACCTTGCACCGTTTCCCCAGATAGTGTTGCCAGTGTCCGATGCCAGAGCAGGACACAAACCAAAAAACAGATCCCGCAGCCAAGTGACCACGACTTAATCCCAGCCAACAGAAGAGTTGCAGGGTGCGAAAGCCATTTTGCACGGGCCGTGATGGCCGCCTTATCTTTTCCGCTCCTCCTTACAAAGAAGAGGTGTCACGCCAAGAACGAGAACAAGACACCAAAGGGCGATAAGGCCAGCCGACTGTAGCGAGGGTTTTTTTGGGTTTTTGTTTTTTTGTGTGTGGAGGGGCGGGGGGAGGGGGGGAGGCTGAAGATCGTAAATTGGTTCCTTTAGTATCTGCCGGGAGAGGAGAGAAGGTGAGGTGTGTGTGGGTGTGGGGGGAGGGGCGGAGGAGGGGGTGTCGGGGGGTGTCGGGAGGGGGGGGGATGGCGGGTGGAAGCAAGGAGAGACCAAGGAAGTCTCTGGCACAGCGGAGGGGTTGGAGGGTTGTTTCGTTTCCCACAGTCACTGGTGTGTGTGTGTGTGTGTGTGTGTGTGTGTGTGTGTGTGTGTGTGTGTGTGTGTGTCTGTGTGTGTGTGTGTATCTGTATGTGTGTGTGTGTGTATCTGTATGTGTGTGTGTGTGTGTATCTGTATGTGTGTGTGTATCTGTATGTGTGTGTGTGTATCTGTATGTGTGTGTGTGTATCTGTGTGTGTGTGTGCGTATCTCTGTGTGTGTGTGTGTGTGTGTGTGTGTGTGTGTGTGAGTGTGTGTGTGTGTTGATGAGAAAGTCACCGCTGCAGTGTAAACAGGATGCCGGCAGCTCTGAAAACAACTGTGTCGGCAACAACAGCTTTGGGGGAACAACAAAGTAAAAGAGAGCAAAGCAAAACGAACACAACAACAACAACAACAACAACAAAGAAAGAAGAAAACATCCAGAAAATACTGAAGGACAAACTGTCTAGCAACGATTAGAAAAAAAACACGCACAGACCTACACACACACACATTCACACACGCGCGAGCACACACACACACACACACACACACACACACACACACACACACACACACACACACACACACACACACACACACACACACACACACGAACGCGCGCACGTCAAGGTGACTAGGACGAAGACGAAGAAACAAAACATACTACCGTTGTAAATAAATGTAGGAAAAAAAAATGAATGGTTATAAGCAACTGAGCTGTACACAAAGGACATTTCACATACCGACAAAGGCATACAGGAGAAGAGAGGAGAGAGAGAGAGAGAGAGAGAGAGAGAGAGAGAGAGAGAGAGAGAGAGAGGGAGAGAGAGGGAGAGGGAGACAAATGACAAATGTTTTATTGAGGGTAGAATGGATAAGCTGGAAGCTTCTTTACACCATGCCCTCACACACGCATGCGCACGCATCCACACAATATGATAAATGAAATAAGTGTGAATAAATAAATGACATAGAACAAACCAATAGATAATAATAGATACAAAAACGGATGAATCAAAGACTACAATTACGGAAACATCATGAAAATCACACAAAACACAGAGAGAGAGGGGGGGAGGGAGAGAGAGAGGGGGGGGAGACGGAGAGAGAGAGGGGTATGGAGAGAGAGAGGGGGGAGACAGAGAGGAAGACAGAGAGAGAGGGGGAGGGAGAGAGAGAGAAAGGGGAGAGAGGGAGAGGGAGACAGAGACACAGAGAGAGGGGTGGGAGAGAGAGAGAAACAGAGAGAGAGAGAGACAGAAACAGAGAGACAGAGGCAGAGACAGAGAGAGAGAGAGAGAGAGAGAGACAGAGAGACAGAGAGAGAGAGAGAGAGAGACGTCAAAGGAGTCAGACTGGGAGGGGCGGATCCCAAAGCTCACGAGGCAGCGAGAGCTGAAAGCCCCAAGCTTTCCAAACCCCACCCCGAGACACACACACACACACACACACACACACACACACACACACACACACACACACGCAGAGAGAAAGCAAGCGAACGATCAAAGATAATTCGTCCCCGCCCCACCCCTCAAAATGACTCCTTTTTCCAACATATGAAATCCTAAACTCTCAACGCTTTCCGCAAAACAGCCCCACGGGGTACTTTTTCAATGGAGGGGAGGGGGGAGGGAAAAGAGGGGGGGGGGGGGGAGGGAGGGGGGAGGGGACAAACGCCTCTCTTAGAAATTGCAGCCCGTTTTGTGCCCGTGCGGATCCATCGAAACAGGAAGG
>NC_134906.1:30084480-30096980 GCF_041734735.1 Babylonia areolata
CGATGCTGACTTGGTGAAAGTACACTGACAGTATAGACTAGGTAAAACTTATACTGTGTCAAAGTGACTCAAATGAATCAGTGGATTAGATATAATACTGGCAAACTGATAGACCAGATATTAAATGAAGAACCATCATGGCTTAACCATTAAGTGGTGAATGAACTTTACGCACTCACTAGAACATTCTGGAACAAACTACTAGCGTCCAGAGACGTCACTGACTGTGACGTTAAGAATCAAATGGAACACCGCTACGAGCATATGACGACATGGCAATTATTTAGATCAGTGGAAGCCGATCTGTGACTAACTTGTCAAAGCAATAACTGAACAAAGAATTAACTGAACATACTCATATAAACACAAGTACTGTGTCAAATAATACAATTTACAAGTCAACACATTCTACACACTAGTACTTACAGCGATACGTAGCGAGGTGTCAGCTGTTGTGGGGACACACACGACACACTGCCCGCGACACAGCAAGAGAGAGAGAGCAGGCTCTGGTCAGATGACTGACCAGGTATGAAATGACCACTCATCCTTCACTGTGCCAATTTATGCAAGTTTAGCGGACCGCAAAGTGCGTCACGTGTGCTTGCAAGCAGATCGTCACTAATCACGGAGAATCCGATGACAATTGTGTTTGTTTAAAGGTGTTCAGTGATAGATTTCTAAATGATTCCTGAACCGATTTACGTCGGATAAGTTGCAAAAGAAAGAGCTCAACGCCTACTTTATAATGAGTGTAAAATGAAGTGTTGATTATTTAAGATAAATTTATAATCTTAATTTAAGTCACCTGAACAGGGTCAGTTTTAACGAGCTCGTCGCTGAAAATTACAAACTGCGTTAAATCAGTTTCACGTAGGCAAACATAAATGGAATAGATTTAAAGATGGAATTAAGACGATTCTGCCAGTATATAATACTAGTAGTTTACTGATCTGACAAAAGAGCTATTAATTAAATACTGTGGAACAGAAACACAAGTTTGCTCTCAGCCAATGACGTATCGCGACGCGACACTGGTCGAACAGTCAGCAGGTGGTCTGGCCAGGACAAAATGATGTAAGCAGAGTGACGTCACATATTCTGTGCAAGGGTTAGGAGGAAAAACGTCGTCTGCTCTGGCTTGTGCGTGAATAGTGTTGGAGCAAGCATAGCGCGCTTGGTCACACCTCCCCCCATCTTTTGAAATCCATCGTCCGCGATGGTTAATTAAAAGTAATTCTTGTGAGGAGACTTAGCTGAGCATCAAACAAGAATTATTGGGCAGGTAAGGGAGATAATTTAGCTGATAACTAATAGCTATGCGAATGTGAAATGACTGCAACATTCTTAGGAACAATACTCTACTTCTATATTCAAAGTGGCTTTAGCCAGGTTAAGTTATGAGTTTGGTCTTAGTCAAATGCATCCTAACTTTGAAGAGTTTGATATAGAGAAGGGGTCCGAATTTGGTAAATACACTATGAAGATGGAAAGCATTCATTTGTGTGCCTATCAATCTATCTATCTTATTACTGTCAGACGCACATGTTGAGTAGCATACATGTATAATAGCATAAATAAAAAAATGAATTATTTTAGCATGTTCATAGACATGAAAACATAAAGCATTGCATAGGCCATATGACAATGATAGGTCATAGGAAAGGCAAGAAGGTAAGAACAGAATAATTAAAAAAACTGATAAAACATGAATAATGCATCACGACTGTCTCTGCTGCAAAAGAAAATTAGTTTGACCAGTCTCAAAACACTGTTAGTGGAGTCCTGGTTGCCAGTCGTGTGGATCGCCTTGGTGCGGGATCTGGTGGTAGTGGAGGCGGCTCTGGTGCAGCTCGCTGGGTTGGTGTCCTTGGTCTTGGCATGGGCCTGGTCAGCCACATACCACTGTCACTGTCAGTGTCAGTGTCAGTCACTTTGTCGCCCTGGTGGTGCAGTGAGACCGGGTCTGTAGGCGTGACAGAGGGTGGTTGTTGGCTGGACCTCTGCGGTGCGGGGCTGATGACAGGTGGGGACATCCGTGGGACCACAGCGTCAGGTGTGGTGCTGTGGTGCCTCCGTCGTCTGCGTCTCCTGCATCTCTGGTTTGGAGCTGGTGCAGTTGATGGCATGGGCCCAGGTCGCCCAGTATGTGTAGTGGCAACACACTGGTTGTGGGCTGGAGCTGCAGGCTGGTGGTCAGCATTCTGTTGCCTGGCCTTGTAACGTCGCTTGTGGCGACACTGGTGCTCTGTGTGGCCAGACCTCTCACACCAGACACAGTGCGAGGGGTCTGGGGTGTGCTCAGCAGCACAGCGTTGAGGATGAAGTGCTGGTTGTGGAGGAAGTGGGCTGTGTGCTGGCATGGGTGACTGCAGCTGACGTCGCAGGCTGGTGTTCTCAGCTGCGAGTGTGGCCAGCTGGGACTGTAGGCGGACAACAGTGGTGTTGTCTACGCCAGGGCAGATGTTGTAGGTGTGGCTGTCCTCCCGCAGCCATCGCAGGGCCTCCTTTTTCGCTGCCTCGAAGGTGGTGTCAGGGTGGTAGCGGATGAGGCGCCTGACATCACGCTTCAGTGTGGCTGGCTGAAGGCCTCTGGCGAAAGCGTCACGGAGGATGGTTGCTGACACCTGGATCATCCCATCTTCAGCCTTGTTGACTTTGGTCCATAGGTGCTGAAGATGGGATGCATAGTCGATCACCGTCTCCTTGGGCTGTTGCTGCCTGTTGAAGAACGCAGTGGCAAGGTCGGTGGCGTCTTGCTGCTCTCCCCAGTTCTCCTCGATGATGTGAAGGATCTTGGCTGGGGTGTCCACTTCTGTCGCTGGCAGCCTGACGATCTGCTGGCGACATCGGCCTGCAAGGGCTGATATCAGCCAGAGAGAGGCTGTCGCGTCATCCAGGGGCTGTAGCTGGAGTATCAGTCTGGCCTCACTGATGAAGTCGTCGACCTCACTGCTGCCTTCCTCACCAGATAGCATCGGGAGTTTTGGCAGGAAGTCAGTTGAAGCCATCTTGATGTGGGCGACGTTTCTTCTTGTGGACTTGACGTACCTGCTGCACTGTCTTCTCTCTTCTCCTATGTTAAACTATCCCTATGTGACCGTTAGTGCTACCTCTTGTTCCTGTACGATCCTGGCTCACAGTGCCAAGTATGTGATAGAGTAAGCTTGGCTATGAGCTTTGATTTATTAAGAGATATAGAGAACTAGCACATCCTATGCTCACAGCGCCAAGTTGTAACAAGGTACACTTGGTGGTAAAGGGCTGTGGTTTAGGGATGGATTGAATTTGGTTAAAAGAACTGAAACCTTAAAGGGAATAATTGGACCTATGTTGTGATGGATCTTTATCCTGTCGGCGACGCCACTTTTGTAGCCGTGTCCCGAGTGGTTCTAACAGGGTACGGCACAAAAGACTTAACTAAATATGATCAATTGAAGGATAGACAAGATCCCACGCACAGGCCAGGAACATATAGAGGCCAGTCACAAATGGGGTTTTCTAATGTTTTATTTACAATAGTTGTGCAGAGAAACTAAGAAGACATAAAGGAGAAGATGATGAGAAGAATAAAAGAGAAGAAGACAGTGCCTGAAATGACACAAACAAATGTCATAAGTACAATGTGTCGGCACAAGTGAATAATAAAGCACATGTATACATATCACATGGAAAGACTATTCACTCGGGTTTGGGATACGCAACAACATAATGCAAATGTGTGAAGACCAAACGCTGACATCAAATGACATTTCTAATACATTTAAATAGTGCGGTTAAAGTGATTGAAGCGATGCTGACTTGGTGAAAGTACACTGACAGTATAGACTAGGTAAAACTTATACTGTGTCAAAGTGACTCAAATGAATCAGTGGATTAGATATAATACTGGCAAACTGATAGACCAGATATTAAATGAAGAACCATCATGGCTTAACCATTAAGTGGTGAATGAACTTTACGCACTCACTAGAACATTCTGGAACAAACTACTAGCGTCCAGAGACGTCACTGACTGTGACGTTAAGAATCAAATGGAACACCGCTACGAGCATATGACGACATGGCAATTATTTAGATCAGTGGAAGCCGATCTGTGACTAACTTGTCAAAGCAATAACTGAACAAAGAATTAACTGAACATACTCATATAAACACAAGTACTGTGTCAAATAATACAATTTACAAGTCAACACATTCTACACACTAGTACTTACAGCGATACGTAGCGAGGTGTCAGCTGTTGTGGGGACACACACGACACACTGCCCGCGACACAGCAAGAGAGAGAGAGCAGGCTCTGGTCAGATGACTGACCAGGTATGAAATGACCACTCATCCTTCACTGTGCCAATTTATGCAAGTTTAGCGGACCGCAAAGTGCGTCACGTGTGCTTGCAAGCAGATCGTCACTAATCACGGAGAATCCGATGACAATTGTGTTTGTTTAAAGGTGTTCAGTGATAGATTTCTAAATGATTCCTGAACCGATTTACGTCGGATAAGTTGCAAAAGAAAGAGCTCAACGCCTACTTTATAATGAGTGTAAAATGAAGTGTTGATTATTTAAGATAAATTTATAATCTTAATTTAAGTCACCTGAACAGGGTCAGTTTTAACGAGCTCGTCGCTGAAAATTACAAACTGCGTTAAATCAGTTTCACGTAGGCAAACATAAATGGAATAGATTTAAAGATGGAATTAAGACGATTCTGCCAGTATATAATACTAGTAGTTTACTGATCTGACAAAAGAGCTATTAATTAAATACTGTGGAACAGAAACACAAGTTTGCTCTCAGCCAATGACGTATCGCGACGCGACACTGGTCGAACAGTCAGCAGGTGGTCTGGCCAGGACAAAATGATGTAAGCAGAGTGACGTCACATATTCTGTGCAAGGGTTAGGAGGAAAAACGTCGTCTGCTCTGGCTTGTGCGTGAATAGTGTTGGAGCAAGCATAGCGCGCTTGGTCACACTAGTTTGCCAGTCATAGTCCGTCACAAAAGACTGAGCTGTAAACGACTTCCCAGTGCAGTGGAGAAACCAGTTAGAATACAGCCCTCACTGTCTGTCCACTATCAGCACGGTGAACAGCAACGTCACACTGGGTCCGTCTCACACTGGCTGAAGCGTTCATCAAGGTGGAACCTCAGAGGACCGTTTGAAAACACCATTATTTCGTCTGGGTGTCCACTGCCACTTTGTGAGGTGCAGTTCCACTTTGTGAGGTGCAGTTCCACTTTGTGAGGTGCAGTTCCACTTTGTGAGGTGCAGTTCCACTCTGTGAGGTGCAGTTCCACTTTGTGAGGTGCAGTTCCACTTTGTGAGGTGCAGTTCCACTCTGTGAGGTGCAGTTCCACTTTGTGAGGTGCAGTTCCACTCTGCGAGGTGCAGTTCCACTTTGTGAGGTGCAGTTCCACTTTGTGAGGTGCAGTTCCACTTTGTGAGGTGCATTTCCACTCTGCGAGGTGCAGTTCCACTTTGTGAGGTGCAGTTCCGCTCTGTGAGGTGCAGTTCCACTTTGTGAGGTGCAGTTCCACTCTGTGAGGTGCAGTTCCACTTTGTGAGGTGCAGTTCCACTCTGCGAGGTGCAGTTCCACTTTGTGAGGTGCAGTTCCACTTTGTGAGGTGCATTTCCACTCTGCGAGGTGCAGTTCCACTTTGTGAGGTGCAGTTCCGCTCTGTGAGGTGCAGTTCCACTTTGTGAGGTGCAGTTCCACTCTGTGAGGTGCAGTTCCACTCTGCGAGGTGCAGTTCCACTTTGTGAGGTGCAGTTCCACTTTGTGAGGTGCAGTTCCACTTTGTGAGGTGCAGTTCCACTCTGTGAGGTGCAGTTCCACTTTGTGAGGTGCAGTTCCACTTTGTGAGGTGCAGTTCCACTTTGTGAGGTGCAGTTCCACTCTGTGAGGTGCAGTTCCACTTTGTGAGGTGCAGTTCCACTTTGTGAGGTGCAGTTTTCATTGGACATGGTTGTTCTGCAAGAACTGGGTACTGTTTCAGCCCCATGATAGCTTCGTGTTTTTGTTGTTGTTTTTTTCCAAAGACCAAGAAAACCCCAACAAAATATAGCAATCTGTCAGGTACTGACGTACCTACCTACTCAACACTTCTGTCTTAAGATTCCTCTCTCTCTCACTCTCTCTTGTGTGTGTGTGTGTGTGTGTGTGTGTGTGTGTGTGTGTGTGTGTGTGTGTGTGTGTGTGTGTGTGTGTGTGTGTGCGTGTGAATAATAATAAGAAGCAGCATCAAAGCCTTTTTTTCTCTCTCAAAACTGCTACTGCTACTGTCCTGGACCCTTCGCCTTCCGCGCTCCACCACAGCCCACCCCTCACCCCCAGCCACACCCCCACCACCCACCGCTGGACTCAGTGCCATTGTAGTGCAGGAAGCCGCCAGGACAGGGGGCGGGGCCCGAGGTAGGTCTTTAACCGATTGAATTTCACACACTATTACCGTGTTGCCCCCACCGGGAGGGGCAGGGGGGGAGGGGTGGAGGAGGTGAGGGTGGGAGGAGGAGAGGGGGCGGAGGGAGGGGGAGAAAGGGAGAGAGAGAGAGAGATTATGGGCTCCAGAGGGCGCCCTATACAAAAGCGACTCCCTCCCAACTAAGTGCGAGCGGAACAAATTACTGTCGCTTTTTCTGGTGCCGAGTGTCATCGCTATTCTGTGCTGTTGTCACGCTGGGTGATCTGCGAGATGGCGTGTGTGTGTGTGTGTGTGTGTGTGTGTGTGTGTGTGTGGGTGGGTGGGTGGGTGTGTGGTGTGTGTGTGTGTGTGTGTGTGGGTGTGTGGTGTGTGGTGTGTGCTTTTCGTTGATCACAGAAGTCAAAACTTCCGAAACTTCGAAAAATGAAAATAAATAAAAATCCGAAAAAAGTTCGTCTACACACACACACACACACACACACACACACACACACACACACACACACACACACACAGTAACACCGAGCGACAACTTTTCTTCAGGACAACACCATCTCGTTCTCTCCCTCTTCCTCTCCCTCTTCCTCCTATTCTCCCTCTCCCTCCTCTCCCTCTTCCCCTTCCTCTCCCTCTTCCTCCTTCTCCCCCTCCTCCTCTTCCTCTTCCACCTTTCCCCCTGCTACTTTTCCTCCTCCTCTTCCTCCTCTTCTCTTTCTCCTCTCTTCCTCCTCCTCTTCCTCCTCTTCTCTTTCTCCTCTCTTCCTCCTCCTCTTCCTCCTCTTCTCTTTCTCCTCTCTTCCTCCTCCTCTTCCTCCTCTTCTCTTCCTCCTCTCTTCCTCCTCCTCTTCCTCCTCTTCTCTTTCTCCTCTCTTCCTCCTCCTCTTCCTCCTCTTCTCTTCCTCCTCTCTTCCTCCTCCTCTTCCTCCTCCTCTTCCTCCTCCTCTTCCTCCACACCTGTCCACACAAGAAAGGCTCTTCTCCCGTCAGTCGAACTTCGCTGCTAGCACTGATGAGTGTCGTCAGAGAGGCTTGTTGTGTGGAGGGGTTGGCTGGGGGGTGACTGGGGGTAGGGATGGGGAGGGTGGAGGATGGAGGGGCCAGTCTCACCCCCCCCCTCCCCCCGCTCCCCCCCAGCAGTCTAATTGGAGTGCGGGGCTGGACTAATGAGCTCCATGTCAACACGCCGTGAAGGTTCAGATCTGGCCACCCCCACTAACTCACCCCGATCAGTGAGACTGACACCATCCATGACACTGTCGTCAGCTTTTGTCCCTGTGCAGGGGAAAGGCACTGGGAGACTTTGGGGGGGTGGGGGGTGACCGACTTGTCAGTTACCTTCCAGACCTTGTGTACGGGGGTGGGGATGGGGGTGGTGGTGGAGGGACTGTTTGGTTGTAACAGGGCCAGTACAAGGGATCATGCTTCTAACAGTATCAGGGAACTGTTGCGTGGTTAATACATGCTGACACCCTCATCGCTACATCTCCAGTCTGGAGGTTGTTTGGTTGTAGGGGTGGTTGGGTGGTGGGGTGTGTGGTGCGGAGTGTCACACCTCTCTTCCGGTCAGGGGTTAGGGGTGGGGAGGGGGGTAGGGAGGGTGGAGAGACGGGTGGGGAGGTGTCATAATAAAGGGGGGAGGGGGTGTGTGTTGTGGGTGGATGGCTGATTTTGTGTTCTTTTTCTGTGTTGGGACAAAATGGTTAACCAGGATTTGTCGATACTCTCTCTCTCTCTCTCTCTCTCTCTCTCTCTCTCGTTCTCTGATTGGCTGTGTGTCTGTCTCTGTCTCCCTCTTTCTCTCACTCTCTCTCTATATGTCTGTCTGTCTCCCTCTCTCTCTCTCTCTCTCACTCTCTGTCTGTCTGTCTCTCTATCTCTATCTGTCTGTCTGTCTGTCTCACTCTCTGTCTGTCTGTCTGTCTCTCACTCTCTGTCTGTCTCTCTCTGTCTGTCTGTCTCTCTCTCACTCTGTCTGTCTCTCTCTCTCTCTCTCTCTCTCTCCCTCCCTCTCTCCTCCAGCGTGAGGTAGACAAAGAAAGACACAGAGGCATACAGAAAGTCCGGAAGATGGGGAAGGCAGCTGGGTACAGACAGAGAGACAGAAGGAGCAACAGACATACACACGTGAAAGAAGATCGCAAAATGAAAGAGAAAAAAAAGAGAAATAAATGAAAATACTAGACCCTAAACCCACTGGCTCTCCCCAACTCAAAGCCCCCTCTACCTCCTTCATCACCACCGCCTTCCGACAATCCCCTGACCCTTCTTATTTTTCTTTTTTCTTGGGGGTGTGGGGGGATGGAGGAGGGTCTTTTTGCACACACACACCTAAAGGCATGCATTATCTTCACACACACACACACACACACACACACACACACACACACACACACACACACACACACACACACACACACACACACACACACACACACACACACACGTGCGCACAGAAAAACAAAAAACAAGAACAAAAAAAAACAACAACAACAAAAACATGTCCGTCTCTCCGTAAAAGAGGCATACACTTTGATAGAAAAATCAGCATGGGGTCGATTTTATAACCGATGGCAGGAAAAGTTTTTAAAAACATAAAGGGACGTTATTCCCCGAGAATATTATTAAAGATAAAATACCGAATCCATTAACTTGCTATACAAGATTAATAACCCCTACTTTCTTCGTATAAAACTTGATGCGCTGAAGACAAAGTATAGTAAAAATATTACATGCATCTGTGGTAAGCAGTTCAGCTTGCATCATTGTTTGTTTCACTGTCAGCAGTTATGAACCTTCTTGCCCAAGTATTTCAAAGAGAATAACTATTCTGCAGATGATTTTTGGAAAGTTATTCCTGACGAGGTCTTTATGGTCGAACTTTCTCAGACATTAGATCATAGCCCTATTTCTACATTCCTTTAATGTATTTCAGAATTGTGTTAATGGTTTCTGATTATTATCATTATTGAATTGTTACTGTTAAATGTAATTGCATGTTAGTTATGCATTTTGTGGTACTTTTCTACCTTTTCTGTTTCCTCCCCCCCCCCTTCCCCCACTTTAAAAAAAATATGTACTTCTATTTATCTTTTTTTTTTTTTTAATTGTCTAATATCACTGATAATGAAAAGACGCTAAACTAAAGAACGAACGAACACGCACGCAAACATATCTTCACACACACACACACACACACACACACACACACACACACACACACTCACTCACTCACTCACTCACACACACAACCCCGCCAAACGCACACACACACACACACACCCTCACCCTCTATCTGACCACAACAAATCTCCACACAACTCGATCGAAACGGAACACCCACCTCTACCCTCTTCCCCCCACACTACAACCCCACCCCCACCTCCTCCCCCCCCACACACACTCGCCGCCACCCACCCACCCCCACACACACACCACTCCAAAGAGATGATTGAAGCGTGCTGGGGATTAAGCAGTGTAGATAATCCCTGTGGAGGGGTTAAGGATTAAGCCGATCAGGGCTGGAGGAGGAGCAGTGTGTGTGGACACAGACTGTGTGGGGGGCTGAGGACTGGGGGGATAAACCGATTGGGGGCCTCTGACCACGCCCCTTTGGTGGGGGGGGGGGGGAGAGGGGGAGGGGTGTGGTTGGGGAGAGGGGTGTTGTTTCTTCGTGGCGCACACTGCTTGGTTGTCTCCTCACCATCACCATACATCGGTGTGTGTGTGTGTGTGTGTGTGTGTGTGTGTGTGTGTGTGTGTGTGTCTGTCTGTCTGTCTGTCTGTCTGTGTATGTGAAGATATGTGTGTGTGTGTGTGTGTGTGTGTGTGTGTGTGTGTCTGTCTGTCTGTCTGTCTGTGTATGTGAAGATATATGTGTGTGTGTGTGTGTGTGTGTGTGTGTGTCTGTCTGTCTGTCTGTGTATGTGAAGATATGTGTGTGTGTGTGTGTGTGTGTGTCTGTGTGTGTGTGTGTGTGTGTGTGTGTGTGTGTCTGTCTGTCTGTGTATGTGAAGATATGTGTGTGTGTGTGTGTGTGTGTGTGTCTGTCTGTCTGTCTGTCTGTCTGTGTATGTGAAGATATGTGTGTGTGTGTGTGTGTGTGTGTGTGTGTGTGTGTGTGTGTGTGTGTGTGTGTGTGTGTGTGTGTGTGTCTGTCTGTGTATGTGAAGATATGTGTGTGTGTGTGTGTGTGTCTGTGTGTGTATGTGTGTGTGTGTGTGTGTGTGTGTGTGTGTGTTTGTATGTGAAGATGTGTGTGTGTGTGTGTGTGTGTGTGTGTGTGTGTGTATGAAGATATATATATATATATGTGTGTGTGTGTGTGTGTGTGTGTGTGTGTGTGTCTGTGTGTGTGTGTGTGTGTGTGTGTGTGTGTGTGTGTGTGTGTGTGTGTGTGTGTGTGTGTGCGTGTGTAGGTGTGTAAGAGAAAAGAAGACAAAAGAGAGAGAGGACCTACCTTCTTATCGACAAGGAAAGAAGTAATGTGACCGTAAATCTTCTTGACACTTTGTCTGCTGTTTCTGTCTGTCTGTCTGTCTGGCCTTCTGCATATCTGTCTGTCTGTCTGTCTGTCTGCCTCTCGCATTCACACAAATACGTCAGCATGCACATACACATACATACAGGCTCTCTCTCTCTCTCCCCTCCCTCTCTTTCTCCCCCCCCAGCCTCCCCCCCCACCCACCCCCACCCCCGCGCTCTCTCTCTCGAAACATTTACATTTTTACTGAAATATGTATCTATGTATCTTCCTATGTCTCTATTTATCAATCTGTCTGTCTGTCTGTCTCTCCCTCTCTCTCTGTCTCTTTTCAATACCATCGTCCCCCACAGAACCAGAAGATTCTGTTCTGCCGAAACGACAACTCCATACATTGATCATCAATTAATAATCGATACGCCGTGTGACTGCGCATGTGTGTACCGCACGTGCTCAATTAACCATCTCCGCTATTTGGATTCCTCCGCGCCCCCGCACTCTGCGCCGCTCTGGTTACACATCCCCGTGTGCCGGTGCGCGTGCCTAGTGTTCCCACAATGCAATTGCCCGGATGTATGGCACGACGGACGTGAGCTTGTCGGGTATCGACAAGGACTGGAGCGGGTAGATCTACCCGATTAAAGGCCTGAGATGGTCTCAGTTTGGTGATCTTCCTTTGGCAGTTGCTTGACAAAACGCGACAGATGGGAGACAGTTGGAACATTATACTACTGCTACTACGACCACTACGACTACTACTAGTAACTACTGATGACTACTACTACTACTATTGAAGATGACTACTACTACTACTACTACTACGACTACTACTACTAATGATGATGATGATATAGATTAGATAGACAGTAGATAGATAGATAGAGAGAGAGAGAGAGTGGAAGAAAGAGGTAGAGAGACAAAGCGAGAGAGAGACAGAGAGGGTGGATAGACAGGACAGAGAGAGAGACAGAGACAGAGACAGAGGAACAGGGAGAAAGACGCACGCGCAGAGAAACAGACGGAACAGACAACACAGACAGATAAAGAACGCGGATGTGTTATCTTTCTTGTTTAAAATATCTTTTTTCAAAGTTCGTGTTCACCTCCTGTTCAAATAATCCCAGGTCTAGACAACAGACCATTAGCACTGCCCAACATAAACCCAGTCCTACACTCCACACCATGCGCGGGCGCGCGAACGTGTGTGTGTGTGTGTGTGTGTGTGTGCGTGTGCGTGTGTGTGTGTGTGTGTGTGCGTGTGCGTGTTTGTGTATGTATGTGTCTGAAAGAGAGAGAAGGAGAGAGGGGGAACGGAGAGAGAAAGAGAGAGCGAAGGAGCAATTTACCGAACAGATTTTTTTTAAAATTCTGCTGTTCTTTTTTTTTTCTTTCTTTCTTTTTTTAACATTTGAACATGATACATGATACCCCCACTTAATCACGACCCACGTTACACACCAATCTACATTGATTCTAACACGGACATGCTAACAGCTGCCCATTCAATAAACTGGTCGAAAATGTAACGCCCCCGGCTGTTACAGGAGTCCATATCAGGTAAAGATAAGACACACACATAGTGTCTTCAGAAG
>NC_134906.1:30101980-30108999 GCF_041734735.1 Babylonia areolata
TCACCACCATCACCACCACCACCACCATCACCACCACCATCACCACCATCACCACCACCACCACCATCACCACCACCATCACCACCATCACCACCACCACCACCATCACCACCACCACCACCATCACCACCACCACCACCACCACCATCACCATCACCACCACCATCACCACCACCATCACCACCACCATCACCATCACCACCACCATCACCACCACCATCACCACCACCATCACCACCACCACCACCATCACCACCACCACCACCACCACCATCACCATCACCACCACCATCACCACCACCATCACCACCACCATCACCATCACCACCACCATCACCATCACCATCACCACCACCATCACCATCACCATCATCATCTGAGAACTCAAAGGTAGACCACCTGACACCACACCCCTGGAACCTCATCCCACGTGACCTCAACCCCTTGTACCCACCACCATTCTCCCCACCCCTCACCACCCATCCACACACAGAGCCCCAGCACTCCCCCACCACCTCCCCCACCCCACCCTTCCTCTCCCCCACCCCTACCACCCCTCACGCCCCCCCCCCCGCCCCCCCCTGTCCCTAAAGAATTTGTACCTGTGATTTTCACCTGGGCCTCAGGTGGTCCCACTCTTGCCCCAAGTCCCCTGTCGCCTTGAGAGAGACCGGTGGTGGTGGTGGTGGTTGGGCGGAGGGGGGGGGGATGGGGAAGAGAGCCAGAACTACAGGAAACACACCCCCACTTCCGCCCCTAGCTCACCCCGCCTCCCCCCCTCCCCTCCCAGAGGACCCACGGGCATCTCACATCTCTCGTCTACAAGGCCACCACCAGGACGTCACTGGTTTTGTAGCAGGGAAACAGCCAGAAGCTGGCAGCAGTTGCAGCTGATTGAATGGGAGTGTTACGTGGTGCAGTGGGCAAAGCTCACATTGATGGGTTAATTTCGCGCGAAGAGTTGAAGCAGGAGTTGTGAAAAAAAAAGAAAAAAAAAAGATATTGTTAACAATTCCAAGGCGTTTGAACAAAGTGATTTGGTAATCTGATTATCTTCTCCACTGCTGGGATCAGTTTTGGTGATGTTGTTTTGCTTTGTTTTGTTTTTGTAGCGTTTTATTTGCTTATTTCATTGCATGCTCTTGTCTTCGTGACGATTTGGAGAGAGCTTCGATCTCCATGGAGATCCTGAAAACACACGGAAAGAAAAAGGAGAGAGACGGGATGGCAGACAGAAGAAAAGAATGGAAAAGGAAAGAATGAATAAATGAATGAATGAAAGGAAGACAGATGTGTAGACATTCGGACAGCAGGGAGAGAGAGAGAGAGAGTGGTAGACAGACACAGAGAGAGAGAGAGAGTGGTAGAGAGAGAGAGTGGGGGAGAGACAGAGAGGAGAGTGAGAGAGAGAGCGGGAGAGAGAGAGAAAGAGAGAGAGAGAGAGACCTACTGATGACAGACTTACAGACTGACAGACAGACAGAGACAGAGAGAAAGAGGGAAAGAGGAGAGAGAGGGGGAAAAGGAAGAAACATGAAGAAAAAGGAAACAGAGGATGGACAGACAGACAGACAGACAGACAGACAGACAGAGAAAGCACAAGACCAGATCGGCGTCTATTCATCTTTGTCTGCTGTTCACAAACAAAACTTGTTTTGTCTTGTTCATTGCGAAGTAAAGTCACCTTGCCTTTATCCAATCCAATCAATTGATCAGTTATGAATGAGAGAACGAATGGATGAATGATGGCTTGACTGCGCCACTCCATCACACACACACACACACACACACACACACACACACACACACACACACACACACACACACACACACACTCCAACAGTTCATTAGCCCGTCAGTTAATTGATCGACTCAAAGCAACAAGACATGATAAAGAGTGATCGGAACATTTTCAAGCTGTCCAACTTCAAAAAGTCGGAATGGATAATACATGCGCGCGCATTCACGCATGCAAGTGCGCGTGTTCGCAAACACACACAAGTACTCGTGCACTAGAGCCCGCGCGTACTTACACACATTGAGACCGGGTTATTTGTTGGTGTAGTTTTTTTTTTTTTTTATTATTTATTCATTTGTCTCGTCTTGGGGCTGGAGGGAGGAAGAGGTGTTTGTTGTTGAGGTGTGCGTGTGTGTGTGTGTGTGTGTGTGTGTGTGTGTGTGTGTGTGTGTGTGTGTGTGTGTGTGTGTGTCTGCAGTAAAGCGTTATCTCTCTCTGTCTCTCCTCCCCCCTTCTCTCTCTCTGTTTTCAATATATGTGTGTGTGTGTGTGTGCGTGCGTGCGTGCGCGCACGCGTGTGTGTGTGTGTGTATGTGTGTGTGTCTGTGTGTGTGTGTGAAGTTGCGTGTGCGAGTTTATGTCTACGAATCTGTGTGTGTGCTTCATGTGCGCGTGTGTGTTTGTATTCATGTGTGTGTGTGTGTGTGTGTGTGTGTGTGTGTGTGTGACCACACACATGTTTAAGTGCGTGAGCGTGCGCTAGCGAACGAGCGCGTGACTCTCCCCACCCACTCTCCCCCACCCACCCCTGCCACCCCGCCCTCACCCCCACCCCCACACCCTCCCCATTCAGTCCCAGTGCCTGACACGACCAGCACAGAGAACCTCTCTCTCTCACACACACACACACACACACACACACACACACCTCCCTTCCTCCAAGGAAACCCAACAAGCTGTCTCCAAAACCCCCCACCCAGGGGACGTCACCCCCCCTGACCACAAATCTTATCATGGGAGGTAAGCCACCGCTAATTGGACACAGAGGGAGTGGGGGAAGGAAGGGGGTGGGGGTCAGACGAGGAGGAGGAAGGGGGGGAGGGTGGATATAGTCATGATGAAAAAAAAAAATGGTGTAAGGACTGATGGTGATGGTGTGTGTGAAGGAACAGCGAACAAAACTACCTGGTGCCCCTGTCAAGGTAAAGGACACCGTGGGAGGAGGATGACTCAATCTGTTCCCTCTGTTCCATCTGTTCCACAGCAACAGGGATGGGAACGGGGGAACAGGGAACACAGGGAACAGAGGCTACCTGCTGTGTGGGCGGGTGGGTGGGTGGGCGGGTGGCCGTGTGTGGTGGGAGCGCGTGCTGCAGTCTCACACCTGCGTACAGTTCTTCTGATAGAGTGTGGTCAGCGCTGTCATGACATCAACCATGTGATGAACCATAGTGTTCTGCTGGTCAGAGCTGTCATAATAGTAACGATATGATGAACCATAGTGTTCTGATAGTCTGGTCAGAGCTGTCATAATAATAACGCTATGATGAACCATAGTGTTCTGCTGGTCAGAGCTGTCATAATAATAACGATATGATGAACCATAGTGTTCTGATAGTCTGGTCAGAGCTGTCATAATAATAACGATATGATGAACCATAGTGTTCTGCTGGTCAGAGCTGTCATAATAGTAACGATATGATGAACCATAGTGTTCTGCTGGTCAGAGCTGTCATAATAATAACGCTATGATGAACCATAGTGTTCTGCTGGTCAGAGCTGTCATAATAATAACGATATGATGAACCATAGTGTTCTGCTGGTCAGAGCTGTCATAATAGTAACGATATGATGAACCATAGTGTTCTGATAGTCTGGTCAGAGCTGTCATAATAGTAACGATATGATGAACCATAGTGTTCTGATAGTCTGGTCAGAGCTGTCATAATAATAACGATATGATGAACCATAGTGTTCTGCTGGTCAGAGCTGTCATAATAGTAACGATATGATGAACCATAGTGTTCTGCTGGTCAGAGCTGTCATAATAATAACGCTATGATGAACCATAGTGTTCTGCTGGTCAGAGCTGTCATAATAGTAACGATATGATGAACCATAGTGTTCTGCTGGTCAGAGCTGTCATAATAGTAACGATATGATGAACCATAGTGTTCTGCTGGTCAGAGCTGTCATAATAGTAACGATATGATGAACCATAGTGTTCTGCTGGTCAGAGCTGTCATAATAATAACGATATGATGAACCATAGTGTTCTGATAGTCTGGTCAGAGCTGTCATAATAGTAACGATATGATGAACCATAGTGTTCTGATAGTCTGGTCAGAGCTGTCATAATAATAACGATATGATGAACCATAGTGTTCTGCTGGTCAGAGCTGTCATAATAATAACGATATGATGAACCATAGTGTTCTGCTGGTCAGAGCTGTCATAATAGTAACGATATGATGAACCATAGTGTTCTGCTGGTCAGAGCTGTCATAATAGTAACGATATGATGAACCATAGTGTTCTGATAGTCTGGTCAGAGCTGTCATAATAATAACGATATGATGAACCATAGTGTTCTGATAGTCTGGTCAGAGCTGTCATAATAATAACGATATGATGAACCATAGTGTTCTGCTGGTCAGAGCTGTCATAATAATAACGATATGATGAACCATAGTGTTCTGCTGGTCAGAGCTGTCATAATAGTAACGATATGATGAACCATAGTGTTCTGCTGGTCAGAGCTGTCATAATAATAACGCTATGATGAACCATAGTGTTCTGATAGTCTGGTCAGAGCTGTCATAATAATAACGATATGATGAACCATAGTGTTCTGATAGTTCCATGACGGAGATCAGACAATCTCTCCCCTCCCCCCTCTCCTCCCCTTCCACCCTCCCCCCTCCCCTCCCCGCCCCATATTCAGTAGATAACATGGTCGTTGGATTTCTCAACGGTCTTGGTTTTTGTGTTGTTTTTTCCCCTTCCAGCACTGCAGTACTGGGTCAGAAATAGTTACTGGTCGTAGTGACAACGCCAGCACTGTACTTCAGAGGCCTCTGTCGTGACTGTCTTAACTTTGTGGAGCAGTCACACTAAAGTCAAGCACAAAAAACACACACCAAAAAACAAAACAAAAAAACAACAACAAAAAACAAACGTGCTGAGTATAAAAGTAAAAGGCACCGCCAGTCTATAAACTTATATTGCTTGTTTGTTTTGTTTTGTTTTTCTAGAGGGGCAGAGTATTAGAGAAATAGACATAAACATTGAAACTTTGGACGCCGGCAGGATATCACCATAGGTTGTCTGCCTCCGCCCCCCCCCCCCCCCCCCCCCCCATCCTTTTTCTACTTTCTTCTTGTATTTTTCTATTCGTCTGTCAGTCTGTCACACAAACACATAGATGCATAAACACAAGCACAAACACACACATGTATACACACAATGCGCACGCGCGCGCACACACACACACACACATGCACACACACACACACACACACACAGGGAATGCTGTCACTTAAAATAACTGGACTAATACGCGCATGCACACACACACGCATGCTTCACACACACACACACACACACACACACACACCCCACCTCTCAACCTCAAGTGACGTCGTTCTCAACACACACACCCCCCCCCCTTCCTCCCGGGCCACCCTCGGAATGCTTTACCCTCCCCTATCCCCCCCACACCCCCACCCCCACCCCCAGCCCTATGTCATAAAAGGGGAGACAAAGCACTTCAACTTGTATTGTTATTACCGCCCCTTACGACTCCCAAGTCCACGACAAGTCAGATGACGAAGAAGGTGGGGAGGGAGGGAGGGAGGGAGGGAGGGTGGGGGGTGGGGGGTGGGGGAATTTGATGGCCCTGATGGTGCCCCTTTGCCTGGCTGAAAAAACGATCTGGTGGTGATGCTAACACGACTTGACTCTCTGCTGCTAATGTCCCTTGGTTGCTCCTTGACTCGCGTTTTCCTTACCCTGTTATTTCTTTCACTTTTTCCCCCGGTGTTACAACGTCTACATGGCTTGCGACTCTCCTTTTCCTTTTTTTTTTTCCGTTAGTTTTTTTTGGTGTGTGTGTGTGTGTGTGTGTGTGTGTGTGTGTTGTTTTTTTCGTGTATATTGTCATTGTCTTTCTTTCTCTCTCTCTCTGTTTTCTTTTTTGTTTGTTTGTTTGTTTGTTTTTTCGTTGTATTTCTTGCACTGGTTGTGCTAGTTGGTAGGCCTATGACATTTCCTGCCATTCATCTTTTTTGGATCTGTGTTTAGGTCTGTCTTTTAATAATGTGATTCTTGTGATACTTTCTAGGGAGGGGGCGGGGGGTTGGGGGGGGGGGGGTATTTTTTTTGTTTTCTGTTTTGTTGTAGGGTTTATTTATGTGGTGTTCCCCCCCCCCCCCCCCTTCTTTCTTTTCTTTTGTTTTGCTTTCTTTTCTTTCTTTTTTCTCCTTTTTTTTTTACCGACTTGGACATTACTGTGTCTGCATGAATCTAATGTCTACAGTTTAGGTGTTAAAGGGAGAGAAGAGGTTATGACACACAGAGTTATCTTGTAGTTGTTAACGTAGTTTGGGCAATTCCTTTTACCTCCCCCCCCCCCCTCCTTTTCTTTCTTTGTATTCTTCTTCTTCTTCTTCTCTTTCTCTCTTTATGTTGCACAATCGCTGTGCACTTCTTACACTGGGTGAAGACAATGTTGAAGGGAGAGAGGGGGAGTGGGGGGTGGGGGTGGGAGGTGGGGGGGGGAGGTTTGATGATGACAGAGCAAAAGAAACAGAAAGGAAGGAGAGAGAGAGAGAGAGAGAGAGAGAGAGAGAGAGAGAGAGAGAGAGAGAGAGAGACTGGAGGAAAACGAAGTACCACTGTACCTACGTCAACAACAACCAGAGGAATAAATGGCAATTGCCGTGGTTAAGAGATTGGTAAAGAAAAGAAAAAAAAAGGGAAGAAGAAAGAAGGGAAAAAAGAAAAAAAAGAGTAAAAGAAAGATAGAAAAAAAAGACGGGGACAACGAAGCAAAGAAAGAACAAAGAGCAAATCACCAAATAAAAAGAAGTAAGGATAAGACCAGTCCAAAAATGTACACCAACGTAGTTAGGAGAGTAGGACTAAAGGAAAAGCAAAAGAAAGAAAGAGAGAAAGAAAGAGCGAAATAGAGAGAGAAAGAAAGAAAGAAAGAAAAAACGAAAAGAAAGAGAGAAAGAAAGAAAGAGAGAGAGAAATAAAGAGAGAGAGAAAGGAAGAGACA
>NC_134906.1:30121599-30136599 GCF_041734735.1 Babylonia areolata
AGAGTGTCACAGTGTCAAATAGTGTTGGGAAAAGGAAACTGGTGTCACAGTGTCACAGTGTCAAATAGTGTTGGGAAAAGAAAACTGGTGTCAGAGTGTCAAATAGTATTGGGAAAAGGAAACTGGTGTCACAGTGTCACAGTGTCAAATAGTGTTGGGAAAAGGAAACTGGTGTCACAGTGTCAAATAGTGTTGGGAAAAGGAAACTGGTGTCACAGTGTCAAATAGTGTTGGGAAAAGGAAACTGGTGTCACAGTGTCAAATAGTGTTGGGAAAAGGAAACTGGTGTCACAGTGTCAAATAGTGTTGGGAAAAGGAAACTGGTGTCACAGTGTCAAATAGTGTTGGGAAAAGGAAACTGGTGTCACAGTGTCAAATAGTATTGGGAAAAGGAAACTGGTGTCACAGTGTCAAATAGTATTGGGAAAAGGAAACTGGTGTCACAGTGTCAAATAGTATTGGGAAAAGGAAACTGGTGTCACAGTGTCAAATAGTGTTGGGAAAAGGAAACTGGTGTCACAGTGTCAAATAGTGTTGGGAAAAGGAAACTGGTGTCACAGTGTCAAATAGTGTTGGGAAAAGGAAACTGGTGTCACAGTGTCAAATAGTATTGGGAAAAGGAAACTGGTGTCACAGTGTCACAGTGTCAAATAGTATTGGGAAAAGAAAACTGGTGTCACAGTGTCACAGTGTCAAATAGTGTTGGGAAAAGAAAACTGGTGTCACAGTGTCAAGAAAACAGAGAAACGGAACAACGAGAAAAACGTTATGAACAAAGCCCAGTCCTGCTACCTGTACATCAAAAACAGGTGACGGATTTCACCATACCTATGTGTACATCAGCTAAGCCTCACTGTGAAAGAAACAAAACAATGTTTTAAACACTCTCATACCCCCCCTACCCCCCAATCCCTACCCCCCACCCCCCCCCCTGACCACGTGGACCTTTCCCTTCCCACGGGAAAGAAGGGAGCTGGAGAGAGTGAGACACACCACCTTCCCTACCTGAACTCGTCAAAGAGAACACTCCTTCAATTCTGACCACATGGGGGAGTGTTGTAGGAGTTCATCGGTCCAAACTATCAGCGTGATACCTTTGCGCAGAGAGAGGGAGAGAGAGAGAGGGAGAGAGAGACACACACAGAGAGACAGAGAGAGAGGGAGAGAGAGACAGAGAGAGGCAGAGAGAGAGAGAGACACACACACACACACAGAGGGAGAGAGAGACAGAGAGAGAGAGAGGGAGAGAGAGAGACACACAGAGAGACAGAGAGAGGGAGAGAGAGACAGAGAGAGGGAGAGAGAGAGAGAGAGACAGAGAGAGAGACAGAGAGAGAGGGAGAGAGAGACAGAGAGAGAGGGAGAGAGAGACAGAGAGAGAGAGAGAGACAGAGAGAGAGGGAGAGAGAAAACGATTTGTCCCAATGAAACCAATCAATGAGGAATCCTAGTCCTTCAACAAAGCCCGTTGCAGACACAGCGATTCTCTCTGCAGTGGACGGTGTCACCAATTTCACTGTCCCCCTGTCACTGTGTCTCTGTGTCTCTGCCTCTGTGTCTCTGTCTCTCCCCAAAGGCCCTCAGTGACCTATCACCTCAAGTGAGACAACCGACAGCGATAATCTCCCCTGGACAATAAGAAGGGAGGGAGTGCGAGGGAGGGGTGGGGGTCTACCTAACACTACCACACCCACACGCCAAGCACAACGAGTTTCTTGTCTGGCCCTTAGGGTTTGAACACAAGACTTTGTGAACGTCAGGTGACCGCTGGGCCCACACAGCCATGCAGGGAACGGCCCAGGTCCCAGCGGGCAGGCAGGTAATAAGTTGACAACACTGAATGATGGACAAGAGACAGACGGAGAGAGAGGGGGGGGGGGGGGCAGAGAAGAAAGAGAGAGGGGAGAGAGAGAACATGAGAGAGTGAGAGAGAAGATATACATTAAGAAAGAGAGAGAGAGAAATAGTTTGCGTGTATGTCAGGATAAGTGTGTGTGGGTGCGTGCAGGCATGCGTGTGCGTGTGCGTGTACGTTTGTGTGTGTGCGTGTGTGTGTGTGTGTGTGTGTGTGTGTGTGTGTGTGTGTGTTTGGTGTGCGTGTGTGACAGAGACAGAGACAGAAACAGAGCGAGCTTTAGTTGTTATAGAAAGAAGGCTTTCGGCAATGCTGGAACTGTCGACGTTTAATTTAAACAACGGGGCTCCCCCTCCTGTCTGGGGAGGGAGAAGCCGGGCTGCATGTCTGCTTTCTCTCAACATCGGTGTCAAGGAAGCCGTGTTCAGATGCCCACCCCCCACACCCCACACTCCACACCCCACACCCCTATTGGAAGTGGTAGAAAGAATGTCCCCAATAATCAAGTGTTGGGGTGTGGGGGGGCGGGGTTGGGGGAAAGGGAGGGGGGAGGGGTAGGAAGTAGAGTGGACGTCTCTCTCTCTAAAGGACAGTAGCCATTAGGAGGATTCTTCAAGACAAAAGAATGGACAGAGTATTGGGTGTGTGTGGGGTGGGGGGGGGGGGGAGGAGGGGGAGGGGTTCTGGTCACTGTGTCCCGAAGACCTGTTTGGAAAACGGGAAGGTGTTGTGTGTGTGTGTGTGAGGGGGGGAGGGAGGGGAGGGGAGGGACAGGGGGAGGGGGTAGTGGGGGGGGGGGGGGGGGCGTTGCGAGAGTTTTATCACACCTGGTGACGGGAAGATCAGAGTTCTTTCACAACAACCCCCCCACCCCCCACCCCACCCCCTGCCCCTCCCTCAACCCCTTCCTACCAGCCTCCTTCCCTGAGATGAGAGAGGAGCGCCGTGTGACTGTGTTTTGTTGTGCTGGAGTGTGGTGTGGGACCTGTACTGTGCAGTGTGGGTGGGACCTGTACTGTGTGAGACTTGTACTGTGCAGTGTGGGGGGGACCTGTACTGTGCAGTGTGGGTGAGACTTGTACTGTGCAGTGTGGGGGGGACCTGTACTGTGCAGTGTGGGTGAGACTTGTAGTGTGCAGTGTGGGTGAGACTTGTACTGTGCAGTGTGGGTGGGACTGGTACTGTGCAGTGTGGGTGGGACTGGTACTGTGCAGTGTGGGTGGGACCTGTACTGTGCAGTGTGGGTGAGACTTGTACTGTGTGAGACTTGTACTGTGCAGTGTGGGTGGGACTGGTACTGTGTGAGACTTGTACTGTGCAGTGTGGGTGAGACTTGTACTGTGCAGTGTGGGTGGGACTGGTACTGTGCAGTGTGGGTGGGACCTGTACTGTGCAGTGTGGGTGAGACTTGTACTGTGCAGTGTGGGTGGGACTGGTACTGTGCAGTGTGGGTGGGACCTGTACTGTGCAGTGTGGGTGAGACTTGTACTGTGCAGTGTGGGTCAGACTTGTACTGTGCAGTGTGGGTGGGACCTGTACTGTGCAGTGTGGGTGAGACTTGTACTGTGCAGTGTGGGTGAGACTTGTACTGTGCAGTGTGGGTGGGACTGGTACTGTGCAGTGTGGGTGGGACTGGTACTGTGCAGTGTGGGTGAGACTTGTACTGTGCAGTGTGGGTGAGACTTGTACTGTGCAGTGTGGGTGGGACCTGTACTGTGCAGTGTGGGTGGGACCTGTACTGTGCAGTGTGGGTGGGACCTGTACTGTGCAGTGTGGGTGGGACCTGTACTGTGCAGTCTGACTTCCCAGCGTGTCCTGACATCATGGCTTGGGAATCGCTGGGTTGGATATATCAATGTTGTTAGAGAGAGAGAGAGAGAGGGAGGGGGAAGATCAAGGAAAGAGAGAGAGGGGTTCGGAGACTGAGAACAATAGAGGAGAGGCAGGCAGAGAGAGGGGGGGGGTGAGAGACGGAGAGAGAGAGAGAGAGGGAGAGAGAGAGAGAGAGAGAGAGAGAGAGGGAGAGAGAGAGAGAGAGAGAGAGGGAGAGAGAGAGAGACAGATACTCACGCAGAGAACTTTATACTCAACATACTGCCTCTCATTTTAACGGCAATACAAAACCAATATCATTCCATACCTCAAAACCCCACCACCACCGTCACCACCACCACCACAACAACAAACCCTCCCCCACTCCCACTCCCCCCCAACCCCGCCCCACCCCTCACATCAAACCAAAGTCAAACTTGCATGAAGAGAAAGAGAAGAAGAGAGAGACCCTCCCACCCCCAGCTCAGTTCGGTCTCCCCTAGTCACAAACGCCGAGCGCGGAACCAGAAGGCAGGGCAGGAGGACACCAAGAAAGGAGGAATGCCAGCAGAAGTTGCCCCGTACCAACCAGGACCCCCCCCCCCCCCCCCCAAACCCCCCCAACCCCCACTCCCCCTCTCGGCTGGTGACGATGCAAACGAAGCTTATTTGTGTTTGTGTTGTTGGCCGCTCTCAGCACGAGCTACACACTGGGTAGCGGTGCTGTCCCTCGTCCTCCCTTACCTCCCCTGACCCCCCCCCTGTCTCCCTCCTCTCCTTCCCACACTCCCCCTTCTCACTTTGATCTCATCCGCTAGAGGGCAGTCTGCTCGCTCAACAATGGCAAGGGAGGGAACTGAGATAGAGTGCGTGTGTGTGAGAGAGAGAGAGAGACTGTAGGGGGCGGGGAAGGGGGTGGGGATGGATGAACGGTTCTCAAACTTTACGCCAGGAGCAAGAGGAGGAGACAGAGGGGGAGAAGGAGGAGAGAGGAAGAGGAGGAGAGAGGAAGAGAAAAGACAATCCCCGAACCGACGCCCCAGCCGCCGCTACACCCCCCAGTGACAAAAGCCTTCCGTCCGCAGCCGCTACTGCACTGGTTCCGGGCCAAGGCTGGCATGGACTGCAATGCACACGGCCCTGGCTTGTGTCTTCAGTCAGGGGTCGATTCCCCGCCAACACCTCGCCTCCCCCCTCCACACACACACACACACACACACACACACACGCACACCGCCCCAGATAGACGTACGCCTGAGCGAGCTTGCGCCGTTTTCCAAGGCTCGTTTCACTTTCAAAAGGCCTCGACTCCTCCCCCTCTTCTCCCTCCCCCCCCCCACGCCTCCCCCTTCCTTCCTCACCTCCCCCTCCTCACCCACACACATGCTGTGGGGCAGGAGAGGGTTGGGGGAGGTGGTGGGGGGTTGTCCAAGAGCCTGCGGTGTGAATGGAACGCCTGACTTGCAGCACCGCTGACCTCTTGTGGTTTTCCCTCATTGTCTCCCCCTGCCCCCCCCTCCGTCCCCCTCCCCCTCCCCCTTCCCTTGTTTCTCTCCCCCTTGTAGTGAGTCTGTCTGTCTGTCTGTCTGTCTGTCTGTCTGCGGGGCCTATTGACAGCAGGGGGCGCTTTAACACCCCCCTCACTTCCTTTCTCTGGTCAAGGGAGGGAAGAAAGAAAGAGAACGAACAAAATATATATCTATAAAAGAAGAAAACGGCTCAAATCTTGGGATTGAATAAATAAAAAAATAGAATGAAAAAACCCAGAGCGAGCTGAGAGAAAAGGGTGTGCAGCAGGGTGAAGGCAGGCTGGGTGTGGGGGAAGGGGAGACTGAAACACAAGCAGTGATGAAACGGGGAAGGACAAAAAATGGAACACAGAGGAAAAGTGGGGGGGGGGGGGGGGGGTAGGAGGGGGGGGGGGGGTCAGGGTGGTGTGGGTGGTGGGGAGGAGGGGGATAAAGCAAAAATCTAAGACGAAACGTGTTCAAGAAGGGTTTGTACAACATCACTTTTTTTTTAAAAACCCAAAACCCCCAAAAACAACAACAAATTTAAAACAAAAACAAAAAAAACCCACACAACCCTGTCTGTACAAATAAAACATTATCTGACAAAGAAAAACACCACACGCAAAAAAAAAAAAAAAAAAAATAAAAATTAAAAATAAAAATAAAAACAGCATCAAAAGACTCGTATGTGCGCGTCCAACCGAAGACAAAGAAGATGAAATCAAAGGGTGAAGCAAAAACCAGGAGAGGGTGTTTTAATTACAATAAAAACATAGCAAGAGAACAGCAAGCAGGCACCTCACCCCGACATAAAAAGAGAACCAAATATCGGATACACGGATACTTCAAACAATTCAAGACACATAGAACGATATTAAAAACTAAACGAAAAAGGTGGAAAAAAAACATTAGTCCTTGTTAAAACACAACGCAGTTCATTTTCTTTAAATGTTGGCGAGTCAGATAGAATGATATCAAAACAAAACGAAAAAAAAATGGTAAAGAAATCTCAATCCTTGTTAAAATACAGGGCAGATTTATTTTCTTCCAATGCTGGCGAGTCAAGCACGCGACAACAACACAAACACGCACAAAGAAATAAAATATGATTAAGACAGAGGGATAACCAAGACTGAGATTAAAATGAATAAATAAATAAATAAACAAATAAAATTTTAAAAAGCACGGGTAACACACAAGGAAATAAAATGATCAGAAACAAACAAACAAACAAACAACAAAAAACTGAATCAAAGCAGACCTAACCACACAGAAATCAAACAAAAGTGGACCCCCCAACACCCACCCCAACCCCCAACCCCCAACCCACACCCACCCCCATCCCTACCCAGATCAGAAACGCCGAGGCAGAAAGGGCCAGATGTTGGACTTGTGATCCAGTGTTCACCAGTCATCACAACAGGCCCCTTTCGGCTACAACAACAACAACAGCAACAACAACAACAGCAACCCACCTCAAACCTAAGCTAAACCAGAAACTAAACACGACGAAAACCCAAGCCAAAGTTCCGAATCGAAGAAAAAAAAAAAGAACAAACCCCAAAGAAAACAAATACCCAATTTAACAAACCAAACCGAACCAGACTGTGTAATTTTGTGTCTTCATAGCAGTCACAATTTTTTTCATCTTCATGTACTGGTTTGCCTCGTACTTGTTCATGTAATTATAATTACACTGATTGCTTCAACTAGTCCGCATTAGTCTTGTTCTTGGTTTTTCTTGACGGGTAGTGCCGAAACAAGTCATGTCTGATGCTCTTCCCATGCTGTTTGTGTTTATGTGCTTATGCTATGGTGTTTCTTTGATTAAAAAAAAAAAGAAAGGTTGAAAGCAAACCAGACTTAAACTCTCTCCATACGAACGGCGAAAGAGATGACGTTAACAGCGTTTCATCCCAATAACCATCATCAAAATATTGCAAGCGGAAGGCTCTTATACTGAAGAGGTGAATGTTGACAAAGAATACCACAGTTCTGACGACGGAAGCTAAAGTTTGGGTCATTCATACACCCACTGGACATCCGAGGGGTCTGTGTAGAGGAGAAGAGAGGACTGGCCGTACTGAGTGAGTTAAAAGTACTCCCCATCCCCACCCAACCCATCCCCCAAAACTCCCCCCGCCGCCCCCCCCCCCCCACCCAGCCACCCACCCCCACACACACACACGGACACGACATGCACACTGCAACCAACATGGCCGCCACCACACCAAAGACGCTGCACCACGTGACGATCAAAGCCAACGAGAAGACAGATTGACAAGGGGCGCAACTCGGGCACATCAAACAAAGTGGGAGATAACAAGGGGGGTGGGGGGGTGGGGGAAGGGGGGGCCGTCACGCCTCATTACCTGTGGCCTCGGGCCACGTCCAGTGCTGATCCTGAAAGGAGCCCCCACATGGGAACCCCCTGCTGTCAAGGGTTCCTCGGGGCTCCCCGCTCCTTTCAGAGACAGCGTGCGGTGCCAGCGTGACATTGGGAAGATGACTGCGTGGTTGGAACCAATCGTCCAGAGCCGAGACACAAAATGGTGCAAATGTGTGCAACAAACCCGTTCTTTTTCACGATAAAATAGAATGAATTAAAACTGATCACACTGGTCTAAAGTTTACCTCTGTATGGGGGTTGGTGGGAACGTAATTAGATTTTGGTTTTTGATATAATCATTATTCACACTTCTGGCGCGCTCTCATGGCTGTCGATGGTTTACTGGTTCCTTGAAGGAGGGAGAGTGTGCTCTGCTCGTCACATGTACCGGCCATTGCGGACATCCAGTTCATGTATCCATATCTACATTGGAGCGTTGTCAGTCTTACAAAGGATTCAATGAAGAGGGTGGGGGGGTAAAAAGGGCGGAGGGTAAGAAGGGTGAGTTGTTCGTGGTGGATCTGGGTGGCAGGGATGTTGAGAACTCTGTTGTTCGTGGTGGATCTGGGTGGGAGGGATGTTGAGAACTCTGTTGTTCGTGGTGGATCTGGGTGGGAGGGATGTTGAGAACTCTGTTGTTCGTGGTGGATCTGGGTGGGAGGGATGTTGAGAACTCTGTTGTTCGTGGTGGATCTGGGTGGGAGGGATGTTGAGAACTCTGTTGTTCGTGGTGGATCTGGGTGGGAGGGATGTTGAGAACTCTGTTGTTCGTGGTGGATCTGGGTGGGAGGGATGTTGAGAACTCTGTTGTTCGTGGTGGATCTGGGTGGGAGGGATGTTGAGAACTCTGTTGTTCGTGGTGGATCTGGGTGGGAGGGATGTTGAGAACTCTGTTGTTCGTGGTGGATCTGGGTGGGAGGGATGTTGAGAACTCTGTTGTTCGTGGTGGATCTGGGTGGGAGGGATGTTGAGAACTCTGTTGTTCGTGGTGGATCTGGGTGGGAGGGATGTTGAGAACTCTGTTGTTCGTGGTGGATCTGGGTGGGAGGGATGTTGAGAACTCTGTTGTTCGTGGTGGATCTGGGTGGGAGGGATGTTGAGAACTCTGTTGTTCGTGGTGGATCTGGGTGGGAGGGATGTTGAGAACTCTGTTGTTCGTGGTGGATCTGGGTGGGAGGGATGTTGAGAACTCTGTTGTTCGTGGTGGATCTGGGTGGGAGGGATGTTGAGAACTCTGTTGTTCGTGGTGGATCTGGGTGGGAGGGATGTTGAGAACTCTGTTGTTCGTGGTGGATCTGGGTGGGAGGGATGTTGAGAACTCTGTTGTTCGTGGTGGATCTGGGTGGGAGGGATGTTGAGAACTCTGTTGTTCGTGGTGGATCTGGGTGGGAGGGATGTTGAGAACTCTGTTGTTCGTGGTGGATCTGGGTGGGAGGGATGTTGAGAACTCTGTTGTTCGTGGTGGATCTGGGTGGGAGGGATGTTGAGAACTCTGTTGTTCGTGGTGGATCTGGGTGGGAGGGATGTTGAGAACTCTGTTGTTCGTGGTGGATCTGGGTGGGAGGGATGTTGAGAACTCTGTTGTTCGTGGTGGATCTGGGTGGGAGGGATGTTGAGAACTCTGTTGTTCGTGGTGGATCTGGGTGGGAGGGATGTTGAGAACTCTGTTGTTCGTGGTGGATCTGGGTGGGAGGGATGTTGAGAACTCTGTTGTTCGTGGTGGATCTGGGTGGGAGGGATGTTGAGAACTCTGTTGTTCGTGGTGGATCTGGGTGGGAGGGATGTTGAGAACTCTGTTGTTCGTGGTGGATCTGGGTGGGAGGGATGTTGAGAACTCTGTTGTTCGTGGTGGATCTGGGTGGGAGGGATGTTGAGAACTCTGTTGTTCGTGGTGGATCTGGGTGGGAGGGATGTTGAGAACTCTGTTGTTCGTGGTGGATCTGGGTGGGAGGGATGTTGAGAACTCTGTTGTTCGTGGTGGATCTGGGTGGGAGGGATGTTGAGAACTCTGTTGTTCGTGGTGGATCTGGGTGGGAGGGATGTTGAGAACTCTGTTGTTCGTGGTGGATCTGGGTGGGAGGGATGTTGAGAACTCTGTTGTTCGTGGTGGATCTGGGTGGGAGGGATGTTGAGAACTCTGTTGTTCGTGGTGGATCTGGGTGGGAGGGATGTTGAGAACTCTGTTGTTCGTGGTGGATCTGGGTGGGAGGGATGTTGAGAACTCTGTTGTTCGTGGTGGATCTGGGTGGGAGGGATGTTGAGAACTCTGTTGTTCGTGGTGGATCTGGGTGGGAGGGATGTTGAGAACTCTGTTGTTCGTGGTGGATCTGGGTGGGAGGGATGTTGAGAACTCTGTTGTTCGTGGTGGATCTGGGTGGGAGGGATGTTGAGAACTCTGTTGTTCGTGGTGGATCTGGGTGGGAGGGATGTTGAGAACTCTGTTGTTCGTGGTGGATCTGGGTGGGAGGGATGTTGAGAACTCTGTTGTTCGTGGTGGATCTGGGTGGGAGGGATGTTGAGAACTCTGTTGTTCGTGGTGGATCTGGGTGGGAGGGATGTTGAGAACTCTGTTGTTCGTGGTGGATCTGGGTGGGAGGGATGTTGAGAACTCTGTTGTTGGAAACGAAAGAACAACGAGGCCGGGAGAACAAAGAATTGAACAGCAATAAAGAGCGGTAACTCTCTCCATTTACAAGGTATACAGCTTCAAGTCAATGCTGTTTATTATCATTATCATTATTATTATCATCATCATTATCATCATCATCATTATTATTGTTGTTGTTGTTATATCAACCAATCTGTTTGTCAATCTGTGCATTATTATTCATTGTCGAGATTTTTTTTTTTTTTTTTTTTTATCAATCACTCTGTTTATTAATATCTGCTGTTTGCTGTTTTTCTGTCTGGGTATGATTTTGAAGCTGTCTAAAAAATGATTAGATATTCTACAGAATGAAATACTGGGTATGATTTTGAAGCTGTCTAAAAAATGATTAGATATTCTACAGAATGAAATACTGGGTATGATTTTGAAGCTGTCTAAAAAATGATTAGATATTCTACAGAATGAAATACTGGGTATGATTTTGAAGCTGTCTAAAAAATGATTAGATATTCTACAGAATGAAATACTGGGTATGATTTTGGAGCTGTCTAAAAAATGATTAGATATTCTACAGAATGAAATACTGGGTATGATTTTGAAGCTGTCTAAAAAATGATTAGATATTCTACAGAATGAAATACTGGGTATGATTTTGAAGCTGTCTAAAAAATGATTAGATATTCTACAGAATGAAATACTGGGTATGATTTTGGAGCTGTCTAAAAAATGATTAGATATTCTACAGAATGAAATACTGGGTATGATTTTGAAGCTGTCTAAAAAATGATTAGATATTCTACAGAATGAAATACTGGGTATGATTTTGAAGCTGTCTAAAAAATGATTAGATATTCTACAGAATGAAATACTGGGTATGATTTTGAAGCTGTCTAAAAAATGATTAGATATTCTACAGAATGAAATACTGGGTATGATTTTGAAGCTGTATAAAAAAAATGATTAGATATTCTACAGAATGAAATACTGGGTATGATTTTGAAGCTGTATAAAAAAGAATAATTAGATATTCTACAGAATGAAATACTGGGTATGATTTTGAAGCTGTCTAAAAAATGATTAGATATTCTACAGAATGAAATACTGGGTATGATTTTGAAGCTGTCTAAAAAATGATTAGATATTCTACAGAATGAAATACTGGGTATGATTTTGAAGCTGTCTAAAAAATGATTAGATATTCTACAGAATGAAATACTGGGTATGATTTTGAAGCTGTCTAAAAAATGATTAGATATTCTACAGAATGAAATACTGGGTATGATTTTGAAGCTGTCTAAAAAATGATTAGATATTCTACAGAATGAAATACTGGGTATGATTTTGAAGCTGTCTAAAAAATGATTAGATATTCTACAGAATGAAATACTGGGTATGATTTTGGAGCTGTCTAAAAAATGATTAGATATTCTACAGAATGAAATACTGGGTATGATTTTGAAGCTGTCTAAAAAATGATTAGATATTCTACAGAATGAAATACTGGGTATGATTTTGAAGCTGTCTAAAAAATGATTAGATATTCTACAGAATGAAATACTGGGTATGATTTTGAAGCTGTCTAAAAAATGATTAGATATTCTACAGAATGAAATACTGGGTATGATTTTGAAGCTGTCTAAAAAAAATGATTAGATATTCTACAGAATGAAATACTGGGTATGATTTTGAAGCTGTATAAAAAAGAATAATTAGATATTCTACAGAATGAAATACTGGGTATGATTTTGAAGCTGTCTAAAAAAGAATGATTAGATATTCTACAGAATGAAATACTGGGTATGATTTTGAAGCTGTATAAAAAAGAATGATTAGATATTCTACAGAATGAAATACTGGGTATGATTTTGAAGCTGTATAAAAAAGAATGATAAGATATTCTACAGAATGAAATACTGGGTATGATTTTGAAGCTGTCTAAAAAAAAGAATGATTAGATATTCTACAGAATGAAATACTGGGTATGATTTTGAAACTGTATAAAAAAGAATGATTAGATATTCTACAGAGTGAAATACTGGGTATGATTTTGAAGCTGTATAAAAAAAAAGAATGATTAGATATTCTACAGAATGAAATACTGGGTATGATTTTGAAGCTGTATAAAAAAAGAATGATTAGATATTCTACAGAGTGAAATACTGGGTATGATTTTGACGCTGTATAAAAAAGAATGATTAGATATTCTACAGAATGAAATACTGGGTATGATTTTGAAGCTGTATAAAAAAGAATGATTAGATATTCTACAGAGTGAAATACTGGGTATGGTTTTGAAGCTGTATAAAAAAGAATGATTAGATATTCTACAGAATGAAATGAACTAACTGACACTCATCCAACTCTGTTTACCTGCCTCTCTCTCTCTCTCTCTCTCTCTCTCTCTCTCTCTCTCTGGGGAAGGGGGGGCAATAGGACGTTGGGGGAGGGGGGGGGGCTGCTTGTTGGAAGGAGGTGATGGATGAATTGGCGGCTCCACGAGCTGTCTGAAGCTGCTATTTGTCAACTGTCTCTCTCTCTCTCTGAGAAGCACGTATGCACGCGCGGAACACGCGAACACGCGCACGAGTGTGTGTGAACGTTTCGCACGACGGTGGCGACAAGTTTCAACAACAACACTACAGGCATGACAACAACAGTATCCATACACACACACACACCTGCACACACACCTGAAATTCCAAATAAGCACATTCTCAACGCTCCCCCCCCCCCTCCCTACCATCCTCCCCACCCCCCTCCCCCTCCTCCTCCCCACCACCCCGCGCTCTCGAAATTCATCGGAGGGGAGTGCGTGAGCACGCGCCTGACTCATCGAATGCTGGCGCGTGAGAGTGAAAGAAGAGGAGAGGGGAGGGACGGAGACGATGAAGAGTCACACACACACACACACACACACACACACACACACACAACGCTACTCCCGTCGGCTGAATCAATAATAAACTACAGCTTGACAAACAGCAGGTTTATTTTTACTACCTTCAGGCCATTTTGGAAAAAAAACAAAAACAAAAAAAAACAACACATAAATGTCTGCTCCATTTTTGTCGTATACTTTTTTTTATGTTTTATTCTCGCTTTCCTTTATTTGATTTCTTACTTTCAACGTATTTATTTTTGAATTGTTCATTCTCGGAGTAACACCGCCGCCAAGCCAAGTTTTCAGTGAAGCGGTATTGAGAAGTGGCGGACTGTACGGCGCTCAGTGCTGGCAACGGCACCCAGCTGAAGCCGGCATGGTAGCTGTTAAGGTTCCTCTTCTGCACTCAAAGAGTTAAAGCGGCTAGACAGGTGGATAGATGGATGGACGGAAGGACACGCGCGCATTCATTCCGACACCAAGACACACACGATTATTCTCTCTCTCTCTCTCTCTCTCTCTCTCTCTCTCTCTCTCTCTCTCTCTCTCACACACATTCTCTCTCAGAGACAGATTTTATTCTTTTTTTTTTATAGGCAGAAGAAGGGATTTCGTCCACAAATTGTTTCCTCGCAACAACAACAACAACAACAACAACAAAAAACAAAAAAAAAAAGGAAGAAAGAAAAAAAGTTCATTCTGACATACACACGCGCGCGTGGTAACAAACATCCAGACACGCATTGTGAATGTGCATATCCGTGCAACACACACACACACACACACACACACACACACACACACACACACACACACACACACACACACACACACACACACACACACACACACACACACACACACACACACACACACACACACACACACACACACACACACACAAAAAAAAAAAAAAACAAAAAAAAAACAACAACATCGTTTCACGTGTCTTACGTAACTGCAAATGTCCACGTGCAAAAAATCAAAAAATAAAATAAAATAAAAATAAAAAAACGCGCGTGCACAACAACTGAACGCTGAGCGCGTCGCTACAAAACAACAACTTGGAAAAAAAAAAAAAACTTCATTCTTTCCCGTCTTTTTGCCATTTTTGTTTATCGGTAAAAATAGAAAGGCCAGATTTACCCTCACGTGACCCCATTCTTAGACACACCGAGTACAGCACTGAAGAAACATGTTATCAACAGAACCACACATTTCCAACCTTTTTTTGTCTCCAATAATAACAATAGTGATAATAAAGAACCACCACAAGTTTAAAAATATACACATATTTGAAAAAAAAAAAAAAAGGAAAAAAAAGCGCGTTAAAAAAAAACAAATTTCACAGCGGGAGATATTTTCTGACAATTCCTGACGCTATAAAAAAATAAATAAATAAAAGAAAAGAAAGAAAAAAAAAAAGAAAATAAGATAAAGGCAAATATTGATCGTGTCAGTGGCAGAACACAAGGCAAAGCACGTGAGTTTTAAAGCCGAGAGAGAGGGAGAGAGAGAGAGAGAGAAAGAGAGAGAGAGAGACAGAGACAGAGACAGGGAGACGGAGACAGAGAGCTGTGGCATTCTCACTCGATATTAATCTTTACCTGGTTCTCATACATTAGAGTACAGTTCCGTCAATATATAGATATGTGATGGCCTGTTTCTTGTTTTTTCTCTCTAAGTCGTGAGGCTGGCGTCAGGATGGAGGCTGTGGGTGGGAATCATATATATATATATATATATGTGTGTGTGTGTGTGTGTGTGTGTGTGTGTGTGTATGTGTGTGTGTGTGTGTGTGTGTGTGTGTGTGTGCGAGTGTGCGCGCTCGCGCGGAGAGAGAGAGAGTAGGAAGAGACATAAACAGACATATTTCTATAGAGAGAGGGGGGCAGGGAGACATAAATAGATGGATGTAGAAAGGAGAAAGAGGGAGAGAGGTGG
>NC_134906.1:30139099-30141487 GCF_041734735.1 Babylonia areolata
AAGACTATACACACAGCGGGTGCGTACCCAAAATCTGTCCTGCGCGCTCGTTAGACTAGAGACACAGCGGGTGTGGCGTGGGGAAATGTGCACGTGTCTTTTGTCACGTGCATGAAAAAAAAGAAGAAGAAAAAAGAAAAAGAAAACGGGGGCTACCTCAAACAGTGCCAGGCGAGGGGAGGAGATTTTTTTTTTTTTTTTTTCTTTTTTTTTTTTTTCGTTTCCTGTCGTTTTGTCTTCTGCCCTCGGTTCAACAATCGATGGTATTGGTTGGGATTTAACGATCGATGGTATTGGTTGGGATTTAACGATCAATGGAATTGGTTGGGATTTAACGATCCATGGTATTGGTTGGGAGTTAACGATCAATGGTATTGGTTGGGATTTAACGATCAATGGTATTGGTTGGGATTTAACGATCGATGGTATTGGTTGAGAGTTAACGATCGATGGTATTGGTTGGGATTTAACGATCAATGGTATTGGTTGGGATTTAACGATCAATGGTACTGGTTGGGATTTAACGATCAATGGTATTGGTTGGGATTTAACGATCAATGGTATTGGTTGGGATTTAACGATCAATGGTATTGGTTGGGATTTAACGATCAATGGCTGTCGTTTTGTAGTTACATGTGAGTGTGTAGTGTGTTGTGGTGTGTGTGTGGGTGTGAGTGTGGGTGTGGGTGGGTTATGGAGACACAGAGAGGGAGAGAGAGACAGAGAATGAAGACATCAATTTTCTTCACTGAAGTCCTAATTGATTCTCCTCTCTCTCTCTCTCTCTCTCTCCCTCTCTCTCTCTCTCCCTCCCTCCCTCCCTCTCCCCCATCCCTCCCACACCCTCTCTCTCCACCCTGTCAATATCATGTCCAGTCCCCCTCCCTCCCTCCCTCCCACACCCCCTCTCTCCACCCTGTCAATATCATGTCCACCCTCCCCAGACAGCCCCTCTCCACACCCTCCACTTTCGCTTTGATCACTTCCTCCCAAGTGTCGACACTTCCTCCCCTGCCCCCCTCCCCCACACCCCCCCCTCCCCTCCCTCCCTCCCTGCCTTCCTTCCCTTTGTTATGTGTCATAACACTGCCCCTCTCCCTACCCCCCTCTCCCTACCCCCCTCTTCCGTCTCTCTCTTCCTGGCTGGCTCTTCAGCGGAAGAAGTTACGACTCGTCGTCTAGCGGTTAGGCGGAGCGCGCGGCGATTGGTCAGATTGGAAGGAAGGAGGGAGGGGGGTGGGGGGGTAAGCTATGGGTAGGGTGGGGGTAGGGGTGGTGGGTTTGTGCTCTGACCCGTCATCAAATTGCCCGGATCTCACTCCCCGAGAGAGCTGAAGGGAAGTGTTGAGAGCCTGTGGCCAGGATGACTGTCACGCCAGATGATGGCAATGGAAGGTACAACCACAGCCAGGATCTATCTATCTATCTATCTATCTGTCTATCTATCTATCTATCTATCTATCTGTCTATCTATCTGTCTGTTTGTCTGTCTGCCTGCCTGTCTGTCTGTAGTGTTATATTATACTATAATTTATAATGATTATCTGAAATATATATATATATATATATATATATAAAGTTAAAGGCGAAAATACACAAGAGAGAGTGAGTCAGTGAGTGACAGACGCAGAAAGAGAGAGAGAGAGAGACAGAGAGAGAGAGAGAGAGAGTGGGTCAAGCTGCAGAGGCCGAGGTTCAGATCCACCCTGTGAACAATATATCCAATCTCTTCGGCGCGTCTGTCCGTCAGCTCCAATCAGGTGGACAGGGGGGCTATCGTGGATCCCATCATCTGTCACAGCAACCACTGACCACTGTGCTACACTGCTTCACGTCCACTGACCACTGTGCTACACTGCTTCACGTCCACTGACCACTGTGCTACACTGCTTCACGTCCACTGACCACTGACCACCACGCTACACTGCTTCAAGTCCACTGACCACTGACCACTGTGCTACACTGCTTCACGTCCACTGACCACTGTGCTACACTGCTTCACGTCCACTGACCACTATGCTACACTGCTTCACGTCCACTGACCACTGTGCTACACTGCTTCACGTCCACTGATCACTATGCTACACTGCTTCACGTCCACTGACCACTATGCTACACTGCTTCACGTCCACTGACCACTGTGCTACACTGCTTCACGTCCACTGACCACTATGCTACACTGCTTCACGTCCACTGACCACTGTGCTACACTGCTTCAAGACCACTGACCACCATGCTACACTGCTTCAAGACCACTGACCACCATGTTACACTGCTTCAAGTCCACTGACCACCATGCTACACTGCTTCAAGACCACTGACCACCACGCTACACTGCTTCAAGTCCAGAAATGCTGCTATCACACACACACTGGTGCGCGCGCGCAC
>NC_134906.1:30144087-30154087 GCF_041734735.1 Babylonia areolata
CCCCGAGAAAAGTCGGTGGGCTCCCTTTTTCCTGTTTAACACTCATGCGCCATTGTGGGTCATCCAAGCAATTTTTGCCACTGGGGGGGAACCGCCTTTTTTCACTTAGCAATTTTTATTTGGGGCACGCGCAGTAAAAAGAAAAAAACCGGTTTGTCACCCTGAAAAAAAATATCACCCCCCCAAAAAAAAAAGGGCTGGGGTGGGGAAAAAAATGAAATTTAAAACCGTGTGGGGGTGCCCAAACCCAATTCAACGAAAGCGAAAGAATTATCAAAAATTGTGTAGCGACAGAATTTACCAAAAGCGGGAGGGCCAAAATAGAATTGAAGAAAAAAAACCCCTCCTCACCCCCCCCACCCCCACCCCCCCCCCCCACCCCCCCCCCCCCCTCCCCCACTCCCCAAAAAAAAAAAAACAACAACAAAAAACAAAAACCAACACGTTACTTGTAAGTGATCACTTTCTAATAAAAATCTAAATAATTCTAGGCACGGGTCTATTTGTGGTCCTTGTTCCCACGTCATCCACAGCAATTTTGTGTAGGAAGTATTCAGTTCCTTGACAACTGACTTTCAATCTGAAAAAAACAACAAAAAACAAAAAACAACAACAAACAAACCCTCTGGATAAAGGAAGATATCGGGAAAAAAAGAATGTCCCCCTTGTCTTGATCACTCCGTGAAATTTTCACCAGTAAATTATTTTTTTTTTTAAAGAATGAAAATAATCAGAAAAAGACAAAAAATATATTGAAGAATTTACTAGAGGAAGTAAAAATGTTTGAGAATTTCTAGAAGAAACAAAAATTGAGGGTAAGTGTGAGCCCAAAAGGAAGGATATGAGACAGAAAAAGACAAATATAAGAGATAGAGAGAGACAGAGGGAGATAGAGAGAGGGAGATAGAGAGAGAAAGAGAGAGAGGGGGGAGATAGAGAGAAAAAGAGAGAGGGGGGAGATAGAAAAAGAGAGATGGGGAGGTAGAGAGAGAATGAATGAATGAATGAATCTTTATTTCCAACGGTGAAGATATTAGCACTTTGGCCGACTTACACATCTGCCGTTGTTCTAAGAGACACACAAACATGTACGCATATAAATGTAGTTATACTGAATACTTAATACATGTATAATGTACTAGTATAACACAGCGTCAAACTGAGAGACACAACATCACTCACATCTGTACGGAACGGAAGCGAGTAACACACACACGCACACACGCACACACACACACACACACACACACACACACACACACACAAACACACACCAAGGGAAAAACAACAACAAAACCCTAGCATGAATGCTACACATGAATGATTCAAGTGAAATTAACACAGAAAAGTAACGATAAAATTTTAAACACAGATGTAAGAGACATAAAAGGCAGCAAATAAGGCGACGGGTAATAGGGATATGGACAGATAGACACATTATGTGAAAGACAGAGAGAGGGAGAGACAGAGGGGAGAGAGAGACACAGACAGACAGACAGACAGAGATGTAAAGATATGCCAGTGTGGGTAAAAAAGAAGAAGAAAGAAAAAAAAAAAAAAAAAAGAGTTGGGTGAGGGGTGGTTCACAATTTGTAATACATGTAAGTATACAAAATCGTAGACGTGACCAGACTAGAGTTTGATTTCGTTTGTTTGTGTCCACTGTAAAGAGAAAATCTCTGAAATAATATTATATGGCGTGATACGTTATCAACTGATTGACGCATTTCGACATAGTTTGTAAGGATTGTCAGTGACAATATTATACCAGATTTTCGGTCTGGCTTTTGGCACGCATGTACTGTCCAAGTTTCTCTTTGAATGTTGTGGTGGAAAAGGGTTCTTTGAGGTGTTTGGGGAGATTGTTCCAGCAGTGCGTGCCGGAATATGCCAAACTCGATTTATAAAGGTCTATTCTTGGCTTGGGTAGAGTAAGAGTCGCATTTCGGGAGTTAGGGTTGCGAGTTTCATAGCAGACAATGGTTTGGTGTAGATAAGTAGGGCATTTACCGAATATAATTTTATGCATAAGTACGCACTTATTCAATATTAGGTGCTTTGTCAAGGGAAGAGGTGCTGGCAGTTGATATTGATGACTGCGTGTGTTTCGTAAAACACCATTGAGGTGTTTTACAGCACGTCTGTGTACAGAATCTAGTTTTTTCATGTGCACTTCGCTGCAGTTGTCCCAAACGTTTGAAACGTAATTAATTCTAGACATGATGTGAGAATGGAAAAAGAAATAGGAAGCCTCTGGACTGACGACATGTTTTTAAACGGGATAATAGGTAAACATTTTTTGCAACTGACCTTGATAAAGAACTGATATGTGCCTCCCATTTTAGCTGGTTGTCAATAACGACACCAAGGTGTCGATGTTCTGTAACTTGTTCAATAGCTTGGCCATCGATTGACAAAGTGAGCGGATTTAAGCCACGCTGGTGCTTTTGGCGAGTGGCTACAATCATACTCTTTGTTTTTTCTGGGTTAAGGAGCATATTATTTTCTGTACACCAGTTGGATACTTCGGTTAGGCTGGTTTGTAATCTATCATTAATGTGCTCTGAATTTACTCCATATGTATGAAGAGAAGAGTCATCTGCAAACATGTCGCATGATATTGCAGATGAGGAGATACATAATGGAAGATCATTGATATAAAGGTTGAACAATAAGGGGCCAAGCACAGAGCCTTGGGGAATGCCCATTTTAGTTATTCCCACATTCGAAAAGGTCCCGTTTACTAATACACTCTGCTTTCTTTCTTTTAAGTATGACTCAAAAAAATTAACAGAATTTGTATCAAGCTGATAAACCCGTAGCTTTTCAAGAAGTATTCGATGATTAACGAGATCAAATGCTTTCTTCAAATCTAGAAATACAATTCCGTTGATTTTTTTGTCATTTATAGCTGTGAGCAGTTTATCTAAGAGACTGGTGAGGGCTGTCTGACAGGAGTGTTTTGGGCGAAACCCTGACTGATTTTGATGAAGCAAGTTGTGCCGGTCAAGATATTGCAATAGGTGCTTGTGTACGTGTTTTTCAAGTGGTTTAGAAAGCGATGATAGTATTGATATTGGTCGGTAATCGTTCAGGTCAGAGGGATTTTTTACTTTAGGTAGTGGTATGATTTTGGCAGTTTTGAACATAGTTGGAAAAACACTTTTTGAAATACTGAGGTTATAAATATATGTCAGATGATGCACTGTATATGGCAGTGATAGAAGCAGAATTTTATTGCTGAGTCCGTCACAGCCATGTGTGTTTTTTTGTCCAAGGTTGGATATGTATTTACCGACCTCATAAACAGTTAGTTGTGGAATGTGAAATGTATCTTGTTGGCTGAGCCTGTCTGAACAAAATGATTTTAGACTGACTGGACATTCATACTGATCTGAGTTTTGTTTCAGACGATTAGTCAAACTTTCCGCGATGGATAAGAAGTGGTTGTTAAAGTCTGTTGCTGTGAAACAATCATATTTCAATGATTTTCCAGGAAATGACTTATTGGTCAGTGCATTGAGAGCTTTCCATATAGATGAAGTATTGTCTGATTCTGACGTCGTTATCCTGTTAAAATATGTCTTTTTGGCCTGACGGACTAAGAACTTTACGTGTTTTCTTTGTTGCTTAAACGCGGAATAGTTCTTTTCTTTCTTGAGATAGAGAGAGATAGAGAGAGAGGGAGAGAGAGAGAGAGGGAGAGAGAGAGAGAGCGGGGGGGTGATAGAGAGAGAGACACAGAGAGAGACAGAGAGAAAGGAAAAGAGTCAACAAAAAATTCAAAATTGACAATGTGATTCATCCGATTCGGAAATTATCAAAAAAAGATTCATATATGATAAGAACGAAAAACTTTATTTTCAAACAACTGCAATAGTTGGTTTTTAATGGGGACAAGGTATATATCTTATATTAAGTCGTGATCTTATATGATCACGATCTTGATTAAAAAAAAATCATTGATTTAAAATCTGTTTACAATTTTCAATGGCACAATATCTCAAGCAGATTTTTTTGTATTTTATTTCATTTTATAGTTTGACGATCCTGTTATAGCATCGTTTTAATCAACCCGTTATTGATTCTCAACAGGGACATTTGTTCATGGCAGGGTGACATGTTTTCACAGCGACCCAAAGTACGGACTACGTGCTCCACGTGCACGAAAGGTGTCAGTCATGTCGGAAGTGAAACTGACATCTGTGTTGGTGACACACACCTTCCCACTTCTTCTCGGTTTTTTATTTGTTTGTTTGTTTGTTGTTGTTTTTGTTTGCTTGTTTGATTTTTTGCTCTCGCTCTGTGTGTGTGTGTGTGTGTGTGTGTGTGTGTGTGTGTGTGTGTGTGTGTGTGAAGAGAGATGTGGGATATTGGGGACGGAAGGGGGTGGGCAGGCTATAATGGGTTAATTGAATTATCTGTTGGGATGTGTCTTGCTTGCGACACCCCCTATAGTGTGTACGGGGGGTACCGGGTGTGTTGTGACTCACTTTTTGTTCGTTAAAACAGCAACTGTGCAGAAACAGACAGACACACAGAGAGAGACAGAGACAGACACAGTGAGAGACAGAGGAGAGAGGGTGAGGAGGAAAGAGAGAGAAAGGAGAAAGAGAGAGAGAGAGAGACAGTGGGGAAAGAAGGGTTAATCATAGTATTTCCTCTTCGTCTGTTTCTTCCCTCTCTCCTCCTTTATGAATGTCATCATCATCATCTTCGTCATCATCATCATCACCATCTTCATCATCATCATCATCATCATCATCATCATCATCACCATCATCATCATCACCATCTTCATCATCATCATCATCATCATCATCATCACCATCATGATCTTCATCATCATCATCTTCATCATCTCCTTCTTCTTCTCGCTATTATTATTATTATGATTATTATTATTATTACAATCATCATCATCTTCTTCTTGCTATTATTATTACCATTATTATCATTATTATTGCTAATATTAATATCATCATCATTATTATTTATTATTAGCACAATCATCATCATCTTCATCATCATCTTCTTCTTCTTTTTATATTATTAATATTGTTATTATCATTCCTCTCTCTCTCTCTCTCTCTCTCTGTCTGTCCGTCTGTCTGTGTGTCTGTGTGTCTGTCTATCAGCAATCCTTCGGTGTGTGATGGTCGTTCTCTGCCCAGTTGTGTTGTGAGTTGTGTGTTGTGTGTTGTGAGTTGTGTGTTGTGTGCTGTGTGTTGTGTGTTGTGTGCTGTGAGTTGTGTGTTGTGTGTTGTGTGTTGTGTGTTGTGTGTTGTGTGTTGTGTGCTGTGAGTTGTGTGCTGTGTGTTGTGTGTTGTGAGTTGTGTGCTGTGAGTTGTGTGTTGTGAGTTGTGTGTTGTGAGTTGTGTGTTGTGAGTTGTGAGTTGTGTGTTGTGTGGTGTGTGTGTTGTGAGTTGTGTGTTGTGAGTTGTGTGTTGTGTGGTGTGTGTGCTGTGAGTTGAGTGCCAAGACATGAACACCAGTGCACACCCAACGATACAGCCACTGTTTCTTCACGGTCCGTTTCTTGCTGACACTTACCAGTCATCGCCACCCCCACCCCCCCCCCCCTCCCCCGTCCACCCCCCACCCCACCTCCCCACCACCCACATTCCTCCACCACCTTTTTTTACAGCCAGTTTCCACGCCGAGTGGTACCACCCCCACCCCCACTCTCCTCCCCCTCCCCTCTCTTCCTCCACTGTTTCTGCTGCAGTTGCAACAAGCGAGGTGGTTTGGGGTTTTCATTTTTCCTTCTTTTTTAATATATATATATATATATATATATATATATATATATATATATATATATATATATATATATATATATACACACATGGTTATGTATGGTACTGACAAGCCATGTGGTTTCGTTCCATAATTATCTGTGTTTTTAAATGCTCTGTTTTCTAACAGGTTTTATCAATCGTATCGCTCTCTCTCCCTCTCTCTCCCTCTCTCTTCCTCTCCCTCTCCCTCTCTCTCTCTCCCTCTCTCTCTCTCCCCTCCTGTCATTCTCTCTCTCCCTCTCTCTCTCTCTCTCTCTCTCCCTCTCTCTCTTCCTCTCTCTCCCCCTCTCTCCCTCTCTCTTCCTCTCCCTCTCTCTCTCCGTCTCTCTCCCTCTCTCTCTCTCTCCCCCTGCTGTCTCTCTCTCTCTCTCTCTCTCTGTCTCTTTCTCCCTCTTTTTCGCCTCTGTTTTTGTTTGTGTTTATATATATATATATATATATATATAGATAGATAGATAGATAGACAGAGAGAGAGGGGGGGGGGCTACATGATTCTCTCTCTCTCTCTCTCTCTCTCTCTCTCTTTCTTCTTCTTCTTCGTTGTCGTCGTCTTGTGTTGTTAAAAGTCAGCGACATAGCCTGCAGTGACTGACGATCCCTGAGATGAACTGAAGACACTCGAGCTGTGTACCCACAAACACTTGACTATCCCACCCCATTCACCCAGCACTACAACACCAAGCCCCACCCCAGCTCCCGTGCACAACAGTGGCCAAGTGGCCAAAGGGGGTGGTTAGGAAGTATCAACTCTGAACCACAAAGGGCCCGTGTTCCAGTCTGTTGCTTGTAGAGTTAGGGGTTTAACGACCTACTGGCTGAATGACGCCTTCAATGGTCCTCAAGTAGTTCCCTACCCCCTGCTCCCCAGTTTGAGAAATACACAAACCACTCAGCGCCCAAGAGGACAACCCCCAGCTCATCCCCTACACTTCCTAACAAGCTTCCCATCTATGGGAATCCTCCACACACACACCCCCACCCTTCCCTTCACTCCCACCCACCCACCCTCTTCCAGCCTGGTTTTCAGAGACCCCAAGACGACAGCCCTGTACCCAGGTGTCTCAATCCACAGGGTGTGTGTGGCGTGGAGGGTGGGGGGTGGGGGGTGTGTGTGGGGGGGTTAGGTAAGGGGAGGAAAGAATCCACCTCCCCTCCACCCATGCCCCCCTACACCACACCCACATACTTATAAAGTCCGTGCTACCCCCCACCCCCACCCCCCATTCCCCCCTCTCCCTCCCCCTTACCCGCGAGTCTTTTGACGTTGGAAGTTGTGGGGTTGACTAATGGCGGGTAGTAGTGATTTGGACCGGGGACATTGTTTGCAGGGGCGGGGTGGGTGTTAGAGCTGCGTGACTCTGGTCAGTCTTTGATGAGGCGTGAGGCGTGTTGTGCGGAGTGGCGACCCTAGTGTCCCTCTGACCTGCTCATCTAATCACCTGGTTGATGGCGGGTAATGGGGGGATGAGGGTGCTGGGTGGTGAGGGTGGGTGTAGTGGCCCCGTGGGGAAAGGGTGTGTGGGGAGGTGGAGAGGGGGAGGGGGGAGGTGGTGGTGGTGGTGGTCACAGTGTCCAGTTACTCTTGATCAACTCCAAACGAGCAGCGGTTTTGTGTACGCTGTCTCTGTCTGTCTGTCTGTCTCTGTCTGTCTGCCTGTCTCTGTCTCTCTGTCCATCTATCCCTTTCTCTGTGTGTGTGTCTCTCTCTGTCTCTGTCTCTCTCTCTCTCTGTATCTCTCTTACTGTCTGTCTGTCTTTTGATCACCTGCAAACAAGCAGTGATTATGTGTATGCTGTCTCTGTCAATCTGTCTGTCTGTCTGTCTGTCTGTCTCTCTCTCTCTCTTTCTTTCTGTCCCTCTGTCTCTGTCTCTCTGTCTCTGTCACTGTGTGTCTGTCTCTCTGTTTCTGTATCTCTCTCTGTCTCTCTCTCTGTGTCTCTGTCTCTCTCTGTCTCTCTCTCTCTCTGTGTCTATCTCTATCTGTCTCTCCCTCTCTCTGTCTCTGTCTCTCTCTGTGTCTGTCTGTCTGTCTGTCTCTCTCCCTCCCCACCCCAGCCACCCCACCCCCTGACAGTGAAAACTCCAGACACCGATGACCTAACTGCACACCTCTTCAAACACCTGTTGGCCACTTCAACAGCAGAGCAGAGCTGGCTGTGTCTGAGCCACTCAGTCTCTCCCCAGGCCTTGTAGGCCCTGCTAGAGGCCTTCCCGCTCTGTCTTCCTCCTTTCTTCTGTCTTCCTTGGTAGCCAGTGTGAGGAGAAACAGCCCTGTCCCTCCTCTCCTGTGCCTCGCTGCCTGTGTTTCTTTGTAGCAGGGCACAAAGGCATCACACCTGCATCACGCAGGTAGAGTGGAATTCTGTCCACCCCTCACCACCTCCCCCCCCCCACCCTACCCCCACCTCCCACACACCTACAGGTTGATGGAACGACTCAAAGAGATGAGTGTTTTTCCCTCCCTCGCTTTGTCACTTCAAAAGTCGGAAGGAAGCTTCTCTGTGTGTGTGTGTGTGTGTGTGTGTGTGTGTGTGTGTGTGTGTGTGTGTGTGTGTGTGTCTGTCTGTCTGTCTGTGTGTGTGTGTCTGTGTGTGTGTATGTGCGTGTGTGTCTGTGTGTGTGTGTGTGTGTGTCTGTGTGTGTGTGTGTGTCTGTGTGTGTGTGTGTGTGTGTGTGTGTGTGTGGCTGAGTGTGTGTGTCTGTGTGTGTGTGTCTGTGTGTGTGTGTCTGAGTGTGTGTCTGTGTGTGTGTGTGTGTGTGGCTGTGTGTGTGTGTGTCTGTGTCTGTGTGTGTGTGTGTGTGTGTCTGTGTGTGTGTGTGTGTGTGTGTGTCTGTGTGTCTCTGTGTGTCTCTGTGTGTCTGTGTCTGTGTGTCTCTGTGTGTCTCTGTGTGTCTGTGTGTGTGTCTGTGTGTGTCTGCAGGGTTTTCTTTCTGCATCAGTGACTTCGCTGTCAAACAATGTGTCCCCCCCCCCCTCACCCCACGCCCCCTGAAAAGTACGGCTGCCGACATGGCGGGGGTAAAAAATGTCTTTACTAGTTGGGTGATTTATTTATTTAGTTATTTATTCATTCATTCATTCATTTATTTACTTATTTATTCATTTATATATTTATTCGTTCATTTATTTAGATGTTTATCTATTTGTTTATCTATTTATCCACCTATTTATCTATTTGTTTATTATACATTATTTGTCTGTTTATTCATTGATTTGTTTTCTTTATGATTGATTCATTTGTTATTCATTCACTTGTTTGCTTATCTATTCACCTATCAATTTAACCATTGACTTGTCTATTTCAGTTCATCCTAAATGTTTGTACACACAAACCTGGGCTTGGCTCTCCGGGCCTGACCATTGTCCTAGCTGTATGCGGAGGTCAGGCTTCCTTTAATAAAAAAAGAAAAAAAAAAGAAAAAAAGAAAAAAAGAATAGGGGAAGCGAATATGGGTCAGTTCGCACTCTTTGACACACGCCTCCTTGAAACTGGCACGGACTGGCAGTGCAGTTATTGGGCGTGTTGTTCTCACGTCCTGTCACTTCAAACAGCGTGTGTGTGTGTGTGTGTGTGTGTGTGTGTGTGTGTGTTGTGTGTGTGTGTGTGTGTGTGTGTGTGTTGTGGATGTGTGTGTGTGTGTGTGTGTGTGTGTGTGTGTGTGTGTGTGTGTGTGGAGGCAGTTTTCACTTTCGCTTTTGTTTTGTATTGGTTTTGCTTTGTTTTTCTCTGCATCAGTGACCTGTGCCACACGATGTGGCTGATTGGTGTGTTGGTGTGAAACTGTGACGGACTCCGCTCCAACAACTAGTGCGCATCTTTTTTTCCTTTTTTTCTTTCTTTTTTTTTGTTTTTTTTTTTTTGCTCCCATGTCTGTTTCGTCTTCAAAAGAACGCCGCTTTGTGCAGCAGCTTCCCCCCCCCTCCCCCTCCCGCCCCACGCTTCCAACCGCTGCCCCCCCTGCCCAATTACCCCCTCCCCCTTTTTTTTCTGAAACACAACAGTCTGTTATGATTTGTCTGGCATGTTACGGTTATTTATTAAATCACAGCATATCAAAATGGTAGGATAGTTTTCTTTTTTTTTTTTTTTAATCCATTCATTTGCTTGTTTGTTTAGTTTTATTATCCTTTTAAAAAAAACCCGTTTCTTTATATATATATATATATATATATACATAGAGAGAGAAAGAGAGAGAG
>NC_134906.1:30161587-30166587 GCF_041734735.1 Babylonia areolata
TTTTTGACGGACATCATGAGAAAGAATCATGTAGGTTAGTTTTTGACGGACATCATGAGAAAGAATCATGTAGGTTAGTTTTTGACGGACATTATGAGAAAGAATCATGTTGGTTAGTTTTTGATGGACATCATGAGAAAGAATCATGTAGGTTAGTTTTTGATGGACATTATGAGAAAGAATCATGTAGTTAGTTTTTGATGGACATCATGAGAAAGAATCATGTAGTTAGTTTTTGACGGACATTATGAGAAAGAATCATGTAGGTTAGTTTTTGATGGACATCATGAGAAAGAATCATGAAGTTAGTTTTTGACGGACATCATGAGAAAGAATCATGTTGGTTAGTTTTTGATGGACATCATGAGAAAGAATCATGTTGGTCAGTTTTTGACGGACATCATGAGAAAGAATCATGTAGGACAGTTTTTGATGGACATTATGAGAAAGAATCATGTAGGTTAGTTTTTGATGGACATCATGAGAAAGAATCATGTAGGTTAGTTTTTGACGGACATCATGAGAAAGAATCATGTAGGTTAGTTTTTGACGGACATCATGAGAAAGAATCATGTTGGTTAGTTTTTGACGGACATTATGAGAAAGAATCATGTAGGTTAGTTTTTGATGGACATCATGAGAAAGAATCATGTAGGTTAGTTTTTGACGGACATCATGAGAAAGAATCATGTAGGTTAGTTTTTGACGGACATCATGAGAAAGAATCATGTTGGTTAGTTTTTGACGGACATTATGAGAAAGAATCATGTAGGTTAGTTTTTGACGGACATCATGAGAAAGAATCATGTAGGTTAGTTTTTGACGGACATCATGAGAAAGAATCATGTAGGTTAGTTTTTGACGGACATCATGAGAAAGAATCATGTAGGTTAGTTTTTGACGGACATTATGAGAAAGAATCATGTTGGTTAGTTTTTGATGGACATCATGAGAAAGAATCATGTAGGTTAGTTTTTGATGGACATTATGAGAAAGAATCATGTAGTTAGTTTTTGATGGACATCATGAGAAAGAATCATGTAGTTAGTTTTTGACGGACATTATGAGAAAGAATCATGTAGGTTAGTTTTTGATGGACATCATGAGAAAGAATCATGAAGTTAGTTTTTGACGGACATCATGAGAAAGAATCATGTTGGTTAGTTTTTGATGGACATCATGAGAAAGAATCATGTTGGTCAGTTTTTGACGGACATCATGAGAAAGAATCATGTAGGTTAGTTTTTGACGGACATCATGAGAAAGAATCATGTAGGTTAGTTTTTGACGGACATCATGAGAAAGAATCATGTAGGACAGTTGTGACTTTGCTTCTTTTTTTTCTAAATTGATTTGTACCATTTTTCTCCGCGCTACAAGTCGTGATGCAAGGGATGCCTTTTTCCCCTCCATTCCAGCATTTTCAATTAACAATCTACAATTCTTTTGGTTTCATCGTTATTTTTGATTGATTGTTTATTAATATATTCCTTCGTTTATTTACTGGCCTATCTGTACAAAGTGGATGATGACAAAGAAAAAGAAGGATCCATGACAGTCCCAGACACTGAGTGTTGACATTTCAAACTGTCACGATCTGGTTTGAAGAAAGGAATCCTGTCTTCGATAACAGCCTCGTTCAAAGCGGCTTAATCACCTTTTAAATGGCACACCTGTCATCTCTCTCTCTCTCTCCTCTCTCTCTTATCTCTCTCTCTCCTCTCTCTCTCCCTCCCTCTCTCTCTATCCTCCTCTCCCTGTTAGTGTTACCAACAGCCCTAAGGTCCGAAGTCCGTGTTCACACCCACACACACACACACACACACACACACACACACACACACACTGGCACTCCCTAAGGGCCGTATCACATTCACCTCCTGTTCAACACAGACACACAAACCCTACCCTCCCTGTGTCTGGCACCACTCACTGCCCTGTACACACACACACACACACACACACACACACACACACACACACACACACACACATTATGAACCTCTCTATCGGTGACCACAGACCAAGGATCAACTTTACAGGAAGTGAGCGTCACGCCAATTCCAGACCCTATACAGGACATGGTACCACCACCACTCATTGATAAACACTGTTCCCAGAAAACGATACGCTCAACGTCCCGTGTGTGGCACGCGCGTAAAAGAACCCACGGCAACGAAGGGATTGTCCGTGGTCAAATTTGTGTAGAAAATCCGCTTTGACGGGAAAGCAGAAAAAAAAAACACCGGCAGGCAGACAGCAGCCCGAATTTCACACCGAGAAATATGTTGGACAAAGAGTAACGCAATACAATACAATACAATACAATACGATACGATACGATACGATACGATACGATACGATACGATACGATACGATACGATACGATACGATACAATACAATACAATACAATACAATGCATTGCAAGGCAAGGCAAGGCAAGGCAACACAACACAATACGATACGATACAATTCAATCCAACACAACGCAGCGTAACGCAATACGATACGATTCAATACAATACAATACGATACGATATAATACAATACGATACGATACGATACAATTCAATACAATATAATACAATACAATACAATACGATACGATTCAATACAATATAATACAATACAATACAATACGATACGATACGATATAATTCAATACAATATAATACAATACAATACAATACGATACGATTCAATACAATATAATACAATACAATACAATATAATACAATACAATACAATACGATTCAATACAATACAATACAATACAATACGATACGATACGATACGATACGATACGATACAATACGATACAATACGATACGATACGATACAATTCAATACGATACGATACGATACGATACAATTCAATACGATACGATACGATACAATTCAATACGATACGATACGATACAATTCAATACGATACGATACGATACGATACGATACAATTCAATACGATACGATACGATACAATACGATACGATACGATACGATACAATTCAATACGATACAATACAATACGATACGATACGATACAATTCAATACGATACGATACGATACAATTCAATACGATACGATACGATACAATACGATACGATACGATACAATACGATACGATACGATACAATACGATACGATACGATACAATACAACACAATACATTACAATACTGCCAACTCGCAGTTTTACTAAGTATCCATTGTGATGGTGAGTTTTTGGTTTCATTTGTTTTCTTTCTTTTTTTTCCTTTGTTTTATTTTGTTTGACAATGACAAGTCAGCATCCATCATCATTTCTTCTGTCCCTGAAACTGCTACTTCCCTGACCACATCCACTGCTGATTTCCCTTTCTATTCTTTCCTTGTCTTCTGACTTTGAAGATTATAGCCACAACTTCACGTCTCCGTTACAGATTCAGTTTCAAGGATGTATGAAAGCGTGCAGACTAAGCCATATACGCTACACCTCATCTGCAGAAGAAGAAGTAGAAGAGGAGGAAATTAAGGCAGACGCCTGCATGACCTATTGTGTACGCACAAACCACAAGACTGTTAACGCGAATAGGTGTCGTTCTGTGGGAGTTAATAAGTAAATGACAGCATTGAAAGCAGATAAACAAATGAATGAAAGAATAGATTAACGAATAAATGAACTGAATTGATAAAGAGATAAACAAATAGATAACTAAATTAGAAATAAGTGAAATCAATCAATCAATCAATAAATGAATAAATAAACACATAAATATAATAAATGATTGAAGACGTCGAAAGAGTATGCCAACATTCAGTTCATTCTTTGTTTCTTCCTCTCCGTCCTCCCTCTTTCTTCTTCCTCTCTTTCTTTCATTCATTCCTTTCTTCACTCCCTCTTTCTTCTTCCTCTCTTTCTTTCGTTCATTCTTTTCTTCACTCCCTCTTTCTTCTTCCTCTCTTTCTTTCATTCATTCTTTCCTTCACTCCCTCTTTCTTCTTCCTCTCTTTCTTTCGTTCATTCTTTTCTTCACTCCCTCTTTCTTCTTCCTCTCTTTCTTTCGTTCATTCTTTTCTTCACTCCCTTTTTCTTCTTCCTCTCTTTCTTTCATTCATTCTTTTCTTCACTCCCTCTTTCTTCTTCCTCTCTTTCTTTCGTTCATTCTTTTCTTCACTCCCTTTTTCTTCTTCCTCTCTTTCTTTCATTCATTCTTTTCTTCACTCCCTCTTTCTTCTTGCTCTCTTTCTTTCATTCATTCTTTTCTTCACTCCCTCTTTCTTCTTCCTCTCTTTCTTTCATTCATTCTTTTCTTCACTCCCTCTTTCTTCTTGCTATCTCCCTTCCTTTCTTTCTGTTCTTCTTTGTTTCTTTATTTCTGTAGCTCTTTCTTTCATCCATTCTTTCTCCCTCTCATTCAATCTTTCTTTCTTCTCTTTTCTCTTCACTCTTTCAAGTATTCTGTTTCTATACCCCCCCCCCCCGCCCCGCCCATCCCCCTCTCCCAAGCTAATCCCCCCCCCCCACCTCTCTTAGATAACAGACTTCAAAAGTTTGGCGGATTCCTTTATTTCATGTTATTTTATCTTATCTTATTTCTTGTTATTTTATTTTATTTTATTTCATGTTATTTTATTTTCCCTTTTTTTTGTTTTTTGTTGTTTTTTTCTGTCTGTCTTCCCGAGTCGGTTCCATCTTTTCAGCCACATTTCTCTTGGTGCCTGTCTTTTTGTCCGCCTCTCTCTGCCTCCCTCCCTCTCTCTCTCTCTCTCTCTCCCTCCCTCTCCCCACCTTCTCTCTCTCTCCCGCCCTCTCCACACCTTCTCTCTCTCTCCCTCCCCTTTCTCTCTCTCTCTCTCTCTCTCCCTCCGCTCTCTCTCTCTCTCTCCCTCCGCTCTCTCTCTCTCCCTCTCTCTGTCTCTGTCCCTCTCACTCCTTTATATTATGCGATTTCCTTTTTGTTGCAAAATATGGTGTACTTATTATAGTTCACAACCCCTTCAAATGGGTCTTTGGCCT
>NC_134906.1:30171587-30176587 GCF_041734735.1 Babylonia areolata
GACACAGGTTATTGACTGTCGGGGAGGATGAGAGAGAGAAAAAAAAGGAGAGAGAGAGAGAGAGAGTTAGAGACAGGCAGAGAGACAGACAGAGACACAAAGAGACAGACAGACAGAAAGACAGACAAACAGAGTTCCCATTTCATGACGGCAACATTAAAAGTACTGGACACAACAGCCCGAATGGCCAGCACCAGCGCTTTATGGCGACAAAAAACAAACACACAAAACACGACGAACCAACACTACACACTGCCGTACCATAACCGTACAAATGTAATTCCGTAAGACAGATGTCACACCATAAGATGCAGACACAACGCCATTAACCTTTGTATACTGATAAGGAAAACAATTTGACCCAATACAAAGGAAAGATGACTCGTTAATGTATGTTTTACTCGTTTGGGCTTTTTTTTTTCTTTTCTATCCAACATCACTTTTTTTTTCTTTTCTATCCAACATCACTTTTTTTTTCTTTTCTATCCAACATCACTTTTTTCTCTTTTCTATCCAACATCACTTTTTTTTTCTTTTCTATCCAACATCACTTTTTTTTCTTTTCTATCCAACATCACTTTTTTTTTCTTTTCTATCCAACATCACTTTTTTTTCTTTTCTATCCAACATCACTTTTTTTTTCTTTTCTATCCAACATCACTTTTTTTTCTTTTCTATCCAACATCACTCTTTTGGAATGCTAAGTGTGTGCCAGAGATGCTTGGAGTCAATGCCTCCTAGGAGGCACACGAAAAAAACCTCATTGCCTTGCCTTGCCTTGCCTTGCCTTGCCTTGCTTTGCCTTGCCTTGCAAGACAGATGCAACTCTGTTTCAATTTCAGTTTGAAGACTGTCAAAGTGTGCGCACATGCCACACATCATTTTCACAACAAGAATGATAATCAAATCAAATCATAAAAAGAGGTAACGGATGCGCCCAGGAGCTATACGCACCAACCCCAACTACGTACTGTTATCTATACAGTGCAAAATAACTGGCGGATATTGTAGCGTACCGCATCGTATCACAATAATCCAACACACCACATCACAACACAAACCACACCAACAACACAGCTTATTTACAACTACGTATTGCTATCTGTAGTGTGGAAAAAAAATCGTGGAAATTGCACCGTGTCGTGTTGTGTCGTATTGTGTCGTATTGTATCGTATTGTGTCGTATTGTGTCGTATTGTATCGTGTTGTGTCGTATTGTATCGTATTGTTCCACGTTATCCCAACACACCACATCACAACACACACCACATCACAACACACACCACATCACAACACACACCACATCACAACACACACCACATCACATCACACCACATCACAACACACACCACATCACAACACACATCACACCACAACACAACACACACCACATCACAACACATCACAACACACACCACATCACAACACACACCACATCACAACACATCACAACACAACTCACACCACATCAACAACACACACCACATCACAACACACACCACATCACAACACACACCACATCAACAACACACACCACATCACAACACACACCACATCACAACACACACCACATCACAACACACACCACATCACACCACATCACAACACACACCACATCACAACACACACCACATCACAACACACACCACATCACACCACATCACAACACACACCACATCACAACACACACCACATCACAACACACACCACATCACAACACAGCTTATTTACAACTACGTATTGTTATCTGTAGTGTGATAAAAATTTTAAAAAAAAAAATAAAAAATCGTGGATATCGTGTCGTGTCGTGTCGTGTCGTGTCGTGTCGTGTCGTGTCGTACTACACATTATTTTCCTTGTCACGACAGATTTCTCCAAAAGAAATTCGGGTTGATCTCCCCGTGGAAAGCTCATCGCCACAGTGTAGCGCCACCCTGTCTTTTTTCTCTTTTCTTTCTTCCTTTTTTTCCCTCCTGTCTGCAGACATTTTTGTTTGCTATCAGTGGAAATGTCTACAGAACGTTGCCAGCCAGAGACCATTTGGTTCTTGTATTCCTTCGTTTATTTGTTGTTTTGTTTGTTTGTTTGTTGTTTTTGCATGTGTTAAGTGCGTGCTGCACAAGCGATGTCGGCTTATTGTCTCTTCGGAAAGACTAGTACCCACACCACCAGTCAAGGTCTAGTAGAGGGGAAATTAAAACATCTGTCCGTTTACCTGCGACTCCAACTTCAGTGCTGAACCACCGCTTCACAAAGTGTTTATTGTCATTATTTCTGTACCTCCCAGCGGCACAGAGAGAGAGAGAGAGAGAGAGAGAAGGAAGGCTCTTAAACTTCCAATAATAAACTTTTCGACAGGTTCAGTATCTAACGGCGTCCAATAACATCAGCAAACGGCTGCCGACTTGCAAACCACACACACACACACACACACACACACACAGACACACACACACACACACACACACACACACACACACACGCTGCTGTTGAACGCCTGCCGCTTGTGTTTAATCCCAGGCTGTGTATATCTATTCGGCACAGGTCCATAAACAGCCGGCACAGAGAAGAGAAACAATTCCTGAAAACTTTTCTAGCGTTTCGGGAGAGAGAGAGAGAGAGAGAGAGAAACTGTCTCCAAGAAGTGCTTGTTTCACAAGATGAGCAGTAACAAAAATACCCCCCAACCCCTCCCCGCACACTCACACACACACACACACACACACACACACACACATCTCCGAGTTCAAATTCAATAGCAGGCAACTGTTTCCTTCTTTTGTTCCGTTATTTTGTTTTAATTTATTTTATTTTATTTTATTTGACATCATTTTATGTGGGACCATACCACTGTTTGTCCCTGTAATCCCCTGTTAGACATCACCATTTTGTAGAGGGCATTGAAAGCTGCTTCTGGAACACTCCCCACTTTGACTGAAAAATCAAAACAAACTTCTTCTTCTTCTTCGTTCGTGGGCTGCAACTCCCACGTTCACTCGCATATTACACGAGTGGGATTTTACGTGTATGACCGTTTTTACCCCGCCATGTAGGCAGCCGTACTCCGTTTTCGGGGGTGTGCATGCTGGGTATGTTCTTGTTTCCATAACCCACCGAACGCTGACATGGATTACAGGTTCTTTAACGTGCATATTTGATCTTCTGCTTGCGTATACACACGAAGGGAGTTCAGGCACTAGCAGGTCTGCACATATGCTGACCTGGGAGATCGGAAAAATCTCCACCCTTTACCCACCAGGCGCCGTCACCGTGATTCGAACCCGAGACCCTCAGATTGAAAGTCCAACGCTTTAACCACTCGGCTATTGCGCCCGTCAAAACAAACAAACAAGCAAACTAACAAACAACAGCATCAGCAACAGCAAACAAACAAAACAAAATCTAAAAATAACCCCCAAATCCAAACAAAACCCTTAACTTTTGATCTCCTTGTTAGTCATTAGATGTTGTTTTGGTCTTTCCCAGGACACAACAAACATTTCACCATTACTAACTGCTCCGATACTGCGAGTTGGAAACCGAACTATTTTTTTTTTTTTTTAATAATTTTTTTACTTTGATATGTAAATCTAAATTAGTGTGTGAATGCATTAATGGATGTACAAATGAATGAAGGAATAAAGGAATAATTGATATGCTACCGAAAAAAACAACAACATATTCATAGACCACCACAGATCATTTAATGTTTCCGAAAAAAAAAATCAACATATTCATAGACCACCATAAATCATTTAACTTTAAATAACATTTTCCTAACTCTTAGCTTTTTTTGCTTTTTTTTTAAAAATTCGTCCTGTTTACATTTCTACAAAACATGTCCTGTTTTGTAATGTTGTTTAATCAGTTATGGTGATAACGACAAGGATTATCAGTGTGATGACAACTGGAGTAATTAACAACACTGATATTCTGTGTGCTTGGTATCGAACTCTGAGTGGCTGTTTCGGCATTAAAAGTCATGCCATATTGTAATGATGATGGTGGTGATAATAATAATAATAATAATAGTAATAATAATAATATAATAATGACAGTAACAATAACAATGACACTGATGATGATGATGTGAATATAGCGCCTATACTCTACAGTGGAGACTTATGCGCTTACGAGAGAGAGAGAGAGAGAGAGAGAGAGAGAGAGAGAGAGAGAGAGAGAGAGAGAGAGAGAGAGAGAGAGAGAGAGATTCAGAAGAAAATGTTTTTAATGAATAATAATAATAATAATAATAATGATAATCACGTTGAAGTGTATTTCACGTTTTTTTGATATTATATATATATATATATATATATATATATATATATATATATAAATTATGCAAAACAATACTAAAAAAAAAAAAAAAGATTGGCAAAGGAATGCAATTTCACCCTAATTACACGATGGGAGCTGTTTTACCGAAACAAACTGTTCCTCTCTCTCTCACCCCCCCCCCCTCTCTCTCTCTCTCTCTCTGTCTCTCCCTGTCTCTCTGTGTCTCCCCTCTGTCTCTCAAATCAACTGTAGTCATCCCATTTGGAAATCATCCGTGCATTCAAAGGCTCGTCACTCCCCCCCCCCACGCCACACACACACACACACACACACACACACACACACACACGGACACGACAAAGGCTGAATTTATCACACATACAAAAGTCCAAACGTTGTACAATAAAAACATGAAAATGATTATAAAAAAAAAAAATTACAACAGCTTGTTCTTCCGTGGTGCAAAAAAAAAAAGTGTTCTAAACTAACACGCACCTTAAGAAGACGCTTTCAGTCTTAAAACACTGCCATAAAAATTATCACAATAATCTCTGAAAGTGGCGGATTGTGTAGTGGCAAGCAAAGCGTTCTTTCCTGCATCGAAAGAGGGGTGTTCCATTAACGGGTGCATCAGGAAACCAACAATTAGTCCTAAGCGGTCAACTGCACTTTAACAGCGGCCCAGTGAGGGAAAAGTATTTTCCGTGGATATCATCCCT
>NC_134906.1:30181587-30189087 GCF_041734735.1 Babylonia areolata
AGAGAGGTTTGGACAGGACGGAGAGGGGAGGGGGGAGGGATTAAGGCGGACATCGATTGGTTGTGCCGGCGTCGTCAGTTTCCGACGGGTGGTGTCAGTCCGGCACGGGTCAGCCAATGGGAGGGCGGGTAGCGGATGAACCGGCCTCCCTTCCAAAAAACCTACACGGGACCGCGAGGAAGAGTTTATTTTGTACGGGTGTCGGGTATCCCTTTGTGTCGCGGGCCCAGCGCCGATTTGAGCGGGTGGCCAACGATTTGGTGACACGGCTCAGTCACTGAGGCCTTGCTCAGCCACTGTCGACGTTGGCCTTTTGGTGGCGCTCGGCAATGGCGATCAGTAGCCGGTCTACAAAGTGAGAGAGAGAGCCAGCGCTGATCTCATTGATTGCAGTTTGCAGAGACTGGGGACACAGTTGGGTCGTTAGTTTGAACGGGGCTTTAGTTTGTGTTGCCTGTGTTTCGGAGTTTTTCTTTGTTTTTGTTCTGTAATCTTTTAAACACTGTGTGTGTTAACCTCCCCCCCACCCCCCTCTCTCTCTCTCTCATTGTCAGTTTCTCTCTGCTTGCGCGTGCATGTGAGTGTTGTTGTGGTCTTCAATTTTATGACTTTTCGCGCGCGCGCGCGCGCGCGCGCGTGTGTGTGTGTGTGTGTGTGTGTGTGCTGTATGTGGGATATTTGCAAGTGCCAGTGCGCACCTGCAAGTTTAAAACACGTAGCAACATTTCTTTCTTTCTTCAGCTATTCATTTAACTCATTCATTCAATCAATCATTCATCCCTTCGTTCGTTCGTTGTCGTTTTGTCGTTTTTCTTACCATTCCTACCTAGGTTTCACACCGATCAAATCACTGCGTTCCTGCAAAGGCGAAAAAACAAGACAAAACTAAACACCAAGAGCACAAAAGAATTTGTATCAACTCATTCGATCAATTTGTATACATTGCCCAAGCTACAGTAACTGAGATAATGAGTTCAGTAGTAAACATTGGATAGCTTGTGCACGTGCAATTACATGCCAGAAAAACAGAACTGAAATGGACAATCATTATCAGCCTGTGTAAACAAACATTGCTTTATCACTATTCCACGGCTTAGCACAGTGTGGTTTGGACAAGTATACCTACTAATCTCAGCGTTTGAAGGTTATCTTTTAAATCGTTGATGAAAATGTGTTGTTTGTTTCAAAGACAAAAAGTAGAAAGAAAGAAAGAAACGAGTAGAAAAGGATAGAAATTGATGCATATGATGCACAGTTGTTTTAGAATTTTACATCTATGAACGTACTTTTGCAAGATTTTTTTTCATACGCTTTTTTTCTCTCTCTTTCTCTCTCTCTCTCTCTCTCTCTCTCTCCCTTTTTTGTTGTTGTTGTTGTTGTTGTTGTTGTCATACGTTGTTGTTTTTTTCTCCCAACCCGCCCTCTCTCTCCCTCTCTGTCTCTCTCTCGTCCCAAAGAAAGTGTTGTGTAGAATTTTGGAATGTGATTTTCATGTCAAGAATAAACATGGAACATTGCACACAGCGACATATGATAAAATGATATTTTGACTCCAGTTATGCATTTAGAAAATAATATCATTACATCGTTCAGACTAAGAGTCTGAAAATTTCTTTGCACAATGGTCGTTACATAATGCACACTGAAAAGGTTTTGTTTTTTTTAAATTCTAACAATATGAAAGAATATGGGGCACATTCTATGTAAAACTGTCCTGCTTTAAATGATTTCAGACTTCATTGTAACTGTCCAGTTAAAGTGTTATTCCAAGTCTTATTCGATAAAGCCTACCTCTAGCATTAAAGCATGAACATACAGGTTAGAAACATCGATCTGTTTATACAAAGCTTTTAAGTTTTGATCTGTAGCAAATTCTCGAGGGATCGTTGAGGGCTCATTGATGTTGATTTGACAATAATGAATAAGGAGGATGATAAGTTAGGAGGAAGGGGGCAGAATGGTTAAGACGCTCAGCTGCCAATACAGACAGTCCGTGAGGGTGTGGGTTCGAATCCCGCTCTCACCCTTTCTCCCAAGTTTGACTGGAAAATCAAACTGAGCGTCTAGTCTTTCGGGTGAGACGATAAACCGAGGACCCGTGTGCAGCACGCACTTGACACACTGGAAAAGAACCCATGGCAACAAGCGTGTTGTCCTCTGGCAAAATAATGTAAAAAGAAATCCATCTGACAGGTACACAAATATAACAGCATGCACTCCAGGCCTGACTAAGCGCGTTGGGTTATGCTGCTGTCAGGCATCTGCCCAGCAGTTGTGGTGTAGCGTATATGGATTTGTCCGAACATGGCGACGCCTCCTTGAGAAAAACTGAAACTGAAACTGACAATAATGTGTCTACTGACTAATTGTAGAGTGTTCATTGATGATGATTTGACAATAAAAATTCTATGTTTAATGAGTGATTGTAGTGCTAATTGATGATGATTTGACAATGATGTGTTTACTGATTGATTGTAGAGTGTTCATTGATGATGATTTGACAATGATGTATTTAATGATTGATTGTAGAGTGTTCATTGATGATGATTTGACAATAATGTGTTTAATGATTGATTGTAGTGTTCATTTATGATGATTTGACAATAATGTGTTTAATGATTGATTGTAGTGTTCATTTATGATGATTTGACAATGTGTTTAATGATTGATTGAAGTGTTCACTGATGATGATCTGACAATGTGTTTAATGATTGATTGTAGAGTGTTCATTGATGATGATTTGACAATGTGTTTAATGATTGATTGTAGAGTGTTCATTGATGATGATTTGACAATAATGTGTTTAATGATTGATTGAAGTGTTCACTGATGATGATTTGACAATAATGTATTTAATAATTGATTGTAGTGTTCATTTATGATGATTTGACAATAATGTGTTTAATGATTGATTGTAGTGTTCATTGATGATGATTTGACAATAATGTATTTAATGATTGATTGAAGTGTTCATTTATGATGATTTGACAATAATGTGTTTAATGATTGATTGTAGTGTTCATTGATGATGATTTGACAATAATGTGTTTAATGATTGATTGTAGTGTTCATTGATGATGATTTGACAATAATGTGTTTAATGATTGATTGTAATTTTCATTGATGATGATTTGACAATAATCTAGAGTGTTCATTGATGATGATTTGACAATGATGTATTTAATGAGTGATTGTAGAGTGTTCATTGATGATAATTTGACAATAATGTATTTAATGATTGATTGAAGTGTTCATTTATGATGATTTGACAATAATGTGTTTAATGATTGATTGTAGTGTTCATTGATGATGATTTGATAATGATGTGTTTAATGATTGATTGCAGAGTGCTCATTATGTTCATTGATGATGATTTGACAATAATATGTTTAATGATTGATTGTAGTGTTCATTGATGATGATTTGATAATAATGTATTTAATGATTGATTGTAGTGTTCATTGATGATGATTTGACAATGATGTGTTTAATGATTGATTGAAGTGTTCATTTATGATGATTTGACAATAATGTGTTTAATGATTGATTGTAGTGTTCATTGACGATAATTTGACAGTGATGTGTTTAATGATTGATTGTAGTGTTCATTAATGATAATTTGACAATAATAATGTGTTTAATGATTGTTTGTAGTGTTCATTGATGATAATTTGACAATGATGTGTTTAATGATTGTTATACTCAGCTTCATCCTATCTTGACGGCCAAAGAACCATAAGCTACTTGATTGATTGAAATATCCCTCTCTCTCAGTCTTGTCTCCCCCCCCTCTCTCTCTCTCTCTCTCTCTCTCTCTCTCTCTCTCTCTCTATCTATCTAACTGTGCTCATATCAGACTGTATACCAATATTTTTTGTGACTGTATAATTATGTTGTAACATACCCCTTCATTTAGGGGCCTTGGCCTTTAATGTATAAATTATCCTCTCTTTCTCTCTCTCTCTCTCTCTCTCTCTCTCTCCCTCTCTCTCTCTCTCTCTCTCTCTCTCTCTCTCATCGCTTTCTCTCTCGCTCTCTAGCCTGCTCTGTCGGTGTAATTCTAACGACGCCACTTGCATTCATTAGATTTTATATCTCGAATATTTCTTTCTTTGTCTTCTTCTGTTCAGTCATTGATGGGCCAAGATTCTGGCACAATATGATGTGTAATTATAGTGCAGAGATGGCAACATTACACACACACGCACGTGCGCGCGCGCGCACTCACGCACGCACACACGCACACGCACGCACACGCACGCACGCAGACACACACACACACACACACACACACACAGGGCACCACAGAACTGCATTTTCCTTGACGTGCTGCACAAGAGGCCGCCGTTGATTGGACAAGCATCGTGCAACCAAGTCGGACAACTCTGTGTAGAAACCAGCGAACAAGTTTCAAATGGTAATGCAGTTAATAACTTTAATCGTCTCTTTAATCGACACATGAAACCAGTTTTATACAAACCGGGTTCTGGTAAGTTAGATTCAAGCATTCGATCTGAACATGTGCCATGTGATGATGTACCGATGTCAGAGATTTTATTAGTCCAAGTGGTTCTTTTCTTCTTGTCCTGTTCATCGATATCTGTGTTGTGACATGATCCAAATAAAATACTGTATAAACCAACTGGCTCTTTTCTTATTGTTCTGTTCATCGATATCTGTGTTGTATTGTCACATGATCCAAATAAAATACTGTATAAACCAACTGGCTCTTTTCTTGTTGTCCTGTTCATCGATATCTGTGTTGTATTGTCACATGTTCCAAATAAAATACTGTATAAACCAACTGGCTCTTTTCTTGAAGCGAAACATAACTCCACGCTTACATATGTGTCAATGTTGTTTCCTTCTCACTCAGCCACTCTTACGTGTTAGCGAGTATTCAGTTGTATGTGCACGATCCAGTGATTTATACCTACACACCTATCCACTTTCTGACATAATTATCTCTTCTCAGTATGCCTTCCCCTAATTTTCTCGTCGAATATCACTTTTTTATGGATGAATGGAAAAAAAGAAAGAAAAAAAAAACAAACCCGAACACACATAACAAATTAATAGAAGAGTAATATGTCATTGTCACAGGAACAACTGGAAACACACCAGCACACGTTTCATGCTTGACGTCATGCACACACCACAATGCCCGTCTCTGTCACACTCTCAGTCCAGCACGTGAAATCGACAAAAATGGCAGTCAGGGAAAAACTGTCATGGTGGTGGAAAAAAAAACAACTGGTTCTCATCAGTATAGCGCTGAAAAAGGTGATGGTGTTTGCTTTTCCGGTTGAACACAAAACATCACGATTCACAAAAGTGAAGGCGTTTCCGCTGGGCCCCCTGAGGGGAAGTCACAAGGCAAAGGTACGTAACTTCAGTAGTAGTAGTAGTAGTTGTAGTAGTAGTAGAATAGTAGGGACTGGTATTTTTGCCTTTAGGCTTCGCGGCCTATAAACGTCCTCTCTTTCTATCATCTTTGTTAGTCTGCATCGCATGGTTCATTAAAGAAATATCAAAAATAATTCATCAGTTTCATAAACCATGTTGCCAAACTTTGGATCGCAGTCCAGGAAGTTCTTGAAACAGTGAGTATCTTTTGCAAATTTAAGTGAAGGTGGTAGTGAGTCCCACATGTTACCTACACGAACAGGAAGGTTATATTTTCTTTTGTTCGTGAAAAATGATTGAACACACATTTTTCCTTCAGAGTTTCTTGTCAGGTTTGACTGGCGAAGAGTACTTTAAGTACTTGAATCTTTCCCCGTTTGTCATATTCTGGCATTCCTTCGCCATTTTAGTAGCTCTCCTTGGAACATTTTCACAGCTGTTGATGGGTATTTCCATGCAGCAATGAGGAAGTTACACCTCTTTGTGTTTTTCAACAAAGTCATTTCTAACCTGGTGGTTTTGTTGTTGTTGTTGTTGTTGTTGTTGTTGTTGTTGTCGTTGCTGTTGTTTTTCCAGCAAATACAAAACAGGGTTTCGTGGCCGAACCAGTCAGACGTTGGAGTCGTGGTCCAGTGATGTGATATAATAATTATAATAATAATAACAATAATAAGAGCAATAATAATAATAATATTAATAAACAATGGGGAGGGGGGGAGATAAGACATAATTATATCAAAGACCCCGTTCACTTGTGCACTTGTGTATTGATCAGTTGTGTCAAAACCAACAACATGTATACAATAATTTATCCGTTGTGTCAATGACATGAACATTCACACAATAATTTATCAATTATGTCAGTGATATAATATCTATACAATAGTTTATCAGTTGCGTCACTGACATAACATTCATACAATGATTTATCAGTTGTGTCTTTTATATAACATTTAGAGTTGTGTCATTTATATAACATTTATATCTTGATATAACATGTATACAATAATTTTTAATTGTGTGAGTGATATATTATTCATACAATAATTTATCCGTTTTTCAATGATATAACATTTATAAAATGATTTATCCGTTGTGTCAATAATATAACAATCAGACAATGATCTATCAGTTGTGTCAATGGCATAATATTCATACAATTATTTATCAGTTGTGCCGATAGTATAACATTTATACAATGATGTATCAGTTTTGTCAGTAAATGATATTATCTTACACAACGATTTAATAGTTGTGTAAGTGATATAACATTTATCATATAATCTATCAGTTTTGTCAATGATATAACATTTATACAATGATTATCAGTTGAGTCTATAATACAACATATATACTATCAATAAACTCTCAGTTGTTTCAACAGTGTAATATTTCATACAATAAATGAACTGCCTCGACTTTTTGTAATAAATGTAGCTGCTCGCTGGAATGTTGAAGGCTTTGATGCTGACCTCATTTGCTACAAGTTTCAATTGTATTGTCCGAGTTATCGCAACATTCATCGTGTGTGTGTGTGTGTGTGTGTGTGTGTGTGTGTGTGTGTGTGTGTGTGTGTGTGTGTGTGTGTGTGTCGGTCTCTCTCTCTCTCTCTCTCTCTCTCTCTCTCTCTCTCTATATATATATATATATATATATATATATCAAAGAAAGAAAGTAGGCTAAGTGAACAAAGCAGGCATTAATAAATACAGTTGAATTAAAACCCACTCGCCTTGTTTTCATATCGAAAATCGGTATTTGCCTCTCCCCCTTTTTTTTCTTTTTTTTTTAAATCTTTTTTTTTCTCTGGCTAAAAACGAACTTGAAGTTTCCGTGTAGTATAGTATTGTATTGTAGTTTTCCCTCACGCCAATTAAAGTAACTTTTCTTTTTTCTTATTATTAGACTGATATTGGGATTTTCCACAAAAGAAAATAAGAGGTTAGGCATATAGAATGGAAAAAAAACCATGTTACGATGTGTGTGGGGGAAAAAAAAAAGAAAACAAAAAGTAGTCCAATAGAAAGTGAAAACCGCCAAGGGCCCCATTATCCAGATTATTGACAGGTGTTTGACAACGCACGTGCGTGTCTC
>NC_134906.1:30194087-30199087 GCF_041734735.1 Babylonia areolata
CCCCTCTCCCCCCTCTCTCTATAGCAGCACACCACACACACCTCTAACTCCTTGTCTAACACCCCTCTCCCCCCTCTCTCTATAGCAGCACACCACACACACCTCTAACTCCTTGTCTAACACCCCTCTCCCTCCTCTCTCTATAGCAGCACACCACACACACCTCTAACTCCTTGTCTAACACCCCTCTCTCTTCTCTCTCTATAGCAGCACACCACACACACCTCTAACTCCTTGTCTAACACACCCCTCTCCCTCCTTTCTCTATAGCAGCACACCACACACACCTCTAACTCCTTGTCTAACACCCCTCTCCCCCCTCTCTCTATAGCAGCACACCACACACACCTCTAACTCCTTGTCTAACACCCCTCTCCCCCCTCTCTCTATAGCAGCACACCACACACACCTCTAACTCCTTGTCTAACACCCCTCTCCCCCCTTTCTCTATAGCAGCACACCACACACACCTCTAACTCCTTGTCTAACACCCCTCTCCCCCCTTTCTCTATAGCAGCACACCACACACACCTCTAACTCCTTGTCTAACACACCCCTCTCCCTCCTCTCTCTATAGCAGCACACCACACACACCTCTAACCCCTTGTCTAACACACCCCTCTCCCTCCTCTCTCTATAGCAGCACACCACACACACCTCTAACTCCTTGTCTAACACCCCTCTCCCTCCTCTCTCTATAGCAGCACACCACACACACCTCTAACTCCTTGTCTAACACACCCCTCTCCCTCCTCTCTCTATAGCAGCACACCACACACACCTCTAACTCCTTGTCTAACACCCCTCTCCCCCCTCTCTCTATAGCAGCACACCACACACACCTCTAACTCCTTGTCTAACACCCCTCTCCCCCCTTTCTCTATAGCAGCACACCACACACACCTCTAACTCCTTGTCTAACACCCCTCTCCCCCCTTTCTCTATAGCAGCACACCACACACACCTCTAACTCCTTGTCTAACACACCCCTCTCCCTCCTCTCTCTATAGCAGCACACCACACACACCTCTAACTCCTTGTCTAACACCCCTCTCCCCCCTCTCTCTATAGCAGCACACCACACACACCTCTAACTCCTTGTCTAACACCCCTCTCCCTCCTCTCTCTATAGCAGCACACCACACACACCCCTAACTCCTTGTCTAACACCCCTCTCCCTTCTCTCTCTATAGCAGCACACCACACACACCTCTAACTCCTTGTCTAACACCCCTCTCCCTCCTCTCTCTATAGCAGCACACCACACACACCTCTAACTCCTTGTCTAACACACCTCTCCCTCCTCTATAGCAGCACACCACACACACCTCTAACTCCTTGTCTAACACCCCTCTCCCTCCTCTCTCTATAGCAGCACACCACACACACCTCTAACTCCTTGTCTAACACCCCTCTCCCCCCTCTCTCTATAGCAGCACACCACACACACCTCTAACTCCTTGTCTAACACCCCTCTCCCTCCTCTCTCTATAGCAGCACACCACACACACCCCTAACTCCTTGTCTAACACCCCTCCACCCCCACACCTCTCCCTCCTCCCTCTTCCCCTTCCTCCATTACGGTCACAGCGTGAAATGTCTGTTTCGATCCCTTACAATGGTTGACAAGACTGTTTGGTGTGTGTGTGTGTGTGTGTGTGTGTGTGTGTGTGTGTGTGTGTGTGAGAGAGAGAGAGTTAACACTGGGGTGGGTGTTGGGGGATGTTTGTTGTTCATCATGTGGCCCCATCATTACAGCCAATCCTTGGTCAGAAATTACCGCGGACCCAACGTCAGTTCTGGTTGACGTCACCCATGACGTATTAATGGGTAGCTTCGTTGATTGCTGTTTGTCTGGTCCATGATAGGATTATAAGATTATCGGCCGACAAATAATTTCCTGTTTTTCGTTATCACGGATTTAGCGCATAAGGCCCCTCCTGTACACCAATGTCACTGAGCCGTGACGAACATGATCACCCATGTACATATCTCACCTTAGTTGTTTTCTCGTTTTGGTTTGCTTTTCTTTTTTTCCCCTCTGCTCCTTCTCTCCCCCTCCAATCCGTGGTGTTCTGTCATTTTAGCTCCTGCACGTGCTTAGCATACTCCTTGCACAGGCACACTTTCAAGATTCCTCTCAGTAAAAGAAGGTAAAATTCCACCAAACATACAGACATCAAGGGCATTCACTTTTCAGAACTTCACGGCGTCTGGTCGCCTCGAGCTTCGACGCTCTGCAGCGCGGATAGGGGGGGGGGGGGGGGAGGGCATCTGTTCGTTCAGACACTCCTAAAAGATCCCCAGTGTCCCTCCGACCCTGTGGCCTCTCTTCAGTGAGATCATGAGTGTGGAGGAATAGTTCCGCATCACCTGGAACTGGAAAGGACCCCCCCCCCCCCCCCCCAGTCTCTTTCAAATTTGTCCTCTTCACTGACCAGAGTGTAGCACCCGGACTCGGCACCCGGTCTCTGCCACACGGTATTGCTACCCGTCGACCCACCAGCTGCTGAGGTAAGCAGAAACATTAAGAAGATAGTTCGAAACCAAATGTCATTTCTTCGTTACATTCAGGTTTAAAAAAAAAAAAAAACAAGAAAAAAAAAAAAAAACCCACACAACATAAGTTTCCTCTGTTATTTCTTCATTTTTGTGTTAGTTCATTTTCGCGGTAGGTCGGTCGTTTTCGGTTTTTTTGTTTGTTTTTTGTGTGTGTGTTTGTTTTTTAAATCCTTATGTATTAGTTTTTTTGACGCGCCTAATATGTGTACATCATTATATTGTAAATATTTGTTCCCCCTTCTCTTTGTCATAGGATAATATAATGACTGTGTGCACACGTACGGGGATCCAGTTCTCTTTTTCTGTTATTTTATGCGTTGGATTTTTCACACACCAAGACGTGTGTGTTGCTGTTGGACAGGATGGATATCTATTCTTTCTTGTCCTTATTATTCATTCATCTCTGTAAACATGCAGTGAACGTGAACTTCACAGATAAAAAGTTACAAAAGGTGGTTGTTTTTTTTTTTATTCTAGTAATCCAAACTCGGACCTTGTAGTCAATTGTCTCGTTGTTTTCTTGCGCATCACATTTCTTTCTCTAGCGCAGTTACAAAGTGTATTCAAGACCAAAAGCATCACATTTCTTTCTCTAGCGCAGTTACAAAGTGTATTCAAGACCAAAAGCATCACATTTCTTTCTCTAGCGCAGTTACAAAGTGTATTCAAGACCAAAAGCATCACATTTCTTTCTCTTGCGCAGTTACAAAGTGTATTCAAGACCAAAAGCATCACATTTCTTTCTCTAGCGCAGTTACAAAGTGTATTCAAGACCAAAAGCATCACATTTCTTTCTCTAGCGCAGTTACAAAGTGTATTCAAGACCAAAAGCATCACATTTCTTTCTCTAGCGCAGTTACAAAGTGTATTCAAGACCAAAAGCATCACATTTCTTTCTTTAGCGCAGTTACAAAGTGTATTCAAGACCAAAAGCATCACATTTCTTTCTTTAGCGCAGTTACAAAGTGTATTCAAGACCAAAAGCATCACATTTCTTTCTTTAGCGCAGTTACAAAGTGTATTCAAGACCAAAACGACTCATGTGCGTTGTCCTTTACTCGCTAGTTCGTATAATATATTGTTGTCGTTTTCCCTTTCCCAAGTGGAGGTTGATCTAGGGGGAAATAACTGTTGTATGAATGCGTGGAAGTGTTTTATTCATCCAGTTTTTCTCTCCTTTAAAATATGTGAAAATACGTAACCCAGCTGAGGGACAACAGCTTGTGTCCATTTATAAAATAATTATACGGTAGTACCATTGTAAGTTTCAGTTTCAGTTGCTCAAGGAGGCGTCACTGCGTTCGGACAAACCATATACGCTACACCACATCTGCCAAGCAGATGCCTGACCAGCAGCGTAACCCAACGCGCTTAATAAAAAGTTCCCATGCCATTGTAAGCCCCGCTGAAGTCTCGACGTCCCTCGGATAAATAGCCCTCTCCTTTAGCTCCATTCAAACACTGTCGTGAATTTTAGCGAACATTTTGTGTTGCAGCTGTTTGAACAGTTCCTTGTCCTGCCGAAGTCACTCCGAGGACCATGCCCCGCCAAACTCCAACCTGAGTTGCCCTGACTGTGCCACCGCATCAGTTGGACAAGTTGGCTGTGTTTTAGGGGAGAGGGTTGAGGGAATATGACTTTGTAGGGGCATAGTTTGTTCTGGTCGTTTCTTGTTTGTTTTTGTTTTTCGTTTTTTTCTCCATAAACTCACTAGTCATCCATCACCTTTATCACCTTTTGCCTTTGGGAAGTTTTTTTTCCCCTCCCCGGGTAGTGGTATAGATTGGGGTAGTTGGGTGGGTGTAGCACTCTTTTCTATCTGTAGGCTAGCTAGCATACATTATTTTGTCTCGTTCTCTTTCTGCCTCTTCTTTCTGACATCGTGTGAATGCGTGAATAAAAGACGTAAAGTATATTTCATTTTTTAGTGGTCTGCTGTTTGTGTGCGAGGGTGGTCGACTTGAGCGAATCGTGAGTAAAAAAATAAATAAATAAACGAAACATACCTTAGACATTCGTTTGTTTCTTTCCTTTCTTTTTGTTGTTGTTGTTGTTGTCGATGTTCGATGCATTACATATGTACACAGTCAATTATCGTGACGCGAGATTAATGTTTGCATAACTGATAAATCAAATGAACGGACAAACGGGAAGCATAGGACGCAGTCGTACTAATTAGAATGTGACAAATCAGCATGATTTCATGTTTTGCTGTGGACGTCGTCATCATCGCCTTTGTTGTTGTTGTATTGTATGGTTGTTATTGTAATATATGTATAATCACACACACACACACACACACACACACAGACACACACACGCGCACACACACACACACACACACACACACACAGACACAGACACACACACACACACACACACACACAGACACACACACGCACACACACACACACACACACACACACAGACACACACA
>NC_134906.1:30211587-30216587 GCF_041734735.1 Babylonia areolata
GTCTTCTGTTAACAAGAGTGTAGTGAAGAGTGAGGTGCAGGAGAGTACACAACACTACAGTGCAATGCAGTGCAGTACAGTGCAGTACAGTGCAGCACAGCACAGCACAGCACAGTACAGTACACCACAGCACAGCACAGCACAGTACAGCACAGCACAGCACAGCACAGCACACTGCAGTACAATACAGTACAATGCAGTGCAGTACAGTGCAGTACAGTGCAGTACAGTGCAGTACAGTGCAGAACAGTGCAGTACAGTTCGATACAGTACAGTACAGTGCAGTGCAGTACAGTTCGGTACAGTGCAGTACAGTGCAGTGCAGTACAGTTCGGTACAGTGCAGTACAGTTCGGTACAGTGCAGTACAGTGCAGTACAGTTCGGTACTGTGGAGTGATGGCCTAGAGGTAACGCGTCCGCCTAGGAAGCGAGAGAATCTGTGCGCGCTTGTTCGAATCACGGTTCAGCCGCCGATATTTTCTCCCCCTCCACTAGACCTTGAGTGGTGGTCTGGACGCTAGTCATTCGGATTAGACGATAAACCGAGGTCCCGGGTGCAGCACGCACTTAGCGCACGTAAAAGAATCCACGGCAACAAAAGGGTTGTTCCTGGCAAAATTCTGTAGAAAAATCCACGTCTATAGGAAAAACAAATAAAACTGCACGCAGGAAAAAATACAAAAAACTGGGTGGCGCTGTAGTGTAGCGACGCGCTCTCCTTGGGAGAGCAGCCCGAATTTCACACAGAGAAATCTGTTGTGATAAAAAGAAATACAAATACAAATACAGTGCAGTACAGTTCGGTACAGTGCAGTACAGTTCAGTACAGTTCGGTACAGTGCAGTACAGTGCAGTACAGTGCAGTACAGTTCGGTACAGTTCGGTACAGTGCAGTACAGTGCAGTACAGTGCAGTACAGTTCGGTACAGTGCATTACAGTGCAGTACAGTGCAGTACAGTTCGGTACAGTTCGGTACAGTGCAGTACAGTGCAGTACAGTGCAGTACAGTTCGGTACAGTTCGGTACAGTGCAGTACAGTGCAGTACAGTGCAGTACAGTTCGGTACAGTGCATTACAGTGCAGTACAGTGCAGTACAGTTCGGTACAGTGCAGTACAGTGCAGTACAGTTCGGTACAGTTCGGTACAGTGCAGTACAGTGCAGTACAGTTCGGTACAGTGCAGTACAGTGCAGTACAGTTCGGTACAGTGCAGTACAGTGCAGTACAGTGCAGTACAGTTCGGTACAGTGCAGTACAGTTCGGTACAGTCCGGTACAGTGCAGTACAGTGCAGTACAGTGCAGTACAGTTCAGTACAGTTCGGTACAGTTCGGTACAGTGCAGTACAGTGCAGTACAGTGCAGTACAGTGCAGTACAGTTCGGTACAGTGCAGTACAGTGCAGTACAGTTCGGTACAGTTCGGTACAGTGCAGTACAGTGCAGTACAGTTCGGTACAGTGCAGTACAGTGCAGTACAGTTCGGTACAGTGCAGTACAGTGCAGTACAGTGCAGTACAGTTCGGTACAGTTCGGTACAGTACAGTACAGTTCGGTACAGTTCGGTACAGTGTAGTACAGTGCAGTACAGTTCGGTACAGTGCAGTACAGTGCAGTACAGCGCAGTACAGTGCAGTACAGTTAGGTACAGTGCAGTACAGTGCAGTACAGTTCGGTACAGTGCAGTACAGTGCAGTACAGTTCGGTACAGTGCAGTACAGTGCAGTACAGTTCGGTACAGTGCAGTACATTGCAGTACAGTTCGGTACAGTGCAGTACAGTGCAGTACAGTTCGGTACAGTGCAGTACAGTGCAGTACAGTGCAGTACAGTTCGGTACAGTGCAGTACAGTGCAGTACAGTGCAGTACAGTTCGGTACAGTGCAGTACAGTGCTGTACAGTGCAGTACAGTTCGGTACAGTGCAGTACAGTTCGGTACAGTGCAGTACAGTGCAGTACAGTTCGGTACAGTGCAGTACAGTGCAGTACAGTTCGGTACAGTGCAGTACAGTTCGGTACAGTGCAGTACAGTGCAGTACAGTTCCGCACAGTGCAGTACAGTTCGGTACAGTGCAGTACAGTGCTGTACAGTTCGGTACTGTGCAGTACAGTGCAGTACAGTTCGGTACAGTGCAGTACAGTGCAGTACAGTTCGGTACAGTGCAGTACAGTTCGGTACAGTTCGGTACAGTGCAGTACAGTTCGGTACAGTGCAGTACAGTTCGGTACAGTGCAGTACAGTGCAGTACAGTGCAGTACAGTTCGGTACAGTGCAGTACACTTCGGTACAGTTCGGTACAGTGCAGTACAGTGCAGTACAGTTCGGTACAGTGCAGTACAGTGCAGTACAGTGCAGTACAGTTCGGTACAGTGCAGTACAGTGCAGTACAGTTCGGTACAGTGCAGTACAGTTCGGTACAGTGCAGTACAGTGCAGTACAGTGCAGTACAGTTCGGTACAGTGCAGTACAGTGCAGTACAGTTCGGTACAGTGCAGTACAGTGCAGTACAGTTCGGTACTGTGCAGTACAGTGCAGTACAGTTCGGTACAGTGCAGTACAGTGCAGTACAGTTCGGTACAGTGCAGTACAGTTCGGTACAGTTCGGTACAGTGCAGTACAGTGCAGTACAGTTCGGTACAGTGCAGTACAGTGCAGTACAGTGCAGTACAGTTCGGTACAGTGCAGTACAGTGCAGTACAGTTCAGTACAGTGCAGTACAGTGCAGTACAGTTCGGTACAGTGCAGTACAGTGCAGTACAGTGCAGTACAGTTCGGTACAGTGCAGTACAGTGCAGTACAGTGCAGTACAGTTCGGTACAGTGCAGTACAGTTCGGTACAGTGCAGTACAGTGCAGTACAGTTCGGTACAGTGCAGTACAGTGCAGTACAGTGCAGTACAGTTCGGTACAGTGCAGTACAGTTCGGTACAGTGCAGTACAGTGCAGTACAGTTCCGCACAGTGCAGTACAGTGCTGTACAGTTCGGTACTGTGCAGTACAGTGCAGTACAGTTCGGTACAGTGCAGTACAGTGCAGTACAGTTCGGTACAGTGCAGTACAGTTCGGTACAGTTCGGTACAGTGCAGTACAGTTCGGTACAGTGCTGTACAGTTCGGTACAGTGCAGTACAGTTCGGTACAGTGCTGTACAGTTCGGTACAGTGCAGTACAGTTCGGTACAGTGCAGTACAGTTCGGTACAGTTCGGTACAGTGCAGTACAGTTCGGTACAGTTCGGTACAGTGCAGTACAGTTCGGTACAGTACAGTAAAGTGCAGTACAGTTCGGTACAGTTCGGTACAGTGCAGTACAGTTTGGTACAGTACAGTACAGTTCGGTACAGTGCAGTACAGTGCAGTACAGTTCGGTACAGTGCAGTACAGTTCGGTACAGTGCAGTACAGTTCGGTACAGTACAGTACAGGTCGGTACAGTGCAGTACAGTGGAGTACAGTTCGGTACAGTGCAGTACAGTGCAGTACAGTTCGGTACAATGCAGTACAGTTCGGTACAGTGCAGTACAGTGCAGTACAGTTCGGTACTGTGCAGTACAGTGCAGTACAGTTCGGTACAGTGCAGTACAGTGCAGTACAGTTCGGTACAGTGCAGTACAGTTCGGTACAGTGCAGTACAGTGCAGTACAGTTCGGTACTGTGCAGTACAGTGCAGTACAGTTCGGTACAGTGCAGTACAGTTCGGTACAGTGCAGTACAGTTCGGTACAGTTCGGTACAGTGCAGTACAGTTCGGTACAGTTCGGTACAGTGCAGTACAGTGCAGTACAGTTCGGTACAGTTCGGTACAGTGCAGTACAGTTCGGTACAGTTCGGTACAGTGCAGTACAGTTCGGTACAGTGCAGTACAGTTCGGTACAGTTCGGTACAGTGCAGTACAGTTCGGTACAGTTCGGTACAGTTCAGTACAGTTCGGTACAGTACAGTACAGTGCAGTACAGTTCGGTACAGTTCGGTACAGTATAGTACAGTGCAGTAGAGTTCGGTACAGTACAGTACAGTTCGGTACAGTTCGGTACAGTGCAGTACAGTTCGGTACAGTTCGGTACAGTGCAGTACAGTTCGGTACAGTACAGTGCAGTACAGTTCGGTACAGTGCAGTACAGTTCGGTACAGTTCGGTACAGTGCAGTACAGTGCAGTACAGATCGGTACAGTTCGGTACAGTGCAGTACAGTGCAGTACAGTTCGGTACAGTGCAGTACAGTTCGGTACAGTTCGGTACAGTGCAGTACAGTTCGGTACAGTGCAGTACAGTGCAGTACAGTACAGTTCAGTTCGGTACAGTTCGGTACAGTGCAGTACAGTTCGGTACAGTGCAGTACAGTTCGGTACAGTGCAGTACAGTGCAGTACAGTGCAGTACAGTTCGGTACAGTTCGGTACAGTGCAGTACAGTTCGGTACAGTGCAGTACAGTTCGGTACAGTTCGGTACAGTGCAGTACAGTTCGGTACAGTTCGGTACAGTGCAGTACAGTTCGGTACAGTACAGTACAGTTCGGTACAGTTCGGTACAGTGCAGTACAGTTCGGTACAGTTCGGTACAGTACAGTACAGTGCAGTACAGTGCGGTACAGTTCGGTACAGTGCAGTACAGTGCAGTACAGTTCGGTACAGTTCGGTACAGTGCAGTACAGTTCGGTACAGTACAGTACAGTGCAGTACAGTTCGGTACAGTACAGTACAGTTCAGTACAGTTCGGTACAGTTCGGTACAGTGCAGTACAGTGCAGTACAGTTCGGTACAGTGCAGTACAGTTCGGTACAGTTCGGTACAGTGCAGTACAGTTCGGTACAGTACAGTTCGGTACAGTTCGGTACAGTGCAGTACAGTGCAGTACAGTTCGGTACAGTTCGGTACAGTGCAGTACAGTTCGGTACAGTTCGGTACAGTGCAGTACAGTTCGGTACAGTTCGGTACAGTGCAGTACAGTTCGGTACAGTTCGGTACAGTGCAGTATAGTGCAGTACAGTTCGGTACAGTTCGGTACAG
>NC_134906.1:30221587-30231587 GCF_041734735.1 Babylonia areolata
TTAGATTTACGCTTTGGTTGCTATCAGGGTGGGGAGGATGGAGTCTTTCTTCTTCTTCTTCTTCTTCTTCTTCTTCTTCTTCTTCTCCACCTCCTCCTCCGCCTCTTCCTTCTTCTTCTTCTTCTTTTCCTCCTCCTCCTCCTCTTCCTTCATCTCCGTCTTCTTCTTCTCCTCCTCCTCCTGTTCCTTCTTCTTCTTCTCTTCTTCCCCCTGTTCCTTCTTCTTCTTCTCTTCCTCCTCCTGTTCCTTCTTCTCCTCCTCCTCTTCCTTCTTCTTCTTCTCCTCCTGTTCCTTTTTCTTCTCCTCCTCCTCTTCTTTCTTCTTCTTCTCCTCCTCTTCCTTCTTCTTCTTCTCCTCCTCCTCCTCTTCTTTCTTCTTCTTCTCCTCCTCCTCCTCTTCTTTCTTCTTCTTCTTCTTCTCCTCCTCTTCTTTCTTCTTCTTCTCCTCCTCCCGTTCCTTCTTCTTCTTCACCTCCTCCTTCTCCTCTTCCTTCTTCTTCTTCTCCTCCTCTTCCTTCTTCTTCTTCTCCCCCTCCTCTTCCTTCTTCTTCTTCTCCCCCTCCTATTCCCGCTTCTTCTTCTTCTTCGTCTTCTTCTCTTCCTCCTCCTGTTCCTCCTCCTTCTTCTTCTCCTACTCATGCGCCTTCTTCTCTCTGCGTCTCTGTGTATGCCTCTGTCTCTCCCTGTGTCTGTCTGTCTGTCTCTCTCTGTGTCTCTGTGCCCCCCGCCCCCCGCCCCCCACCACCTCTCTCTCTCTCTCTCTCTCTCTCTCTCTCTCTCTCTCTCTCTCTCTCTCCTGTGTGTCGTACATCAAGTTCCGAGCGCTACTGTACCTGTGTGAAGATTGAAGAGAATGACGTTTGTGCGTTGTGGTGGAGGGGGTGGAGGGGGTGGTGGTGATGGTGGTTTTGGTGGTGATGGTGGTGTTGGTAATGGTGGTGGTAATGGCAATGATGGTGGTGATGGTAGAGGTGGAGTGGTGGTGGTGGTGGTGGTAATGGTAATGGTGGAGGTGGTGGTAGTGGTGGTGGTGGTAACGGTGGTAATGGTTATGGTGGTAGTAATGGTAATGGTGGTAATGGTAATGGTGGTGGTGGTGGTGGTGGTGGTAATGGTAACAGTGGTGGTGGTAACAGTGGTGGTGGTGGTAATGGTAACAGTGGTGGTAATGGCAACAGTGGTGGTGGTGGTAACAGTGGTGGTGGTGGTAATGGTAACAGTGGTGGTAATGGTAACAGTGGTGGTGGTGATCCTGGCTCCAAAAGACGCTTCCTTACTGTTGGGCCAGGCTGAGGGGATGTGTGTATGTATTATGTGGGTGTGTGGGGAGGGGGCGGGGCGGGCAGTGTGGAGGGTTGGAGGAGGAGGAGGGTAGGGGAAGGGTGAAGTGGGAGTGGCAGTGGGGGTGGTGGGGGTTGGGGGGGGGGCACATTTCAAACCCGCCACAGAGGAGGGGGGATCTCAATAAAAGGGGGATGCAGAACACTGGACGGGTTGGTCGTTGAAGATAAATGGAATATTGACGTTGTGGTTCGTGGGTGACTGTGTTTATCACTTTATGACTCACATCATTTTAAATTGGAGGATCGCACTAAACTCCTCTCTCTCTCTCTCTCTCTCTCTCTCTCTCTCTTTGCCCTCTCTTTCTCTCTCTCATTCTTTCTCTGCCTCTGTCTTTCTCTCTGTCTTTCTCCCTCTCTCTTTCTCTCTCTCTTTCCTTCCCTCTCTCTCTATCTCTCATTCTCTCTCTTTCCTTCTCACTCTCTCTATCTCTCATTCTCTCAATCTTTCTCTTTGTCATTCTCTCTATCTCTATCTATCTATCTATCTATCTCTCTCTCCCTAGCTCTCTCTGTGTCTTGGAATGAAGGGGGGGGGGAGGGGAGGGGGGTAATCTGGAATATATCACCATCACCGCCAGCAGAACTACCGTCTTCATCATTCTGTTTTCCCTTTGTTCATTAACGCTGCATCTTTTCTATCGTGAACCAAAGACGGGGGTCATTGTATTTCAATTGTTGCACTGTGGCGTTTTCTCACGACTGTTGTCTACATCTGCCCTTGCTGTGCTAACTGTTGATAAACTAAACTGTCAATGAAAATCTTGTCAGCTGATTTCGTGTTGAGAAAGATATGTGACACACCCCGATATGAGTATGATGTTCCAAACATTTTCATTTTTACCACTTGTTCACACAATTGCTTCTTTTCTGTTCTGTTGTTTGTGGTTCTGAAGGGTGATAATTGTATGCCACATGCTGAACTAAGATCTCTTGCCCATTATCGGTAATGGGCAAAAACTATTGCACATTACCAGTAATGCACAAATTTAATCACCGTTATTGAGCACCACACACACACACACACACACACACACACACACACACACACACACACACTCATGCACACATAAACGTTGAAGAGCACATTGCCAACTAAAGAAGAACAGCCGTGTAGCATGACCATTTATTTACTTCACAATCCACAGGCCAGGAAAATTAACGGTCACAAAAATCAATGCACGTGACGTCACACTGTATTGGGATTGTAGGCACCGCTCTGCGTGAGGTACTAGGTATAATCATTGATAACAATCATTCATCTTATCTGTGTAAAAGAATATCTCAAAAAGTATTTCAACTATCTAAAATTAAACATTAATTTTCTTAATAACCTTGTTCGCAAAAAGTTCTTTCAAGCACATATCCACTCAATTGTAGATTATGCCTCGACAGTGTGGGATTCAGCTAGTGCAAACATTCTAAAGCCCTTAAACAGACTGTATGAAGGTGCTCTTAAACTAGTTCTTTTAAAATCCAGTTCATTAACCACTGCTGATTATAAATCATTGAACATTCTTCCCCTGCATCTAAGACAGGATTACAGCAAGGCTCTGTTTATGCACTGGAGCAGCTCCTCCTGGTATTGTAGATAACTTTCCAATAAACAGCAATAGACATTTTCATAAACTGACAATACCTCTTCCAAGATTTGATCTCTTTAAAATCAAGCCTTTCATACAGTGGTGGTTCGTACTGGAATAACCTGCCTTCCTTTTTAAAACAGATAACCAGTAGTGTTTACTTCAGAGACTCTTTAAAAAAAACACAACTTATTTGTTTGATAAAATGGAGAATGTATGAATGATGTAATGACAATGCCATTCTACTTAAACTGGAAATGTTCAAACAAAATGCCATGCACCTTACTTCTTCTTCTTCTCATTATTATTATTATTAGTAGTAGTAGTAGTGGTGGTGGTGGTGGTGTTGTTGTTGTTATTGGGGATGATGCATATGTAAGTGTATTGGTTTGTGTGTGTGACGTGTCCGTTTTATCATTTGTGTTTGTCTTTCTAGCTGTGACATTGTTTTATTCTGTCTCTCCTCTTTCTTATTTATTTTATTTATTTACTTAGTAGTAGTGGTGGTAATGGTGGTAGTGGTAGTAGTGATAGTTGTAGTGGTAGCTTCGTTGTTTGTTTTTTGTTGTTGTTGTTGTTTTGTTTGTTTGTTGTTGGTGGCGTTGTTGTTCTTTCGGGGGTTGGGTGTGTGTGTGTTTTATTCTCTTATTTTTATCTTGTTTTGTTTTGTTTTGCTTTTTGTTTGTTTGTTTTGTTTGCTTGTTGATTTTCTTTGCCCTGAGGGCCGGATGAAACAAAAAACACGTCCTTGCTTATTCCACTTCCCTCATTAAAGAAAATTAATTAATTAATTAATTAATTCATTCATTCATTCATTCATTCATTCTTCACCTCCTCCTCCTCCTCCTCCTCCTCCTCCTCCGCCGCCGCCGCCGCCTCTTCATCTTCTCCACCCACCTATCAGGCGGTGTGGCGGAGATTGGAGCCCAGGACCCCCAGATTGAAAGTCAAACGTCTTGACGCACTGGGCCATTGCGCCCGTCATGATTATCATCATTATCATTATGATGGTGACGACAGTGATGAGGGGGGGGGGGGGGGGGCCTCTAAGGTTCCTCATCTGGAAGAATGAAGTCTTTCAAACTAAGGATGTCAATTCCACTGAGAAAATCGATGTTTACATGCCGACGTTGCTTTCCCCTGTTGTGCAATTCATTGATCCAACATTGACCGTGGTACAATAGTTTCTTCACATGTGTCCAATATAATGAACATGCGTGAGCGCTTTTGTGTGTGGGCGCGTGTGTGTATGTGTGAGTGAGTGAGTGAGTGTGTGTGTGTGTGTGAGAGAGAGAGAGAGAGAGAGAGAGAGAGTGTGTGTGTGTGTGTGTGTGTGTGTGTGTGTGTGTGTGTGTGTGTGTTTACTGACAGTGGAATAGTGGATTCACTGATGTTTTTATCGGAATTGCTGTGACTCTGTCTGTGTATGTTTCTATGATGTATGTCATGTTCAACTGTTGTGTTTGTGAGCTGTGTTGATGACAGACCTCACCACTGTTAATTCAAGACCTGTCACAGTTCCAGCGTCGGCAGTCCGCAGGGAACCATCGATGTTAGGTCGCCAGGAGGCCACACACCAGAGGAGACCCTGCACTGCTGCTGAGTCACTTCGGTGGTGTTCAGTGGTGCCTGTTCTGATTCAACGTACTTAGAACACCACCTACTAAGCCCCCTACTAACGACAATAATAGCTTGGTCGCGGAGCCAGACTGAGTGAGCGTCCCTCCCAGAGTGGAGACCGCCACCACGTCCCTCAAACAACAGCCCCACATGAATCTGCCGACACTGAAGACATTGACAGGACTCACCCCAAGCACAGAAGTGGAGGGGTATCGAAACTGAGGTCACCATGAGAGCAGGGCATGAAAGGCCACAGACTTTGAGACTGTTTGGTTTATATTGATGATGATGGAGGAGGAGGAGGAGGGTGACTATTATTATTATTATTATTATTATTATCGTCATCGTCATCATCATCATTATGACTACTACTACTACTGCTGCTGCTGCTGCTGCTGCTACTACTACTACTACTACTACTACTACTACTACTACTACTACTATCATTATCATTATGATTTTTGTTATTGTTGTTATCATCATCATCATCTTCATTACATATCCCTATAATCCTACTTTACCAAAAGGAAACGACAGACCGCTAAACAGTGTGCATGGATGACAGAATGACATCAGCGGATTTGAGGATGAGGTTAACTCCAACCTCCTGTTGTGCAGAAACTGACTGGCTTAGTTTGACCACAGTTCCTTGACCACTGGTGACCACTGGCTGTCTGTAAAGACCACAGGTTGGAACCAAGAAACAGGTTCTCGGCACAGAATGCAGTATTGTCGACTGTCTGAATGATGAGTTAATGATAGTGTTGGGTTTCTGTATCTGAAGAAATGAGAAAGCAATTGATTTCATTTTGAGCTGTATTGTATTGTACTGTATTATTGTATTGTATTGTATTGTATTGTATCAATGGTTTCTCCACTCCAATGGGATTTCATTTAGAAACTTAGTCTTTTGCGTGAAGGACTATGACTCTTAAACAAGGAGGCAAGATTGCACTGGCTCTTAGTGCTGCAGCCTTGGGGGCTAGTTGGCTTTTGGGAACCATCCCAACGCTGACTGTCCTAAAACCCTCTTGGCCCAGAGAGTGGGGATGTAACTTGGGCAAGACACTCTCCACTATAATCAAATTCTAGCCCAGATAGTCGGGACAGCAGTTGCCTCCTCTGCTGTTCTGATGGTTAAAGTCGGACACGACTGACTATCATACATGTGTCGCATTGTGTGGTATGGTATGGTACACGCTTCTGGCACAACACATTTTTCTCTGTGTAAAATTCAGGGTGCTCTCCCCTGTGCAGGCGCGTCGCTACAGTGCAGAGTCAAGATTATGATTATTTTCCTCGTTTTTGTCTGTCTGTAAGTGTAATTGTTTCACTGTCAAAGTGGACTTTTCCACACAATTTTGCTACCGATAATCGTAAGAAACTTTTTTTTTGGGGGGGGAAACAACAACAAACCGTGTTGATATTTTTCAGGGAAATCTCAATGAGAAAACACCAAAGCTTCTTTCAAAATATCCGGGCAGACACTGACTTATATGGGTATGTGGAATGAAGAGGGGATGGGGGGGGGGGGGGGCGCAGGGTGGCGAGGGAGGGAGCTTAGTGCCTGCTCGCTGTGCTGTGCTGTGCTGTGCTGTATTCTATTTGTTTATGTTGTGTTTGTATCATGTGTTGTGTTGTGCTGTTCTGTGTTGTACTGTGTTGTGCTGTGTTGTGTTGTGTCGTGCTGTGCTGTGCTGTGTTGCATATGGTTTACTGTCACAATGAATTTCTGCACAGAATATTGAATATCGATAGGGACAACCCTTTTGTTGCCGAAACCCACTGGACACTCGCTGTTTATTACATATAGTTACAGTCTGTACAATGACTGAATCCCGATGGACACTCGCTGTTTGTTACATATAGTTACAGTCTGTTCAATGACTGAAACCCACTGGACACTCGCTGTTTGTTACATATAGTTACAGTCTGTACAATGACTGAATCCCGATGGACACTCGCTATTTATTACATATAGTTACAGTCTGTTCAATGACTGAATCCCGATGGACACTCGCTGTTTGTTACATATAGTTACAGTCTGTTCAATGACTGAATCCCGATGGACACTCGCTGTTTGTTACATATAGTTACAGTCTGTTCATTGACTGAATCCCGATGGACTGTCGCAATTTATTACATATAGTTACAGTCTGTTAAATGACTGAAACCCACTGGACACTCGTTGTTTGTTACATATAGTTACAGTCTGTTCAATGACTGAATCCCGCTGGACACTCGCTGTTTATTACATATAGTTACAGTCTGTTCAATGACTGAATCCCGATGGACACTCGCTATTTATTACATATAGTTACAGTCTGTTCAATGACTGAAACCCACTGGACACTGGCTGTTTATTACATATAGTTACAGTCTGTTCATTGACTGAATCCCGATGGACACTCGCTGTTTATTACATATAGTTACAGTCTGTTCAATGACTGAAACCCACTGGACACTCGCTGTTTATTACATATAGTTACAGTCTGTTCAATGACTGAATCCCGATGGACACTCGCTGTTTGTTACATATAGTTACAGTTTGTACAATGACTGAAACCCACTGGACACTCGCTGTTTATTACATATAGTTACAGTCTGTTCAATGACTGAATCCCGATGGACACTCGCTGTTTATTACATATAGTTACAATCTGTTCAATGACTGAATCCCGATGGACACTCGCTGTTTATTACATATAGTTACAGTCTGTTCAATGACTGAATCCCGATGGACTGTCGCTATTTATTACATATAGTTACAGTCTGTTCAATGACTGAATCCCGATGGACACTCGCTGTTTATTACATATAGTTACAGTCTGTTCATTGACTGAATCCCGATGGACACTCGCTGTTTATTACATATAGTTACAGTCTGTTCAATGACTGAAACCCACTGGACACTCGCTGTTTATTACATATAGTTACAGTCTGTTCAATGACTGAATCCCGATGGACACTCGCTATTTATTACATATAGTTACAGTCTGTTCAATGACTGAATCCCACTGGACACTCGCTGTTTATTACATATAGTTATAGTCTGTTCGATGACTGAATCCCACTGGACACTCGCTGTTTATTACATATAGTTACAGTCTGTTCAATGACTGAATCCCGATGGACACTCGCTGTTTATTACATATAGTTACAGTCTGTTCAATGACTGAATCCCACTGGACACTCGCTGTTTATTACATATAGTTATAGTCTGTTCGATGACTGAATCCCGATGGACACTCGCTGTTTATTACATATAGTTACAGTCTGTTAAATGACTGAATCCCGATGGACACTCGCTGTTTATTACATATAGTTACAGTCTGTTCAATGACTGAATCCCGATGGACTGTCGCTATTTATTACATAATTTTTTATTATAGTTACAGTCTGTTCAATGACTGAATCCCGATGGACACTCGCTATTTATTACATATAGTTACAGTCTGTTCAATGACTGAATCCCGATGGACACTCGCTGTTTATTACATATAGTTACAGTCTGTTCAATGACTGAATCCCACTGGACACTCGCTATTTATTACATATAGTTACAGTCTGTTCAATGACTGAATCCCACTGGACACTCGCTGTTTATTACATATAGTTACAGTCTGTTCAATGACTGAAACCCACTGGACACTCGCTGTTTATTACATATAGTTACAGTCTGTTCAATGACTGAATCCCGATGGACACTCGCTGTTTATTACATATAGTTACAGTCTGTTCAATGACTGAATCCCACTGGACACTGGCTATTTATTACATATAGTTACAGTCTGTTCAATGACTGAATCCCGATGGACACTCGCTGTTTATTACATATAGTTACAGTCTGTTCAATGACTGAATCCCGATGGACACTCGCTGTTTATTACATATAGTTACAGTCTGTTCAATGACTGAATCCCGATGGACACTCGCTATTTATTACATATAGTTACAGTCTGTTCAATGACTGAATCCCGATGGACTGTCGCTATTTATTACATAATTTTTTATTATAGTTACAGTCTGTTCGATGACTGAATCCCGATGGACACTCGCTGTTTATTACATATAGTTACAGTCTGTTCAATGACTGAATCCCGATGGACTGTCGCTATTTATTACATAATTTTTTATTATAGTTACAGTCTGTTCAATGACTGAATCCCGATGGACACTCGCTATTTATTACATATAGTTACAGTCTGTTCAATGACTGAATCCCGATGGACACTCGCTATTTATTACATATAGTTACAGTCTGTTCAATGACTGAATCCCGATGGACACTCGCTGTTTGTTACATATAGTTACAGTCTGTTCAATGACTGAATCCCACTGGACACTCGCTGTTTATTACATATAGTTACAGTCTGTTCAATGACTGAATCCCGATGGACACTGGCTATTTATTACATATAGTTACAGTCTGTTCAATGACTGAAACCCACTGGACACTCGCTGTTTGTTACATATAGTTACAGTCTGTTCATTGACTGAATCCCGATGGACTGTCGCTGTTTATTACATATAGTTACAGTCTGTTCAATGACTGAAACCCACTGGACACTGGCTGTTTATTACATATAGTTACAGTCTGTTCATTGACTGAATCCCGATGGACACTCGCTGTTTATTACATATAGTTACAGTCTGTTCATTGACTGAATCCCGATGGACACTCGCTGTTTATTACATATAGTTACAGTCTGTTCAATGACTGAAACCCACTGGACACTCGCTGTTTGTTACATATAGTTACAGTCTGTTCATTGACTGAATCCCGATGGACACTCGCTGTTTATTACATATAGTTACAGTCTGTTCAATGACTGAAACCCACTGGACACTCGCTGTTTATTACATATAGTTACAGTCTGTTCAATGACTGAATCCCGATGGACACTCGCTGTTTATTACATATAGTTACAGTCTGTTCAATGACTGAATCCCGATGGACACTCGCTGTTTATTACATATAGTTACAATCTGTTCAATGACTGAACCCCGATGGACACTCGCTGTTTATTACATATAGTTACAGTCTGTTCATTGACTGAAACCCACTGGACACTCGCTGTTTATTACATATAGTTACAGTCTGTTCAATGACTGAATCCCGATGGACACTCGCTATTTATTACATATAGTTACAGTCTGTTCAATGACTGAATCCCGATGGACACTCGCTGTTTATTACATATAGTTACAGTCTGTTCAATGACTGAATCCCGATGGACACTCGCTGTTTATTACATACAGTTACAGTCTGTTCAATGACTGAATCCCGATGGACACTCGCTGTTTATTACATATAGTTACAGTCTGTTCAATGACTGAATCCCACTGGACACTCGCTGTTTATTACATATAGTTACAGTCTGTTCAATGACTGAATCCCGATGGACACTCGCTGTTTATTACATATAGTTACAGTCTGTACAATGACTGAAACCCA
>NC_134906.1:30239087-30266587 GCF_041734735.1 Babylonia areolata
GAGAGAGTGAGAGAGAGGAAGAGAGAGAGTGAGAGATGAAGAGAGAGTGAGAGGAAGAGAGAGTGAGAGAGAGGAAGAGAGAGAGTGAGAGAGAGGAAGAGAGAGAGTGAGAGATGAAGAGAGAGAGAGAGGAAGAGAGAGAGTGAGAGAGAGAGGAAGAGAGAGTGAGAGAGAGGAAGAGAGAGAGTGAGAGAGAGACAGTGAGAGAGAGAGACAGAGTGAGAGAGAGAGGAAGAGAGAGACAGAGTGAGAGAGAGGAAGAGAGAGAGAGTGAGAGATGAAGAGAGAGTGACAGGAAGAGAGAGAGAGTGAGTGAGAGAGAGAAAGGAAGAGAGAGTGAGAGAGAGAGTGTGAGAGAGAGAGGGAGAGAGGGAGAGAGGAAGAGAGAGAGAGAGAGGAAGAGAGAGTGTGAGAGAGAGAGTGAGAGAGAGTGAGAGAGGAAGAGAGAGAGTGAGAAAGTGAATGAGAGAGAGAGGAAGAGAGAGACAGAGAGAGTGTGAGAGAGAGAGGTAGAGAGAGAGTGAGAGAGAGACAGAGACAGAGAAAAAGGTGAAACTGTGGAGAGAGGGAGTGTGAGAGAGAGAGATTGAGAGACAGACAGACAGACGGACAGACACAGAGATAGAGACAGAGAGAAAGAGGACAGAGGAGAGAGACAGAGAAACAGAGAGAGAGAGTGAGGGAGAGACACAGAGAAAGAATTGGAGAGACAGATAAGAGAGAGAGAGAGACAGAGAGAGTGAGGTAGAGACACACACAAAGAGAGAAAGAAGACAGAGAGGACAGATAAAGAAACAGAGATGAGAGAGAGAGGGAGAATCAGAGAGAGAGACAGAGAGGGATAGACAGACAGACAGATAGACAGAGAGACAGAGACACAGAGAGACAGAGACAGAGAGAGAAAGAGAGAGGTGTAGGTGAGGCGAAAGAGCAATCGAACTGGACAATTTTATTAAGGTTAAAATAATTATCAAAGAAAATGCAACAATCTTCTGATCGTCATACCTTTACTGCAATAACAAAGTATAATTCCAAGACATCAGGAGAAGCAAACCAGTCAACGACGTAGAAAGAAGAAGAAAACGGAGGAAAAAGTCAACAACAACGAATGAATGAATGAATGAATGAATGAATGAAAAACACCATCAACTTGTTGAGACAGAGAGTGAGAGAGGGCGGGAAGGAGAGAACGAGAAAGAGGAGGGAAAGAAAAAGAGTGTGAGCGGGAGATAGAGAGAATGAGAGAGAGGAGGGAAAGAAAAAGAGTGTGAGCGGGAGATAGAGAGAATGAGAGACAGGAGGGAAAGAAAGAGAGTGTGAGAGGGAGATAGAGAGAATGAGAGACAGGAGGGAAAGAAAGAGAGTGTGAGAGGGAGATAGAGAGAATGAGAGAGAGGAGGGAAAGAAAGAGAGTGTGAGCGGGAGATAGAGAGAATGAGAGAGAGGAGGGAAAGAAAGAGAGTGTGAGCGGGAGATAGAGAGAATGAGAGACAGGAGGGAAAGAAAGAGAGTGTGAGCGGGAGATAGAGAGAATGAGAGAGAGGAGGGAAAGAAAGAGAGTGTGAGAGGGAGATAGAGAGAATGAGAGACAGGAGGGAAAGAAAGAGAGTGTGAGAGGGAGATAGAGAGAATGAGAGAGAGGAGGGAAAGAAAGAGAGTGTGAGCGGGAGATAGAGAGAATGAGAGACAGGAGGGAAAGAAAGAGAGTGTGAGCGGGAGATAGAGAGAATGAGAGAGAGGAGGGAAAGAAAGAGAGTGTGAGCGGGAGATAGAGAGAATGAGAGACAGGAGGGAAAGAAAGAGAGTGTGAGCGGGAGATAGAGAGAATGAGAGAGAGGAGGGAAAGAAAGAGAGTGTGAGAGGGAGATAGAGAGAATGAGAGACAGGAGGGAAAGAAAGAGAGTGTGAGAGGGAGATAGAGAGAATGAGAGAGAGGAGGGAAAGAAAGAGAGTGTGAGAGGGAGATAGAGAGAATGAGAGAGAGGAGGGAAAGAAAGAGAGTGTGAGAGGGAGATAGAGAGAATGAGAGACAGGAGGGAAAGAAAGAGAGTGTGAGCGGGAGATAGAGAGAATGAGAGAGAGGAGGGAAAGAAAGAGAGTGTGAGCGGGAGATAGAGAGAATGAGAGACAGGAGGGAAAGAAAGAGAGTGTGAGAGGGAGATAGAGAGAATGAGAGAGAGGAGGGAAAGAAAGAGAGTGTGAGCGGGAGATAGAGAGAATGAGAGAGAGGAGGGAAAGAAAAAGAGTGTGAGAGGGAGATAGAGAGAATGAGAGAGAGGAGGGAGAATAAGATAGTGTGAGCGGGAGATAATATGAAAGACAGAGAAAGAGAGAGAGAAAGGGAGATAGAGGAGAAGAGAAAGAGGGGGAAAGAGAGAGAGAGGGAGAGAGAGAAAGAGAGAGGGGGAAAGAGATAAAGAGAGAGAGAGTGAAAGAGAGAAAGAGAGATAGAGGAGAAGAGAAGGAGGGGAAAGAGAAAGAGAGAGAGACAGAAGAGAGAGGGGGAAAGGAGAAAGAGAGAGGGGGAAAGAGAGAAAGAGAGAGAGGGGGAAGAGAGAAAGAGAGAGAGGGGGAAGAGAGAAAGAGAGATAGAGGAGAAGAGAAAGAGGGGGAAAGGAGAAAGAGAGAGAGGGGGAAAGGAGAAAGAGAGAGAGGGGGAAAGAGAGAAAGAGAGAGTGCGTGTGTGTGTGTGTATTTGTATGCGTCTGAATGTTTGTATGTATGCTTGTTGTAATATCAGTCTTTTGTCAAGATTGCCGTTGTGCAAGAGAGAGAGAGAGAGAGAGAGAGAGAGAGAGAGAGAGAGAGAGAGAGAGAGGGTAGTGACGAAGAGAGAAAGAGAAAGAAAGAGAGAGACAGAGAGTGAGAAAGAAAGAGAGAGGAAGAGGAGTCATTGTCCGAGTAGTGACAGTAGCGAGAGGGGGGAAGGGGTAAGGGGGTGGGGGGAGAGGGGCAGACATTTTAGTGGTGGAGAGGGGGGGAGTGGGGTAGTGATAGTGGTGAGCATCAAACCGTTTTAAGTAGTGTCAAGGTCCTAAGTCTTTCTGTCTGTTGACCTCGATGTCTTGTTTTATGAAGCCAGTGGAATGCTGGTCCGCCTGACGGCATTGGGCCGGGCTTTGTGCACTGTGGTGTACTGCACTGTACTGTGGTGTGCTGTACTGTACTGTACTGCACAGGTACTGTAGTGTAGTGTAGTGTACTCACTGTACTGTAGTGTACTGCACTGTAGTGTAGTGTAGTGTAGTGTACTGCACTGTAGTGTCTGCACTGTAGTGTACTGTACTGTACTGTACTACACCGTATTGCACTGCACTGTACTGCACTGTAGTGTACTTTACTGTACTGTACTGCTCTGCACTGTACTGCTCTGCACTGCACTGCACTGTACTGCACTGCACTGTACTGTACTGTACTGCACTGTACTGCACTGTACTGCTCTGTACTGTACTGCACTGTACTGCACTGTACTGCTCTGCACTGTACTGCTCTGCACTGCACTGCACTGTACTGCACTGCACTGTACTGTACTGTACTGCACTGTACTGCACTGTACTGCTCTGCACTGCACTGTACTGTACTGTACTGCACTGTACTGCACTGTACTGCTCTGCACTGCACTGTACTGCACTGTACTGTACTGTACTGCTCTGCACTGTACTGCTCTGCACTGTACTGCTCTGCACTGCACTGCACTGTACTGCACTGTACTGTACTGCTCTGCACTGTACTGCACTGTACTGTACTGTACTGTACTGCTCTGCACTGTACTGCACTGTACTGTACTGTACTGTACTGCTCTGCACTGTACTGCACTGTACTGCTCTGCACTGCACTGTACTGTACTGTACTGTACTGCTCTGCACTGTACTGCACTGTACTGTACTGTACTGTACTGCTCTGCACTGTACTGCACTGTACTGTACTGTACTGTACTGCTCTGTACTGTACTGTACTGTACTGTACTGCTCTGCACTGTACTGTACTGTACTGTACTGTACTGCTCTGCACTGTACTGCACTGTACTGCACTGTACTGCACTGTACTGCTCTGCACTGCACTGTACTGTACTGCACTGTACTGTACTGCACTGTACTGCTCTGCACTGTACTGCACTGTACTGTACTGCACTGTACTGCACTGTACTGTACTGCACTGTACTGCTCTGTACTGTACTGCACTGTACTGTACTGTACTGCTCTGCACTGTACTGCACTGTACTGTACTGTACTGTACTGTACTGCTCTGCACTGTACTGTACTGTACTGTACTGTACTGCTCTGCACTGCACTGTACTGTACTGCACTGTACTGTACTGCACTGTACTGCTCTGCACTGTACTGCACTGTACTGTACTGCACTGTACTGCACTGCACTGTACTGCACTGTACTGCTCTGCACTGTACTGCTCTGCACTGTACTGCACTGTACTGTACTGCACTGTACTGCACTGTACTGTACTGCACTGTACTGCGTTGTGCATCTGTGACTGCACTGTATGTAGCTGTACGTGTACTGCACTGTATGCAGTGTATTGGTATGACTGCACTGAGTGTTGGTGTGGGTCTGCCGTGGGTTTTGTGTGTATGCTGGTGTGGTATGGCTTGTGTATGTTGAGGGACGTTGGGTTGGGTTGGGTTGGCTGGTGTTGTGTTGTCTGGTTGGTTGTGTGTTGTGTTGCGTTGCTGTGTGTAGTGGTGTGGTGTTGCGTGTAGTGAGGTATGACGGTGTGTGTGTGTTGTGTTGTATTGTAGTGTATGTAGTGTCTGGTATGTAGTTGTATGTAGTGTAGTACTGCTAGTGTGTGTCGGTGTAGTGGTATGTATGTGTACTGTAGTGTAGTGTATGGTTGTATGTGTACTGATGTAGTGTAGTGTATGTGCGTATTGTGTATGTAGTTGTATGTACTATGTATTTCTCGTTTTCGTGTACTGCAGTCTGCTGTTGTATTGTATGTACTGCCTGTACGTACTGCACTACCCTTACTCTACTGTACTGTACGCACTTACTTACTGTACTCACTGTACTGTACTGTACTGCACTGTCTGTACTGTAAGTACTGTAGTGTACTGCACTGTACTGAATGTTTACTTAGTGTACTGCACTGCACTGTACTGTACGAGTACTGTAGTGTACTGTGTACTGTACTGTACTGTAATGTAATGTACGTAGTGTACTGCACTGTACTGTACTGTAATGTACTGTAGTGTACTGCACTGCACTGTACTGTACCTGTAAGGTTACTGTAGTGTATGCATGTACTGTGTACTGTTCTGTTGTGTTATGCGTGTGTTGTGTATGATCATGCTACTGTCTCTGTATGCGTTCGTGTATTGTAATTGCATTGTATTGATTATTGTACTATATTGCACTGCATGTTGGATGTTGGGTTGTATTGTATTGCATGTTTGTATTGGGTGTTGGTTATGGTATTGTGTGTTGTTGCATGTTGGGTTGTGTCGTGTGTGTTGTTGCGTTGTTTGTTTGAGTGGCGTTGTATTGTATCGTATTGAATCGTGTCGTGAGATGTGTATTGTATTGTCTGTGTGTCGTGGTTGTATTGTATTGTATTGTATTTTATTGGGTATTGTATGAGTGTTGTATTGTATTGTATTGTATTGAGTCGTGTCATGTGGTATCGTATAGTATTGTATTGTATTGCATTGTTCTTTTGGGTTATTTTATTTTTCTCTCCTTTTTTGTCACAGCAGATCTCGCTGTGTGGAGTTCGGGCTGCTGTCCCTGTGGAGCGCGCGTCGCCACTTCTCTTTCTTCTTCTTCTTCTGCGTTCGTGGGCTTCAACTCCCACGTTCACTCGTATATACGCGAGTGGGCTTTTTACGTGTATGACCGTTTTTACCCCGCCATATAGGCAGCCATACTCCGCTTTCGGGGATGCGCATGCTGGGTATGTTCTTGTTTCCATAACCCACCGAACGCTGACATGGATTACAGGATCTTTAACGTGCGTATTTGATCTTATGCTTGCGTATACACACGAAGGGGGTTCAGGCACTGGCAGGTCTGCACATATGTTGACCTGGGAGATCGTAAAAATCTCCACCCTTTACCCACCAGGCGCCGTCACCGTGATTCGAACCCGGGACCCTCAGATCGAAAGTCCAACGCTTTAACCATTCGGCTATGGCGCCCGTCACGCGACAGTGGCGACGGTGGCGACAGCGCGTCGCCACTGTACAGTGCCACTTTTTTCTCTTTTTTTATTTTTTTGTTTTCAAGTATGTTTGTCTTACCCCCAAGGTAGGTCTCCCTAGGTGATTGTTCCAGGGTCAATATCGCCGTGGGTTCTTTTACGTGCACAAAGTACATCCTGCGAACGGGACTTCGGATTGTCGTCTCATCTGAAAAGATTTTTTTATGTAGAAGCTTCTGTTTGAGAGTCTATTCCAAGACAGATAAGGAAAACAAAATAACAACAACAACAAAACCCACAAAAAAGAACAGAAAAGTGATTCCCTTTCTTTTGTATGAAAGTGTATGCCGAGACAGGCTGAAACAGCTTCGTTTGCATTTCATGTTGGACTTCATTTCCGTTCTGTTGTCTGTGGCAATGGGCATGTTCGTCATGAACCCAGTGCCAAGTGCTAAAAATCAATGATAAATGCTTCCTCCTCTTCCTCCACTTCCTCCTCCTCCTCTTCCTCCACTTCCTCTTCCTTTTTTTCTTTTTTTTCTAATGCTGCTGCTTTTCGTTCTCTTTCGTCGTCATCATCATCACCACCACCATTATCTTCATCATCATCACCACCACCATTATCTTCATCATCATCACCACCACCATTATCTTCATCATCATCACCACCACCATTATCTTCATCATCAGCACTACTATCATCACCACCGTCACCACCATCATCATCTTCCTCATCATCATCTGAAATGACAGAAGCACACACACACCTACTTACGTACCTCACGATTACAAACATTTATCTTTTTATATAGTCTGAAACAACAACAACAACAGCAACAACAAAAATACGTTAAAATACACTTCGCTGTCTTGAAAAAAAAATGTTGTTGTTTTTTTAATCCCGTCTGTGCATCCCGGCTTTGCACAACGGCAATCTGGACAGATCTCACAACACACACACACACACACACACACACACACACACACACACACACACACACACACACACACACACACACACACACGCACACTCCCTCTCCCCCTTTCTCCACCCGACACCCCCACCCCGCCCCCATCCGAATTAAACGGAACATTTCAGCGCAGACGGTGCACATGTTTTCCCCCTTACCCCCCAACCCCACCGCCACGCCTCTCCCCCCCAACCCCCCACCCCCACCCCCACACACACACACACACACCCCTCCCCCTCCCTGCCCCGAATGGCACCACTGCCCAGACACCGGGCCAACACACACACACACACACACACACACACACACACACTCCGGCACCCCGAAATGACCATGGCCGATAGCCCCTGGAACTGACACTGACCAAGGGATGTTCCCGTGCCCCCATAAACCAGCACCCCCTGATAAATCCTGTCACACTCTCTCTGGCACCACGGCTCTTGGAGGGACCCTGTGGAACTGCGTTCAGGGGCTGTGGGAACTGGACTGTCTATGTGTTCACTGTCTGTGTGTTTACTGTCTGTGTGTTCACTGTCTGTGTTGTGGTGTTCACTGTCTGTGTGTTCACTGTCTGTGTGTTCACTGTCTGTGTTGTGGTGTTCACTGTCTGTGTTGTGGTGTTCACTGTCTGTGTTGTGGTGTTCACTGTCTGTGTGTTCACTGTCTGTGTTGTGGTGTTCACTGTCTGTGTTGTGGTGTTCACTGTCTGTGTTGTGGTGTTCACTGTCTGTGTTGTGGTGTGCCCTGTCTGTGTGTTCACTGTCTGTGTTGTGGTGTTCACTGTCTGTGTTGTGGTGTTCACTGTCTGTGTGTTCACTGTCTGTGTTGTGGTGTTCACTGTCTGTGTTGTGCTGTTCACTGTCTGTGTTGTGGTGTTCACTGTCTGTGTTGTGGTGTTCACTGTCTGTGTTGTGGTGTTCACTGTCTGTGTGTTCACTGTCTGTGTTCACTGTCTGTGTGTTCACTGTCTGTGTGTTCACTGTCTGTGTTGTGGTGTGCCCTGTCTGTGTGTTCACTGTCTGTGTGTTCACTGTCTGTGTGTTCACTGTCTGTGTGTTCACTGTCTGTGTGTTCACTGTCTGTGTTGTGGTGTTCACTGTCTGTGTTATGGTGTTCACTGTCTGTGTTGTGGTGTTCACTGTCTGTGTTATGGTGTTCACTGTCTGTGTTGTGGTGTTCACTGTCTGTGTTATGGTGTTCACTGTCTGTGTTGTGGTGCGCCCGACAGATGTTGGTGAAAACAGGGTAATTGGACCAGCACCCGACCAGATGTTTGTGAAAACAGGGTAATTGGACCAGCACCCGACCAGATGCTTGTGAAAACAGGGCAATTGGACCAGCACCAGACAGATTTTTGTGAAAACAGGGTAATTGGACCAGCACACGACAGATGTTTGTGAAAGCAGGGTATTTGGACCAGCACACGACAGATGTTTGTGAAAACAGGGTAATTGGACCAGCACCCGACCAGATGCTTGTGAAAACAGGGCAATTGGACCAGCACCGGACAGATGTTTGTGAAAACAGGGTAATTGGACCAGCACACGACAGATGTTTGTGAAAACAGGGTAATTGGACCAGCAACTGACCAGATGTTTGTGAAAACAGGGTAATTGGACCAGTACCCGACCAGCATCCATGCCACGCGGCAATTGATTGAGCGATGGACTGGTGTTGATGCCGGAAGAAACGAACGGCTGATCCAGTGACTGGCTTCGTTCACGCTGATCACGAAGGATTGCTGTTTTGTTCAGGAAGTTAATCAGCTTTTCTGTCCAGGTCTTTCCAACTGACTGTCCCTGGTCTAGTGGCCTGTTTAGTCTTGTTGTTGTTGACTAACTAACTCAATAAGTAGCTGGCTTCTTGCCTGCATACCCGCCTACCTATCTGACTGCAAAACTAATAAGCTGACTAATTGACTGACTGACTGACTGACTGACAAACAAACTAACTAAGAGAACTATAGACAGACAGAGGCAGATTGAAATCAAAGCCGCAGTCGAAATAAAACATGTGTTAATTGTCAGAACTGTGGTCCATAGCAACAGGGGTGCACACTTCCAAGAATGACATCATTTATTGATTGAAATATCAGCGACACATTCTCCTCAACAGCAGGTTGTTAGGTATGTAAATAAAGAGCATTTTGCTATAATATCATGGTTTTCACAGGTTAAACAGTGCTTGAAGGATGACGGATGTCTGTAATATTTACCTGGTATTTATCTTCTGTCCAATCCTGATCTTTGTGACGCACATAAAGAAAGTGCACTTCACGTTAACAACTTGACCACAACAGACTGGGCAATAACTATCATCATTATCTAAAAGGGGTCTGTATCGCAAATAACTACAGTTTATGGGAACATACCAATTCTAAATTTAGCAGGACACATTCGTAATTTCATATTCTTGAGCTGGTAAAGGTAGACTTCAGAGATATTGACTGATTGAAAGTGAAATATACCTGAAAGAAATCACGTTTTTCAGCTGATGCATGTCAGTGTGGCCCCAAAGAATCCATGTGTCTTTGAATTCTGAAAGAAACAGCCTTGTATCCCCCACCCCTCGAGTTTCCAAACAAAGCCAACACCATGTTTGTATTGAGAAAACATTTCTTACACGACACGCCCACGTAAAATAGTTTAGTATTTGCAGCGATAACAACATATTCTTAGGTTTCTTTGCATATTTATTTTCATCCATGCAAATTAATCGTGATCAAAATTCAAAATAGTTTGTGTAAGTATTTACAGGAAGTGAAAACATACCTGTTCAAATGCCTGGGCGACTTTGAACTTACACCCATAAATCGTTTCATAGCAGAAAAAAAAAGTTCCATACGTTCTGGGTCAAAAGTCAAAGCCCATATTTCCAATCCTTACGGGGTTAGTATGGGTTGTATCTGGCGATCAAACATTAAAAAAAAACACAAAAAAAAACACTTGTGTTGAATGTTCACCTGTTGTCCAGGTACTTTGATTATTGCTGAGACACCTTTTCTTGATCTTTTCTGTAACATTTTGTGAGTGTGTGATAAAATGTAAGCCTCACAGAAAGACAGATTCCATGATATACATCTGTAATTCCTCGTTTCCAACTGACCATCTCACATTGAGACACAGACAGAGTCAGACACAGAATGATGGACAGACCGACAGACAGACAGAAGCAGAGACAGAGACAAGAGGTCAAGAACATGACGATGTGGATACCTTTATAGTGTCTCTCCGCCGTCAGATACCAAACTCTAACCGCTTTACAAACTCGAGGTCATTTGCACAACAGGCTGCCTACCTGGGTAGATTCGACTGACGGCTGCCAATTGGGCGCTCATCATTCGTTTCCTGTGTCATTCAATCATATTTCAAGCACGCACACATACACACTCATACAGACATGTAACAGTTTACGTGTAAAACCGTTTTGTTCAATCACCCCGCCGTATAGGCAGCCATACTCCGTTCTCGGGGGTGTGCATGCTGGATATGTTCTTGCTTCCATAACCCACCGAACTCTGACATGGATTGCATGATCTTTAACGTGCGTATTTATTCTCCTGCATGCGTATACACACGAAGGGGGTTCAGGCACTAGCAGGTCTGCACACACGTTGTATTTTGTATTTGTATTCCTTTTTATCACAACAGATTTCTCTGTGTGAAATTCGGGCTGCTCTCCCCAGGGAGAGCGCGTCGCTACACTACAGCGCCACTCTCTTTTTGTATTTTTTCCTGCGTGCAGTTTTTTATTTGTTTCTCCTATCGAAGTGGATTTTTCTACAGAATTTTGCCAGGAACAACCCTCTTGTTGCCGTGGGTTCTTTTACGTGCGCTAAGTGCATGCTGCACACGGGACCTCAGTTTATCGTCTCATCCGAATGACTAGCGTCCAGACCACCGCTCAAGGTCTAGTGGAGGGGGAGAAAATATCGGCGGCTGAGCAGTGATTCGAACCAGCGCGCTCAGATTTTCTCGCTTCCTAGGCGGACGCGTTACCTCTAGGCCATTACTCCACTTGGCCATCACTCCACTCCATTGATCTGTGAGATCGGGAAAAAAAAAATCTCCACCCTTCACCCACGAGGCGCCATTACCGAGATTCGAACCCGGAACCCTCAGATTGAAAGCGCAACGCATTAACCATTCGGTTGTCGCGACCGAAAGAGAGGATCAACACTGTCTAGACCTCTCCCCTTTTCCCCCTCCCCACCCCCAAAACCCGAGGTGCACCAAGCTCCTAGCAGTACTCCTGCAACAGCAGCAAACATGGGGCCCAGCCCAACAGCCCAGCCCAAAAGCCCAGCCCTACAGCGCAGCCCTACAGCCCAGCCCAACAGCCCAGCCCTACAGCCCAACAGCCCAGCCCTACAGCGCAGCCCAGCCCGACAGCCCAACAGCCCAGCCCGACAGCCCAGCCCGACAGCCCAACAGCCCAGCCCGACAGCCCAACAGCCCAGCCCGACAGCCCGACAGCCCAGCCCGACAGCCCTACAGCCCAGCCCGACAGCCCGACAGCCCAGCCCGACAGCCCAGCCAAGCCCAGCCCGACAGCCCAACAGCCCGACAGCCCAACAGCCCAGCCCGACAGCCCAACAGTCCAGCCCGACAGCCCAACAGTCCAGCCCTACAGCCCAACAGCCCAGCCCGACAGCCCAGCCCGACAGCCCAACAGTCCAGCCCTACAGCCCAACAGCCCAGCCCAACAGCCCAGCCCGACAGCCCAACAGTCCAGCCCGACAGCCCAACAGTCCAGCCCGACAGCCCAGCCCGACAGCCCGACAGCCCAGCCCGACAGCCCAACAGCCCAGCCCGACAGCCCAGCCCGACAGCCCAGCCCAACAGCCCAGCCAAGCCCAGCCCAGCAGCGGGAATCAAACCCCGTAAAACTAACGAGGAGAGATAAGGCAGCTCCTACATGGCAGGCACCTACCCCGCCAATTTACTCACCTCCCCCACACCTTATTATCCTCCCCCCCCCTCCTGCCTCCCCCCACCCTCCTGCCTCCCCCCCCCTCCTGCCTCCCCCCACCCCCCCTCCTGCCTCCCCCCCCCCCTCCTCCACTGACCACTCCATGCCTTCCTTTCCCCACAAACCCTGGCCAGCTCTCTGTCTCTCGGTCTCTGTCTCTCTCTCTCTCACCTTGGTCCAGTGCAGAAGGTCATGACCTTCAGGATGACCCAGACATGCGCACTGGGGTCTCTGCGTTCACTTCCGCCAGGACGCGACGGCAAGACAGGTTGGGGTGGGGGTGGGGGTGGAGGGGGAGAGGGGTGTGGGTCAAAGTCAGGGGTCTTGATCTTTGATATTGTTTGTTGGAGGGGGAGGGGTTGGGGGAGGGAGGGGGGGGTATGGTGCGAGTGTCGAGGGTGTGGGTGGTGATGGGAGTGGGGGAGGGGGGGGGTGAATCATAGGTGCCAGACTCTTCCCCATCGTCTGATGTTTGATGTCTGGTGTGTGTGTGTGTGTGTGTGTGTGTGTGTGTGTGTGTGTGTGATCGCTGCAAGTGTCGGATTCGAACCAGATGATTGTCAGACGATTAATGTAGTGTGGGCGGGGTTGGGGTGGGGTGGAAGTTGCGGAGCTGATGTGAGTGATGGGAGAGACAGACAGACAGACATGGAGAGAGAGAGAGAGAGAGAGAGAGAGAGTGAGAGAGAGAGAGACTTTGACACTGACTCTTTACTGTCATTAGCATGAAAGGTAGAGCACGATGCTTTGCAAATCAAACGAATATCGGCATCATTTCCAAACTAACATTGCGCAAATTTCTTCAAAACGGAACAGTCTCTGTGGGCTTTTCCAAATACAATAGACTGAGCACACTAGACGCCACGTTTCTGGCATCAGAGATCTTTTCCCATCCCTCTTGCGGCCAATCAGTGGCTGCCTGTGTTTGTTTGTGTGCGGGGTGGGTGGGTGCGCGCGCGCGCGCGTGTGTGTGTGTGTATGTGTGTCTGTGTGTTTGTGTGCGTGTATGCGTGCACGAGTGTGTAAGTGTACACGTGTCAGGGCAGCTCTGTGCACGTGTGTGTGTGTGTGTGTGTGTGTGTGTGTGTGTGTGTGTGTGTGTGTGTGTGTGTGTGTGTGTGCGTGTATACATTTATTTACTTATTTGTTTATTTATTATAATTATTTTCTTTTTACTTTATCTTAGCAGTAGTAGTAGTAGTAGTAGTATGTTTTCTTTTTCTTTTTTTATATACATGTTTTTGTTTTTTTGGGTGTGTTTTTTTTAGATATTCATTTACCTCTTCCTTTTTCTCAAGATCTGGCTAAGCGCATTGGGTTACGCTGCTGGGTCAGGCATCTGCTTGCTTGGCAGATATGGTGTAGCGTATATGGATTTGTCCGAACGCAGTGACGCCTCCTTGAGCAACTGATACTGATACTGATACTCTTTCCTTGAAGAAAAATGGTAGCATCCAAAAGACCAGCCAACACATTACATATAACTATGTTAATTCATCAATCATTACATATAACTCTGTTAATTCATCAATCATTACATATAACTCTGTTAATTTATCAATCAGTGCAACAGAGCCCAACGCTGGCTACAGAAGAAAATGTCAAACCTATCTGACCACACGGTATATATCTCTTTGTAGTGATTTTCACCCCATCTACAAAGCTTCTGATATACATGTTGCAATCGACATGATCACCTCATGATCCTCTGATGTTAACATGCTACAGTGACCCTTCTCCTTTTGCAAAGAGAGAGAGATATATATATAAAGAGAGAGAGAGAGAGAGAGAGAGAGATAAAAAAAAAGAGAGAGAGAGGGGGGAATGGAGAGAGACGACAAATAATTAGATAGATAGATAGATAGATAGATAGATAGATAGATAGAAATAGACACACAGAGAAAGAGAGAGAGAGAGACGCACAGACAGACAAAGAAAGACCAACAGACAGACCAACAGACAGACGGAAAGATACAAAGAGAGACAGAGAGAGGTGTAGGAGAAAGAGCAGTGATTTTCATCGGACAGTTTCTTCCTCCAAACAGAATCAGGATATTTATAACTGAACCGACATCTTTTTCTTTCTTTCTTTCTTTTTTTCACGGACACTGCCCTCCACCCCTCCCTACTATCCCCACCCCCAACATCAGTCCATCCCTACTGCCCCCCCCCCCCCCAGTCCCTCACAAAACGCCGCATTCGAGCGAAGCAGGGCGGCAAGTTGGCTCCAGTGATATCGCCCGCATGGCATGTCTCGTACGGCCACTGGCAGCGATTTACCGCACGACTGTCTCGCCTTTCGGCACTGCGCCTTTTTCACTGATCCGCCTTTGGCAAGGTTTATTGCAAGAGTTTGGTCAGAGTCAGTTCGCTTTCTGAAGAGAATAAACACACCTTCGCTGTCTCGCTGTCTCTGTCTATCTGTCTGTCTGTCTGTCTGTCTGTCTCTCTCTCTCTCTCTTTGTGTGTGTACGTGTGAGTGTGTGTGTGAGGGGGTGGTGGTGGTGGTAGTGCGTGTGGCTGAGTGGATAGCCGTTTATGTCCCCTCTCTCCACCACCCTCTCTACCCTGTCCACCCCTACCACTTCCCCCACTCTCCCCCCCCCCCTCCTTCCCACACCCCACAACCCCACACCCGCCAACCAAACCCTCCATCTTCCACGAACTATTTGTCGCCGCGTCAATGCCAACACGAGCCACCACCACCCTACCCCCCCCCCTCCGCCACACACACACACACACACACACACACGTCCGTCACGCCTTACAAAACGATAGTCACTGAAGTCTTTAGTCCTTTTTTCCCCCTTTCTTTTTCTTGTTTAGGGGGCTGGGGGGTGGCGAGTCCCCCCCCCCCTCCCCTCTCTATCTTTTCTTCTTCCCAGCCGTCATCCTCCCTCTCTCTCTCTCTCTCTCTCTCTTCTCCCCCCCCCCCCCCACACCCGTGCCCCCACCCCACCATCTCCCCAACCTACCCCCTCTCTCACTCACGTCTCAACCATGACTCCCCCCCACCCTCCCCCAATCCCTCTTCTGTCAACCTTCTCCACCTCCTCACTACCCCACCCCCTTGCAGCCTCTCACCAAACTCTCCCCCTCTTTTATTCTCCTTATCCTCCCTCCTCCCCCCTCACCCCCCCCCACCACCACCACCCCCACTCCCCCTCCTCCAATAGTTGTCCTCCACCCCCCTCCACCCCCACCCCCCACCACCACCACCCCCACACCCCCTCCTCCAATGGTTGTCCTCACCCTCACCCCCACCCTTCCTCCAATGGTTGTCCTCACCCTCACCCCCACCCTTCCCCCAAATCCCCGACGTCGCCTCTCCCCACCCCCCTCCCCACCCTCCCCCTCCCCACCTCCCCCAGCACGGCTTGTCCCCCTTGTGACGGGCACGGGTACAGCTGTGTCGGCTTCCTGCCCCGACACAGGGCTACGCTCTGGCACTTCCGGTCTGGAGGAGGCTGGAGGGTCCTCTCCTGTCGTCAGGGACTCTCCCACAGCCAGGGAGGAGGAGGAGGAGGTGGGGAGACGGGCGAGGGGAGGGGGGGGAGGTAGGGTCTGATGTTAGGGGTGTAGGGGTGGGGGGAGGGATTTGCTGAGAAGAATCGGCGTTCAGCAGCTAGGTTGTTTTTGGTTTTTTTTGTTTTTTTTTAAATATTTCTTGTAGTCTGTTGTTGCTGTTATTGTTGTTGCTGGCGCGTGCAGCAGACAGCTGTTATTGCCGTAGGTTGTGGAGTTTGTGACGTCACTGAAGTATGCGTGTTGGTTATGGTGGAAGGTTGTGGAGTTTGTGACGTCACTGAAGTATGCGTGTTGGTTATGGTGGAAGGTTGTGGAGTTTGTGACGTCACTGAAGTATGCGTCTTGGTTATGGTGGAAGGTTGTGGAGTTTGTGACGTCACTGAAGTGTGCGTCTTGGTTATGGTGGAAGGTTGTGGAGTTTGTGACGTCACTGAAGTATGCGTCTTGGTTATGGTGGAAGGTTGTGGAGTTTGTGACGTCACTGAAGTGTGCGTGTTGGTTATGGTTGAAGGTTGTGGAGTTTGTGACGTCACTGAAGTGTGCGTGCTGGTTGTGGTGGAAGGTTGTGACGTCACTGAAGTGTGCGTGGAGAAAAACCAGTACCAAGCAAACACAGAAGCACCCCCCTCCCCCACCCCACCCTACTACCCCACCTCCCCCACAATGTCGAATGATCGGTATAAGGACGGGTCCGGAGCTTCCCTTTCTTTGAGGCAGTGTCTGGGTTGGTTTGAGGTGGGGGGGGGGGGGGGGGGTTCCAAAGTATATTTCATACCTGCCTGTGTGCTGGCTGAATCGGTAGCAAAAGCAACACTGACTTGAAGTTGTGTGCCCTTGTGCAGGGAGAGACTTACCACTCTTTATGATTTGCTGATACTTTAGTCTGCTAGCCACATTATTCCTCATTTCCGTTAAATCAATTGCTGATTCTTTAGTCTGCTAGCCACATTATTCCTCATTTCCGTTAAATCAATTGCTGATTCTTTAGTCTGCTAGCCACATTATTCCTCATTTCCGTTAAACCAATTGCTGATTCTTTAGTCTGCTAGCCACATTATTCCTCATTTCCGTTAAACCAATTGCTGATTCTTTAGTCTGCTAGCCACATTATTCCTCATTTCCGTTAAACCAATTGCTGATTCTTTAGTCTGCTAGCCACATTATTCCTCATTTCCGTTAAACCAATTGCTGATTCTTTAGTCTGCTAGCCACATTATTCCTCATTTCCGTTAAACCAATTGCTGATTCTTTAGTCTGCTAGCCACATTATTCCTCATTTCCGTTAAACCAATTGCTGATACTTTAGTCTGCTAGCCACATTATTCCTCATTTCCGTTAAACCAATTGCTGATTCTTTAGTCTGCTAGCCACATTATTCCTCATTTCCGTTAAACCAATTGCTGATTCTTTAGTCTGCTAGCCACATTATTCCTCATTTCCGTTAAACCAATTGCTGATTCTTTAGTCTGCTAGCCACATTATTCCTCATTTCCGTTAAACCAGTTACTGATCCTTTGGTCTGCTAGACACATTATTCCTCATTTCCGTTAAACCAGTTACTGATCCTTTGGTCTGCTAGCCACATTATTCTTTCATTTCTGTTAAAACAAAGGAAAACGAAACGGTAAAGAGAACAGGAGAGAGAGAGAAAAGTTGGAACAGACTGTTGTTTAGCTTTTGATGCTAGCACACACATATGTTTTGATTTATTTGCTTCTCCCCCTTCTCCTCCTTCTCCTCCCCATTCTCCCCCTTCTCCTCCTTCTCCTCCGCTTCAACTGCTTGTTCTTCTTCTTGTTTTGATTACTCTCCCTCTTCCTTCTCCCACTCCACCAACCCCCCCCCCCCCCCAGCCCCTCCCCCCCTCATACCCCCTCCTCCCCCACACGTACAAAATTTCTTCAAGACTGTTCAAGTAATGTCTCTTAGTACACTTTTTCGATCAAGTAACTGAGGAAATATCAGGTATCGAGGTTTATTTACCATGCGATCAAAAGGTGAAACCATCTTCTTATACATGATTAAGAAAAAGAAGGTGAAGTTCATGTACAGTATGTTATTGTGTGATGCTGTTCACGTGTCATGATACCCCCTCCCACACCCACCTCCCAGTTCCCTGGTTGTGAATTGTGGTCCATGGCCAAACTACAATAAAACATTTTCGTTTGTCCGTTTTTCCCTCTCTCTCTCTCTCTCTCTCTCTCTCACACACACACACACACACACACACACACACACACACACACACACACACACACACACACACACACACACACACACTTTCACTCTCTCGCAATCAAGACACAAACCCATACAGAGCACCACTGACCAATCAGACAAACAAAACTACATGCTGCGAGTGTCAGCCTCAGACTTTCGTTTTTTGGTGTGTTTTTTTTAAAGACAGGGACAACATTGATGACAGCACAGGACAGAACACGTGCCGGTGTGGGGAGGGGGGAGGTAGAGGAGGGGGGGGGGCGAGGGAGGAGGCAGACAGAGGAGGAGGTAGCGAGAGGGAAGGGGGGTGGGGGTGGGAAGGCTGCAAACCTTGGGGGTTGGGAAGAGAGTGGAAAGGGGAGGAGAGAGAGGGATGGTGTGTGTGTGGGGGGGGGGGGGAGGGGGGGGTCTGGAGGAACCGATAGAATTCCGCTGTCACGTTTGTCCCAAGCGTCAGTGACAAACACTGCAGGGCCTTGTTAGAGACATAGTGAAATAGAGACTGACAGAGGGACATTCAGAGGGAGAGAGTGAGTGAGAGAGAGAGGGAGGAAGGGAGAGAGAGGGAGAGAAGGAGAGAGAGAGGGGGAGGGAGGGAGAGAGAGGGAGAGGAGAGAGAGAGAGAATCGGGAGACAGAGTGAGAGAAAGAGGGAGAATGAAGAGAAAGATAGAGAGAGAGAGAGGGAGAGAGATGGGAAGGTAGAGGGAAAGGGAGAGGAGGGGAGAGAGGGAGAGACAATGAAAGTGAGGGAGAGGGGGAGAGAGAGAGATAGAGAAGGAAAGAGAGAGAGGGAGACAGAGATAAGGAGAGTGATATATATATATATATATATATATATATATATATATATATAAATACATAGATAAATAGATAGAGAAGGAAAGAGAGGGAGACATTCTTCCAATCTCTCTTTGTTTATCTACATCAGTTACAATGTTACAAGTTAGAAAGAAAGAGAGGGAGAGTTGGAGGCAGAGATAAGGAGAGAGTGGGAAAAAGAGAGAGAAAGAAAGAGAGGGAGAGTTGGAGACAGAGATAAGGAGAGAGTGGGAAAAAGAGAGAGAAAGGAAGAGAGGGAGAGTTGGAGACAGAGATAAGGAGAGAGTGGGAAAAAGAGAGAGAAAGAAAGAGAGGGAGAGTTGGAGACAGAGATAAGGAGAGAGTGGGAAAAAGAGAGAGAAAGAAAGAGAGGGAGAGTTGGAGGCAGAGATAAGGAGAGAGTGGGAAAAGAGGGAGAGAGAGAGAGAGAGATACGGAAAGAGAGGGAGTGAAAGAGGGGGAAACAGATTGACAGAGAGCTAAAGAGAGAGGGAGAGAGAGTAAGATTGACAGAGAGCTAAAGAGAGAGGGAGAGAGAGTAAGATTGACAGAGAGCTAAAGAGAGAGGGAGAGAGAGTAAGATTGACAGAGAGCTAAAGAGAGAGGGAGAGAGAGTAAGACTGACAGAGAGCTAAAGAGAGAGGGAGAGAGAGTAAGATTGACAGAGAGCTAAAGGAGAGAGGGAGAGAGAGTAAGACTGACAGAGAGCTAAAGAGAGAGGGAGAGAGAGTAAGACTGACAGAGAGCTAAAGAGAGAGGGAGAGAGAGTAAGATTGACAGAGAGCTAAAGAGAGAGGGAGAGAGAGTAAGATTGACATAGAGCTAAAGAGAGAGGGAGAGAGAGTAAGACTGACAGAGAGCTAAAGAGAGAGGGAGAGAGAGTAAGATTGACAGAGAGCTAAAGAGAGAGGGAGAGAGAGTAAGATTGACAGAGAGCTAAAGAGAGAGGGAGAGAGAGTAAGATTGACAGAGAGCTAAAGAGAGAGGGAGAGAGAGTAAGATTGACAGAGAGCTAAAGAGAGAGGGAGAGAGAGTAAGACTGACAGAGAGCTAAAGAGAGAGGGAGAGAGAGTAAGATTGACAGAGAGCTAAAGAGAGAGGGAGAGAGAGTAAGATTGACAGAGAGCTAAAGAGAGAGGGAGAGAGAGTAAGACTAACAGAGAGCTAAAGAGAGAGGGAGAAAAAAGATGGAAAAAGAGAGACAGAGAGACAGACAGAGACAGACGGAGACAGAGACAGAGAGATGAATAGAGACAGAGAGGGGGGAAAGAGAGAGACCGGAAGAGAGACAAAGGGAGGGAGAGAGAGGGAGATAGAGAGAGAAAGACAGAGACAGAGAAAGACAGAGAGAGAGTGGGAGGGAGTAGGGGTAGAGACAGAGACAGAGAGAGAGAGAGAAACACATAAAGAGAGACACAGAGAGACACAGAGAGAGACACAGAGAGAGACACAGCTAGAAAGAGACACAGAGAGAGAGAGACGGAGAAAGACACACACACACAGACACACGCAAAGAGAGACAGACAGAAAGAGACAGACAGAGAGAGAGACACACAGACAGACACATGAGGGAGAGACAGAGAGAGAGACAGGCAGAGAGACAGAGAGAGAGACACACAGACAGAGAGAGAGAGACGGAGAGAGCTGGCTGGAAAAGGATGAGCGGTGAAGGCCAGTGAAGGGGAGGGGGTGGGGGTAGCGTGTTTTTCTTTGTTTTTTGATATTTTTTTAAAGGTTTTCATGAGAACGAGATCTCAACATTTCCTCCTCCTCACAAAAACCTGGTTGTTGTACCCCCCCCCCCCCCCCCACCTCCCCCCCCTACCCCACCCTCCATCCGCCACTCCCTTTATTTCTGCACTCCTCCTCTGTTTGTCACCCCTTTGTATTTTTTAATTATCCCCCTGCCCCCCCCCCCCTTCCCTCCTCTCTCTCTTTCTCACTCTCCCCCTCTCTCTCTCTCTCTCTCTCTCTCCCTCTCTCTGTCTCTCTCTCTCCTACCCCCACACCCCTCTTCTTCCCCCTTCCGTCCCCCTTCCCCCTTCGTCTCTCTCTCTCTCTGTCTCTCTCTTTGTCTGTATCTCTCTCTCTGTGTCTCTCTATCTCTGCCTCTGTCTTTGTCTCTCTCTCTCTGTGTGTCTCTGTCTCTGTCTCTGTCTCTCTCTCTCCTACACTCACACCCCTCCTCCCCCCCTCCGTCCACCTTCCCCTTTCTCTCTCCTCTACCCCCACACCCCTCCTCTTATTCTCCCCCTTCCCCTTCCCTACTCCCTCCCTCCCACTCCCTCCACTCGCCCACCCCCTTCTCCATACTCCCTCCTTCCTTCCACCCACACCCCCATCCATATTGTGAACCACTGTCCAGATGTGACCAGAGCATTAATTTCGGTCTGACCCGGACGTTGAAGAGGACTGGGGTACTGCATCACAAGCCACCTAACGGAGCTTGCCCCCACCCCCGCCCCGCCTCAGATCACCCTGAATCGTCACCCCCTCAACACACTAGTGGACATTGTACATACCCGGGAAGCGCCATCACACGCCAAGCCGTTACCTGGACACCTGCAGGAGAAAAAGGCCCAAGATGAACTGACGGCAAACAGTAGAGACAGACCTCAGACATGTCGACAGACGATGGGGTGACACCAGCAAACAGTGGAGAGAAACCTCAGACATGTGGACAGACTATGGGGTGACACCAGCAAACAGTGGAGAGAGACCTCAGACATGTCGACAGACGATGAGATGACACCAGCAAACAGTGGAGAGAGACCTCAGACATGTCGACAGACGATGGGGTGACACCAGCAAACAGTGGAGACAGACCTCAGACATGTGGACAGACGATGGGGTGACACCAGCAAACAGTGGAGAGAGACCTCAGACATGTCGACAGACGATGAGATGACACCAGCAAACAGTGGAGAGAGACCTCAGACATGTCGACAGACGATGGGGTGACACCAGCAAACAGTGGAGAGAGACCTCAGACATGTTGACAGACGATGGGGTGACACCAGCAAACACCAGCAAACAGTGGAGACAGACCTCAGACATGTTGACAGACGATGGGGTGACACCAGCAAACAGTGGAGAGAGACCTCAAACATGTCGACAGACGATGGGGTGACACCAGCAAACAGTGGAGAGAGACCTCAGACATGTCGACAGACGATGGTGTGACACCAGCAAATAGTGGAGACAGACCTCAGACATGTCGAAAGACGATGGGGTGACACCAGCAAACAGTGGAGACAGACCTCAGACATGTCGACAGACGATGGGGTGACACCAGCAAACAGTGGAGACAGACCTCAGACATGTCGACAGACGATGGGGTGACACCAGCAAACAGTGGAGACAGACCTCAGACATGTCGACAGACGATGGGGTGACACCAGCAAACAGTGGAGAGAGACCTCAGTCCTGTCGACAGACGATGGGGTGACACCAGCAAACAGTGGAGACAGACCTCAGTTATGTCGACAGACGATATTTCCTAGCACTGGGCAACAAAGAACAAAATGTAATTCCTTTTCTTGGGATTCGTTACATAGAGGGAGACTAAACCATTTGTACTGGAAGTTTTGTATCTTGAGCAATGCATTGTCAGTTCTGATATCCCTAATCTAAATTTCGTTGTTATAAACTTCAAGTGCCTGTCCATATCTTGCAGTAGATAAGGTTTTAAATCATGTACACTATAGAAAGTTTTGTACATATCAAATCTCTCACTGGTATGAATATGATTATTCCAAGTTTGCCATCTACAATCAAATAGCCTTTGGCGGAAAACATATATAAAACCATCAATACTTCCAACACCCTGTTCCATCCACACAAAACCAAATCCATATTCAAACAAAGACGAACCTTAGTTACCCAGTTTTTCTTTCCCTCGATATCTAAATCATACAACATTTTATAAGCCTTAGACGGTATTCTGCTATCTTCCATTTTAACAAGTTTGTTCCAGTAGCGAATACAATTCACAACATAGTTTGTATGTATACGATATCTGATTGTTTCACCATAAACAAAGTCATTTGGCGTTCGCATATCTACTCCCAAAAAATTTAAAGCCAACAAATGAACTGATTCACAATGAAAAACAGCATTATCTAGCCCCCATAGCTGAGATCCATATTGCACTATTGGTTGCATTTGGCAGTCAAAAAGCTTAAAGAATATATTAAATGAATTATTGTTTAACATATATAATCTTTTCATTACACATATCAAAACATTTTTTGCTTTACTTGCAAGTTCCTTGCAAGCAGCAACAAAATTTAAACGGGTTGAGAAGAGAATCCCTAAATATCTATACACATTAACAATAGGCATTGCAACACCATCATAAAACCATCGTTCTCTCACACTTAAATATCCACCTGTCCGAAATACTATTATGTTACTTTTAGAAATATTTATATTTAATTGAAGAGATGTTGCTGCATGCTGTAAACTATTTAATTGTGTTTGTAGGCCTATAACTGTTTCTGAAAATAATATCGTCTGCTAACAAAAGAATAAACAATTCAAAAGCATCAAGTGGAAACATAGCACCAGTATTAATTACTTCTATTGCTAATTCGTTTATGAATAAGGAAAAAAAAAACAGGGCTGCATGCATCACCTTGTTTAACCCCAGAAGTACATGTTATATAATCTGTCAGTTTGGCACAACATCGGATTCTAGCTTTAACTACATCATACATACTTTTAATACACCTATACAATTTTCCTTTTATACCATTTTTTAAATTTTTTTATAAGAACTGGCCAAATAAGATTTCTATTTATGGAGTCAAAAGCTTTTTCAAAGTCTATAAATGCTACATACAATTTACGACAGAGAGAGACAGAGAGAGAGAGAAATACATGGTCAAGTCTAAATGTCACGCACTGAAAACAAACAAACAAACAAACAAACCAAAAAAAACAAAAAAAAACAGCGATTATCTGATACAGCTAAGCGAACAGACTACGATCATGCAGAAATTAAAAACAACACACAACCCAACAATTCTGAATCCTCCCACCCTACCCCAACATCTCACATGCACCCCCCCCCCCCTCTCTCTCTCTCTCTCTCTCTCTCACACACACACACACACACACACACACACACACACAAATAATCCACCATCACCCTCCACCCTCCTACCCTCCCACTCTCCTTCCTGCAAACTGCCAACAGTCAGGAATGAAGGGAAAGGATGGAATGAAGGATGGGATGAAGGATGGAATGAAGGGGAAGGATGGAATGAAGGATGGGATGAAGGATGGAATGAAGGGGAAGGATGGAATGAAGGATGGAATGAAGGGAAAGGATGGAATGAAGGGAAAGGATGGAATGAAGGAATGAAGGGAAAGGATGGAATGAAGGGAAAGGATGGAATGAAGGATGGAATGAAGGATGGAATGAATGATGGAATGAAGGATGGGATGAAGGATGGAATGAAGGATGGAATGAAGGATGGAATGAAGGGAAAGGATGGAATGAAGGATGGAATGAAGGGAAAGGATGGAATGAAGGGAAAGGATGGAATGAAGGAATGAAGGGAAAGGATGGAATGAAGGGAAAGGATGGAATGAAGGATGGGATGAAGGATGGAATGAAGGATGGGATGAAGGATGGAATGAAGGGAAAGGATGGAATGAAGGATGGAATGAAGGGAAAGGATGGAATGAAGGGAAAGGATGGAATGAAGGAATGAAGGGAAAGGATGGAATGAAGGGAAAGGATGGAATGAAGGATGGAATGAAGGATGGGATGAAGGATGGAATGAAGGGAAAGGATGGAATGAAGGGGAAGGATGGGATGAAGGATGGGATGAAGGGAAAGGATGGAATGAAGGGGAAGGATGGGATGAAGGATGGGATGAAGGGAAAGGATGGAATGAAGGATGGGATGAAGGGAAAGGATGGGATGAAGGATTGGATGAAGGGAAAGGATGGAATGAAGGGGAAGGATGGGATGAAGGATGGGATGAAGGGAAAGGATGGAATGAAGGATGGGATGAAGGATGGGATGAAGGGAAAGGATGGGATGAAGGATGGGATGAAGGGGAAGGAGGGGAAGGATGGGATGAAGGATGGGATGAAGGATGGGATGAAGGGAAAGGATGGAATGAAGGGGAAGGATGGGATGAAGGATGGGATGAAGGGAAAGGATGGGATGAAGGATGGGATGAAGGGGAAGGAGGGGAAGGATGGGATGAAGGATGGGATGAAGGATGGGATGAAGGGGAAGGATGGGATGAAGGATGGAATGAAGGATGGGATGAAGGATGGGATGAAGGATGGGATGAAGGGGAAGGATGGGATGAAGGATGGGATGAAGGATGGGATGAAGGATGGGATGAAGGGGAAGGATGGGATGAAGGGAAAGGATGGAATGAAGGATGGAATGAAGGATGGGATGAAGGATGGGATGAAGGGAAAGGATGGGATGAAGGATGGGATGAAGGGGAAGGATGGGATGAAGGATGGGATGAAGGATGGGATGAAGGGGAAGGATGGGATGAAGGATGGGATGAAGGATGGGATGAAGGGGAAGGATGGAATGAAGGATAGGATGAAGGATGGGATGAAGGATGGGATGAAGGGAAAGGATGGGATGAAGGATGGGATGAAGGATGGGATGAAGGATGGGATGAAGGGGAAGGATGGGATGAAGGATGGAATGAAGGATGGGATGAAGGATGGGATGAAGGATGGGATGAAGGATGGGATGAAGGGGAAGGATGGGATGAAGGATGGGATGAAGGGGAAGGATGGGATGAAGGATGGGATGAAGGATGGGATGAAGGATGGGATGAAGGGAAAGGATGGGATGAAGGATGGGATGAAGGGGAAGGATGGAATGAAGGATGGGATGAAGGATGGGATGAAGGATGGGATGAAGGGGAAGGATGGGATGAAGGATGGAATGAAGGATGGGATGAAGGGGAAGGATGGGATGAAGGATGGGATGAAGGATGGGATGAAGGATGGGATGAAGGATGGGATGAAGGGGAAGGATGGGATGAAGGATGGAATGAAGGGAAAGGATGGGATGAAGGATGGAATGAAGGATGGGATGAAGGATGGGATGAAGGATGGGATGAAGGATGGGATGAAGGGGAAGGATGGGATGAAGGATGGAATGAAGGGAAAGGATGGGATGAAGGATGGGATGAAGGATGGGATGAAGGGGAAGGATGGAATGAAGGATGGGATGAAGGATGGGATGAAGGGGAAGGATGGAATGAAGGATGGAATGATAGAAAAGGATGGAATAAAGGATGGAAAAGGATGGAATGAAGGATGGAATGAAGGATGGAAGGATGGAAAAGGATGGAATGAAGGATGGAAAAGGATGGAATGAAGGATGGAATGATGGAAAAGGATGGAATGAAGGATGGAAAAGGATGGAATGAAGGATGGAAGGATGGAAAAGGATGGAATGAAGGATGGAAGGATGGAAAAGGATGGAATGAAGGATGGAATGATGGAAAAGGATGGAATGAAGGATGGAATGATGGAAAAGGATGGAATGATGGAAAAGGATGGAATGATGGAAAAGGATGGAATGAAAGGAAAGAGCAAGAATCAAGTAATAACCATCACCATCATCATCACCTGCCATATGAGGAGGAGTGGTAGGAGGAGGAGGAGGTGGAGGAAGAGGAGGAGGGGGCGGAGGAAAAGGGGAAGGAGGAGGAGCGGAGGAGGAGGAGCAGAAGAAGAAAGAAGAGGGGGAGGAGGACGAAGAAGAAGAACTCGCATCTACACACCCCACCTCCTTCACCTCCCACCTCTCTCCAGTCCAGGTGTGCTGAAAGTTGCAAGTGGTGGCGGTGGTGCGAGGAACACAATAAAAGCTCACCTGAACAAGGGAGAGAGGCAACCCCTCCTCCACCTCCACCACCACTCCTCCCCCTCCCTCCTCCACCCCTCCACGCCCCCCTCCATCTCCCAACACATCAGCAGCCGTGGAGCCGGGCTTTATGAGGTCCACGTGAGGAAGATTGTCAGAGACTGGCTGAGGGAACACCTCTGAAACCTGATTCCTGATCGGCCCGTCAGATAACAATGCTGGTGTTGCGTGTGTGTGTGTGTGGGTGTGTGTGTGTGTGTGTGTGTGTGTGTGTGTGTGTGTGTGTGTGTGTGTGTGTGTGTGTGTGTGTGTGAAAGAAAGAGTGAGTGAGTGAGTGAGTGAGTGAGATTCGGAATCGTATTCGAATTCGGAATGGTTCAATGTATTTTGGCCATGCGCACATAATCATACACTTACTACATGAAAGAAAAAAGAGAAACAGAGAGAAAGACAGTAAAAGAGAGAGAGAGGAAGGGAGAGGGACAGAGAGAGGGGGGGCAGAGAGAGGGAAAAGAGGGAGAGAGAGAGGGGGGCAGAGAGAGGGAAAAGAGGGAGACAGAGATAAAGTGACAGAGTAAAGAAATAAGAGGGAGCGAAAGAGAGAGATGGACAGAAAAAGGCAGAGATAGAGACACAAAGATAAAGACTGTGACACAGAGATAGACAGACAGACACGGAGAAAGAATCAGGCACAGAGACAGACAGAGAGAGAGGAACGAGAGACAGAAAGACAGAACACAGACCAGTTCATTCCACAAGGGGCGGCAAAACAAAACAACAGTTTAACTCACTCAGTACGGCCAGTCCTCTTCTCCTCTACACAGACCCCTCGGATGTCCAGTGGGTGTCTGAATGACCCAACCTTTAGCTTCCGTCGTCAGAATTGTGGTATTCTTTGTCAACATTCACCTCTTCAGTATAAGAGCCTTCCCCTTGCAATATTTTGATGATGGTAACTGGGGTGAAACGCT
>NC_134906.1:30279087-30286587 GCF_041734735.1 Babylonia areolata
AAAATTGTTGGGGCGTCTTTCAGCGAATCGTATTTATTTAATTATTTATCTATCTGTTTGTTTTCTTTTTTTTTAAATCTATTTCTTTATTTATTGATTTATTCATTCGCTTATTTTCTATTTGATTTATTTATTTTGTTTATTTATTCACCCATCCATTCTATTCATTTATTCATTTACTATTTATCCGTTTATTCGTACAACCATTTATCTATTTATCTATATAATTATTTATTTTGTGTATTTATTTATATGTTTGCTTATTTATTTATTGATTTATTCGTTAATTTCCTTTCTTTTTTTTATCTATTTATTTATTCATTTATTTATTCATCCATCTATTTATTTATTCATTTATCTATTTATCCACACATCTGTTTATCAGTTTATTCGTACAATCATTTAACTATTTATCTATTTATTTATTTATTTGTTTATTTATATGTTTGCTTATTTATTCATTTATTTATCTATTTATTCATTTATTTATTTATCCATCTATTTATTTATTCATTTATCTGTTTATCAATATACTTATTTACCCGTTTATTCGTACAACCATTTATTTATTCATTCATTCATATATTTAATTACTTATCTATATGTTTGCTTATCACGGCTCCCCGTCGTAAAGTGTTTTAAAAGCTCATGGCAAACTTTTTCTCTCCGTTTTTGGGGTGTGTTGTTGTTGTTTTTTCTTTTCTTTTTTTCTTTTTTTTCTGCACGTCAATTTGCTTCTTTGTCTGTTCCTCACATATATTGGTCTGTCATTTGGGTATAGGTCTGCGCGCGTGTCTGTGTCTGTGTGTGTCTGTGTCTGTGTGTCAGTGTCTTCCTCACCACACTCTCCGTACTCCCACACAGAAGCCTCAGCTGAACGCTCCCTCACAAATACCGCAGCCCCAGCTTGGGAAAACTCTGAAGTGATATTGATTTTGACCCAAAGCCAAGCCCGCCACTCCTTCACCCTCCAGCTATATCTTGTCTCTGGCCAATCCGAGGACAGCCCACCACCTCCCTCACCTCCTCGCCTTCCACACACCAACCCCCGTCTTCCCCACCCCTCTCTCTCCTCACCCTCCACACCTCCTCAGGCAGTGTGCGGTTTTGGGGGGCTACTCGGGTGGGAAGATGTACGGCGGAAGTGGAATTTTTAAAACCGGAAGTCATTTAATCCGACTGTGTCTGAGGATTGTGGGAAGAGAAGCTGCGGGACAGTTGAGGTGGGAGGGGGTGGGGGGCGGGGAGGGGGTGGGGGGCGGGCAGGGGGGGAAGAAGGAGGAAGGGGAGGAGGAGAGGTGTGATGGTGAAGGTAAGAGGAGTTAGAGTGGATCACTTGTGTTCCAATCCTGTCTTCTTCTTCTTTCTTTCTTCTTCTTCATCTTCTTCTTTCTTTCTTTCTTTCTTTCTTTCTTCTTCTTCATCTTCTTTCTTTCTTTCTTCTTCTTCATCTTCTTCTTTTTTCTTTCTTTCTTCTTCTTCATCTTCTTTCTTTCTTCTTCTTCATCTTCTTTCTTTGTTCTTCTTCATCTTCTTCTTCTTTCTTTCTTTCTTTCTTTCTTATTCTTCATCTTCTTTCTTTCTTCTTCTTCATCTTCTTCTTCTTTCTTTCTTTCTTCTTCTTCATCTTCTTTCTTTCTCCTTCTTCATCTTCTTCTTTCTTTCTTTCTTTCTTATGCTTCTTCTTCTTGTTCTTCTTCTGCTGCTTCTTCTTCTTTTTTTTTCTTTTTTTCTTCTGCTCCTTCGTGATACCTTTTTTGACTCACTTGTGTAAACAAAGTGAGTCTATATTTTAACCCGGTGTTCGGTTTTGTGTGTGTGTGTGGTGTGTGTGTGTGTGTGTGTGTGTGTGTGTGTGTCTGTGTGTCCATGGTAAACTTTAACATTGTCATTTTCTGTCATTTTGTCAGCTGACATCAAATTTGGCATAAAAACAGGAAAAATTCAGTTCTTTCCAGTCATCTTGTTTAAAACAACATTGCACCTCTGGGATGGGCACAAAAAATTAAAAAGAAGCCTAATTATATGCAAAATTAATTTACTGTTATATATATATATATTTTTTTTTTTTAATTCACTAAACATGACACTTTGATCTGATATTCTAACACAGCATCAATAGCATTCATTTTTATCATTTTTTGTTCAAACAGGAACTTCTTTTACTAGGCATGGAATTTATATTTCTGTGCATGTCTTTGGTGCAACTAGTAAAAAAATGGAAATTAATCTGTAATTAATGCTAGGGGGTTTAATTTGTTTTAAACTGATCTTTCTCATCTTAAACATTACATTTTGAAATTATACTCAATACATAAAAAGCTTGTGTGTTTTACTCTCAGTGTACAGGGCTATCACTATGTTCATTCGCCCAAATGGTCTTTTTCGGAAAATACTAAAATCAATACGAGTGGACTTTATAAATCTGTTGGCTGAGCTGTGAAGGTCATGGGCAAAAATCAATTGCGTACACATATTTATACATATTCATAGCGCGTGCTCATATTTCTCGCGAACGCTTCTTCCATTTTGTTTCAAGTAGTTGAGAGTGAGAGAAATTACAAGAGAAAATTCTTTATTCATGAGGATAATAGATACTTGATCAATGAAAGTTGTTTGTTGTGTTGATGTGTGTGTGTGTGTGTGTGTGTGTGTGTGTGTGTGTGTGTGTGTGTGTGTGTTAGGCTCTGTAACAATGATATGGTATGACTGATAGCAGTCTACATAAATGATTTTAGACTGCTGGGAAACAGACCTTGGCCTGACTGATCCACTCCAGGGGTTTGAACCGTTGGCAATAATATTAATTGCCTTGAAAATGTTCAGTATTGTGCAAATTACTTTGCTGTAGTAGGTGCTAGTGTGGGGTGGGAGAAAAGTGGGATTTGTTCCAGTATAGTGACATTACTGTGATACGATTTGTAATATTATGTATTTGTGTACACATGTTTTGAGCACAAAATAGGTTCAAATGTGGAATTATTTAGTGAATTAGAGGTGCATGAGACAGAGAGAAAGAGAGAGAGAGAGAGAGAGAGAGAGAGAGAGAGAGAGAGAGAGAGAGATTACAAGAAAAAAACTTTATACATGAGGATACAGATATATTTATTAAATGAAAGAGTTGTTTGTTGTGTTCACACGTGTGTATCTGAGTGTGTGTGTGTGTGTGTGTGTGTGTGTGTGTGTGTGTGTGTGTGTGTGTGTGTGTGTGTGAGGTTCTGTAACAATAATATAGTATGACTGATAGCAGTTTACATAACTGATTTCAGACTGCTGGGAAACAGACCCTGGCCTGACTGATCCATTACGGGGGGTTGAACCATGCATCTTGTGTATGGAATGTAACTGAACTTTATTTCTTTTAAGAAGTTGAATCTTTTTTCACTTAAACAAAAAGCAAAATTGAGTTTGAACAATCATTTGAAACAAATAGGCATGCACATTGTTAATGTCTGTATTTATTTTTTCACACTGTATTACACTTTTTCTCAACAATTATAAGCTTATAGTTCAGTAATTAACAGTTTTTGTTTTTCATACATGGTAAAAAAAAAAAAAAATTTTAAGCAAAAAAAGAAAAAAAAAGCTAACTGTTCAGTTACATCTTATGTATTTATATAAATACATGTATAAAGTGTAACTGAACTATATTTATCATTTGAATTTTGACTTTCATGTGTGAGCATGTAATACAGCCGCATACTCAAATGGATGTATGTATGACTTTGAAGTTTACACCAGAAAAAGAGTGACTGTTTTAAAAAATGGTCTAGATTATGAAGTAATTATATATATGTGTGTGTGTGTGTGTGTGTGTGTGTTGGGTCTTACTGAATCAGTTAGTTATCACAAAAATCTGTAATATGATGAAAATGTGTTGTGAATGTCATTTTTTCTAATACTAATTGTAATCATAAAGCAGACAGGCACATTGTTAATACCCATATTGAGTTTTTTCACATTGTATTAATTGTTTTCTCTATGATTAAGCTTATAATGTATTAACAAAAAGTTCAGTTACATCTTATATATTTATACATTTATAAAATGTAACTTAACTTTATTACCTATCTTGTGTGTGTCTGTGTGTGTCTGTGTGTGTCTGTGTGTGTCTGTGTGTGTCTGTGTATGTGGTCACACTTTGGTGCTTTTCCTCTTTCATTTAAACAAAAGCAAGTGTGAGTTAGAAATGATTTTTTTTTCCTTTGTGACTTTAATTTTGAAAAAAAAAATGAAATCCAACACAACTGTGTGTGGTCTATATTTTCATGTTGGGAGGTGCACATGACTTGTTTTGCAATTGATTTTTTGTGTGTTTTGATTCAGTTGTTGTAGTAAGTGCATGTCACAAGAGAGTCTTGAAGGCCTGGCCTCTCTTGTTTCTTCTTTTCTTTCTTTCTTTTTGACTCACTTGTGTAAACAAAGTGAGTCCATGTTTTAACCCGGCGTTCGGTTGTGTGTGTGTGTGTGTGTGTGTGTCTGTGTGTGCGTGCGTGTGTGTGTGTGTGTGTCTGTCTGTGTGTGTGTGTGTGTGTGTCTGTGTGTCTGTGTGTCCGTGGTAAACTTTAACATTGACATTTTCTCTGCAAATACTTTGTCAGTTGACACCAAATTAGGCATAAAAATAGGAAAAATTCAGTTCTTTCCAGTCATCTTATTTAAAACAATATTGCACCTCTGGGATGGGCACAAAAAAATAAAAAAATGAAGCCTAATTATATGCAAACTGCATTTACTGTTATATTTATATTTTTTGCATTCTCTAAACTTGGCACTTTGATCTGATATTCTGACCCAACAACAAGAGCAGTCATTATTATCATTTTGTGTTCAAACAGGAACTGCTTTTGCTAAGCATGGAAGTTTTATTTATTTTGCAAACGTTTTGGTGCAGATAGTAAAGAAGGGAAATTACTCTGTAATTAATGCTAGGGGACTTAATTTGCTTTAAACTGATCTTTCTCATCTTAAACATTACATTTTTAAAAAAAAGCTTGGATTTTTTTAAAAAGTGTATCACAAGTGAGTCTTGAACGCCTTGCCGCTCTTGTTATATATTTCTTTTCTCTCCCTTATTCTTTAACGATGAAAAAATCACGGAATGATGACAATGCAACGAGAAAGAAGAGAGAGAGAGAAAAAAAAAACTACGACAAGAGAGGTAAGCAAGGGGAAACGAAGAGCGTGTAACCGGATATCCGGCACGGGTGTTTTACCCTCACAGTTACCGTCCCTGGTGGCAGGGTGGGGGAAGGGAAAGGGGGGAGGGGGGACTAGGAGCCACGTGGCAACTTAATGCTCGTTAGACTTGAGGGGGCGTCACTGGTGATGTTGCTTCGGTGTCCGATGGATCTGAAAGAAAGAAAGAAAGAAAGAAAGAAAAAAGAAGAAGAAAAAAAGTCATTGAACGTTAACATCTCTTTTTGTCCAGTAGCTGGTGTGGGGTGGGGGAAGGGGGCTCGGTTTGAGAGGTGGTGGTGGGGAGGGGGGTGAGGGAGGGGGTTGGTTGGTCTCTTCTGTGTGTCTGTGTGTGTGTGTGTGTAGTGTGTCTGTCTTTCTGTCTGTCTCTGTCTTTTCTGTCTCTACCTCTATGTCTGTATATCTGTCTGTCTGATTGTCTCTCTATTCTTGTCTCTGTTTCTCTCTCTCTCTCTCTCTCTCTCTCTCTCTCTCTCTCTCTCTCTCTGGTTCAAAATCAATGTTATTACCAATTAACTATGGTGTACCTCAAGGTTCTGTTTTGGGACCTATCTTATTTTCTGCATATATTAATGACCTACCCTTATCTATCAAGACACCATGTGAAGTGTCTGCTGATGACACCACCATTCATACCAGTCATACTAACCTAAGTACCGTGTCTCTTTCTCTTCAGGAAAGTATTGACCAATTGATTGAATGGTCCGAACTAAACCACATGTGTCTCCATCCTAAAAAAAACAAAATTCCTAATAATCACAACAAGGCAAAAACGTCAAAATATGTCTATAAACTGTTCGCCTATTTTCATCAAAGGCGACAAGATTGAAGAAGTTGACCACCATAAAATCCTTGGCATCACTATCGATAATAATTTGTCATGGTCACATCATATTTCTCTGTTATGCAAACAGGTATCAAAAAATAACTATCAACTGTCTAGAATTCAACACTTTTTGGATCTTCACTGTCGAAAACTATTTGTCAGTACTTATATAGAATCACACATTAAATATGCTTCGACAGTGTGGGATTCGGCGAGTGACAGTATTATAAAACCTCTATTGAGTCTGCATAGAAGAGCTGTAAAACTGATTCTTTTAAAACCTTCATCACTAACTGTATCTGATTATAAAGCTCTCGATATCCTCCCACTGGAAACAAAACTTCTATCTAACAAAGGTCTATTTATGTTCAAAATCATGTCTGGATTTGCTCCCCCCCCCCCCCCCCCCCCCCCCCCCACTAAAGAATAAGTTTGTTACCAACACTCATCGTCATGTTCATAAAGTCATGGTACCACTTCCAAGGATCGATCTTTTCAAATCTAGTCTGTCTTATTCAGGGGGCTGTTTATGGAATGATTTATTATCCTGCCTCTATGTAAACACTGTAAAAAGCATCCCTAACATTAAAAACATATATCGGTCACATTTATTGAAAAAACATGTGATTATGTGACACATATCAGTTATAAACAACAAACATGTATAGATTGTGAATATATATATATATATATATATATATATATATATATATATATATATATATATATATATACGCCTCTCTCCTCCCCTGTCAGTCTCTCTCTGTGTCTGTCTCCACTGTCACTGTCACTATATCTGTCTGTTCAGTCAGCCTCCCCTACCTTTTTTTCTCTTCCCCTTGTCCATTCTTCCTTCCGCTCTCCACCACGCCCCTACCCTATTGTCCTCGGTGTTATTCATCTATCGCGATATTGTATTGTACATAAGTTCTATGTTTATGTTTGCACATGCTTGTGTAATTCTGACGTTGGTGTTGTGAATTGACTCTCGCTTTTTTTTTTGTCAATTATTATTCTTGCCCAGAGGGCTGGATGTAAACAAGTACTTTGTGCTTAATCCTTTACCCTCGTAAAATAAAAGTTCGTTCTCTCTCTTATTTCTACATCTCTTTGTTACTTTGTGGATGTTTTGATTCATTTTCATTTTCTATTTGCCCTGAGGGCTGGATGAAAAAAAGCACATGTATGCTTATTCCACTTCCCTCAATAAAAAAAAACTTCGTTCGTTCGTTCTGTGTGTGTGTGTGTGTGTGTGTGTGTGTGTGTGTGTGTGTGTGTGTGTGCGTGTGTGAACGCGCGCGCGCGTGTGTGCGTGTATGTGTGTGCGTGTGTACGCGCGGATGTGTGTGTGTGTGTTCTGCTTATCTCAGATTCTTTCTGAACATGGTCATTGTTTAGTATGTTGGATAAAGAGAGAGAGAGAGTGGGGGGGAGAGGGGGAGGAGGTGCGGGTTGGTGGTAGATAGAGTGAAGGG